>NC_080164.1:167758553-168089225 GCF_950295315.1 Erinaceus europaeus | reverse complement strand
CCTTCCTCTCTCCATTTCTCTCTGTCCTATCCAACAATGACGACAACAATAAAAACTACAACAATAAAACAAGGACAACAAAAGAAAAAAATAAATATTTTTTTAAAAAGATTTATAAAAAAAACCAAAAAACTCTCCATACTTCGTGGTCCGGGAAGTGGCCCAGTGGATAAAGCATCGCACTTTCAAACATGAGGTCCTGAGTTCAACCCCCAGCAGCCCCTGTACCAGAGTGATGTCTGGCTCTTTCTCTCTGCTCTTGTTTCTCATAAATAAATAAACAAAGTATTAAAAAAAAAAAAAACTCCCCATCCTTCTTTGTTTCCTGGACTTGTTTCAAACCTCTGGGTGCCCAAGATAAGGGTCAGTGGGCTCTCTCTACAAGAGGCCTCACAAAGTCTGAGAGACAGAATGGACTCAGAATATCAAATCAATCAACAAATTGTCTGTAGTCTTGAGTTGCTTTTGGAAATGTTTGTAGCTGTCCAGACTCAGACAACCAATGCCACAGAAATTGCATGTTGTGACCTGGCAAGTGCTGGGAAATTGTGCAGATGCAGTCACATCTGCCATGTTGTCCCCTCAGGCTATTGCTAGTTCCCTGAGAGTTGGGACATTCTTGGAGCGCCTGTTCTGCCATGTTGTGCCCTCAGGGCATTGTCTATTTCTCAGTAGTTGCGGTGCTCTGGTTACTCCTCTCCCTTCCCATTCTCACGAGAGTTATTATCCTACCCTGGAGTGCTATGGTTACTCCTTCCTCTTCCCATTCTCCCGAGAGCTACTCCCATAAAAGCCCTTCTTCAGCACCTCTCTCTCTTGCCGGCTCCTTCACTTTGGTGTTTAGACGCAGGGAAGGTTACTGCATGAGGCAGCCATTTTTGCTACCTCCATGTGGCCCAACCTGCTTCTCTCTCACCCAACTCTGAGGTGCCAGCGCAAATAAAGATTTGTGTTCCCTCTTTGCTCTGGATCTCCTCTCTCTCTTCTCCATGGCGCAACACGCAAGGTTGGGGATCTGTGAAGTAACTCCCAAGACTACCTATCAAGATAGTGCATAATTTCAGACACATGGACACCTCCCTGGCCAACAGCTGAACCGTTCTTGCCCCATGAATGAATCTTCCTCCTGTTCCTTTCTTTCCTGGCTAAAAGGCACCCAGCCTGCTATACACAGGATTCTGGGCTTTGTTAGGAGAGCAGCTCTCCTCTCTCAACTACCTTACCTCCTGCTAGTCACAAATGAAGTCTTTCTGCCTCAATTTACAAATCTAAAGTTCTCTGGGGAGTGCGTACCTTTCCCAGGGAACTGTGCATTAGGGACCCAAATTCTGGGTCTGACTCTTAACAGGATTCTGTGAAGAGGCTGCACCCCAAGCCTTCTAACACTGAAGGCTCAGGGGCACAATGATGTGGGTCGTAATCTGCATCAGCCACTTACAAAGAACAGTGGCTAATGGCATAAATCCTCTGCCCTAAAATCTGATCTTCACACCAGTTCTCTCAGAACACTGTGAGGGCTGTTCCTAGGTTTGAGACTCTCTTGGGCTTGAGTCATCAGCTTGATTTTTTTTTTTCAATTTGACTTTGTTCTTATAGAGACAAATTGAGAGGAGGAGGAGGAAATAAATAAACAGACTGACAGACACCTGCAGCACTGCTTCACAGCTTCAGAAGCTTCCTCCCTGCAGGTGGGGGTCAGGCACCTGAACCCAGGTCCTGGGCACATTGTGACGTGTGTGCTCAGCCAGGTGCACCACCACCTGGCATCCTCAGCTTGGTTCTTTTAAAAACTCACCTGAAAATTCAATTCTTTCTTTCTTTTTTTTTGTCCAAGTGAAGAATGTGTTTGGGGGCAGGGAAGATAGCATAAGTTATGCAACAAGACTTTCCTGCCTGAGGCCCCCAATTGTCAATCCCCAGCTGTGGAAACTGTGCCCTGAAATCTCACAATTCTGTAAGCCAATGTTAAGTCATTTAAAAACAAACAAAAGTCAAAGCATAATTTTAAAATGTTAGGTTTCTATGGCATAATTTTGGTCAAAAGACATTGCCAAACATATATATATATATATACATATATATATGTATATATATATATGTATATATATATATATATACATGTTACAGTGCATATTAACATGTCACAGTATGCAAGAACCTGTGTTCAAGACCTCAGTCCCCATCTGAAGTGGGGGGGAAGCTTCATGAGCAGTGAAACAGTGCTGCAGATCTCTCTCTCCCTTTCTATCTCCCCCTTCATTATATATATATATATATATATATATACATATATATATATATATATATATATATACATATATATATTTATATTCTTTGCTAGAACACTGTTCAGTTCTGGTTTATGGGAGTGCTGAGGATTGAACCTGAGACCTGGGGACCTCAAACATGAGAGTCTGTTTACATAACCACTATGCTGTCTCCTCCACCCTATAAAAGTTATTTTTATTAGTGATTTAGTGATGTTTATGAGATTATAAAATTACAGTGAGGGGCTGGGTGGTGGCATACCTGGTTGAGCACACAAGTTACAATGTGTAAGGACCCGGGTTCGAGGCTAACCCCCTGCCCCCCGCAAATCCCACCTGCAGGGAGAAAGTTTTTTGAGTAGTGAAGCAGTGTTACAGGTGTCTTTCTGTCTCTCTTTTTTAAAAATTATCTTTACTTACTGGATAGAGACAGCCAGAAATTGAGAAGGGAAGGGGTGACAGAGAAGGAGAGAGACAGAGAGACACCTATAACACTGTTTTACCACTCACAAAGCTTCCCCTCACACGTGGGGACTGGGGGTTTGAACCTGGGTCCTTGTGCATTACAATATGTGCACCACCACCCCACCTGGCCCTTCTCTCTCCACTTTTTTTTTTTTTTTTTCTTACCAGAGCACTGTTCAGCTCTGGCTCATGGTGGTGCAGGGATTGAACCTGGGACTTGGAAGCCTCAGGTATGAGAGTCTCTTTGCATAACTATTATGTTATCTACCCTTACCTCTATCCCTCCCTCCCTCCCTCCCTCCCTTTCTCTCTTTTTAATAGTTTTCCCGCATTTAAAATTTTTTAAATTTATTTATGAGAAAGATAGGAGAGAGAAAGAACCAGACATCACTCTGTTACATGTGCTACTGGGGATTGAACTCAGGACCTCATGCTGAGGAGTCTAATGCTGAGGAGTCTAATGCTTTATCCACTGTACCACCTCCTGGGCCTTTCTCTCTTTCTCTTAATTATGCCCTTCCCTTTCAATTTCTGGCTGTCACTAAATAAAGATAATATATTTTTAAAAATTATAGGGATGTAAATTATAGTTCTGTATGACCTCCCCCCACCCAAATCCCCAAAGAAATAAACATAGTTTTCAGAAAGTCTTAGTCACCATTTGACCACTTTTGGATATTTTCAAGTTCAAATGCTTCCTCTTCTTCTTCTTCTTCTTCTTCTTCTTATTCTTCTTCTTCTTCTTCTTCTCCTCCTCCTCCTCCTCCTCCTCCTCCTCCTCCTCCCCCTCCTCCTCCTCCTCCTCCTCCTCCTCCTCCTCCTTCTTCTTCTTCTTCTTAACAGAGCACTGCTCAGCTCTTATTTATGGTGGTGCAGGGGATTGAACCTGAGACTTGGGAGCCTCAAGCATGAGAGTCTATTTGCATAACCATTATACTACCTACTCCCACCCACGTTTCTATTCTCTATATTGCACATATGAGTAAAACCATCCCACACTTGTCTTGCAGAGAGACGAGGTTATTGGTAACAAATATAAACTTTAAGACTTCTACTCCAAGTCTACCCATGCAAGCATCTGGGTTTCAGCCCCCCCCCCCCCAATGTGTGTGGGGGGTTGGCTTCACAAGCGGTGAAGCAGGTCTGCAGGTGTCTGTCTGTCTCTCTCCCTATCTTCCCTCTTCCCCTCCCCTCTCAGTTTCTCTCTGTCCTAGCCAAAAAGAAAAAAAGAAAACAAGTGTTCTCAGGAGCAGGGGATTCATAGTGCAGGCACTGAGCCCCAACAATAACCCTGGAGGCAGGATAAAAAAAACACAAAGGACCAAACTCCTTGACTTTATTTTTTTTTAATATTTTATTTATTTATTTTATTGGATAGAGGCAGAAATCAAGAGGGACGAAGGAGACAGAGAAGGAGAGAGCAAGAAGAGAGACACTTGCAGCCCTGCTTCACCACTTGCAAAGCTTTCCCCCTGCAGGTATGGACTGGGGGCTTGAACCTGGGTCCTGGCACATTGTAATATGTACGCTCAGCCAAGTGCTCCACTGCCTACCCCCCAAAACTCCTTGACTTTATATATTCCTTCCATTTTTAAAATATTTATTTTTTATCCCCTTTTGTTGCCCTTGTTGTTTTATTGTTGTAGTTATGATTGATGTCTTTGTTGTTGGATAGGATAAAGAGAAATGGGGAAGACAGAGAGGGGGAGAGACAGACACCTGCAGACCTACTTCACTGCTTGTGAAGTGACGCCCCTGCAGGTGGGGAGCCGGGGGCTCAAACTGGGATCCTTATGCCGGTCCTTGCGTTTTGCTCCACCTGCACTTAACCCGCTGTGCTGCTGGACTCCCAACACCCCCGCCCCATTTTTTTAAAATGCAGAGCCTGGGGGTGGGTGGTAGTTCAATCATTATGTAAAAGATTATCAGGAGTCAATCATTATGTAAAAGATTTTCGGGTGGTAGCACAGTGGGTTAAATGCAAGTGGCACAAGGATCCCGGTTTGAGCCCCCGGCTCCCCGCATGCAGGGGAGTCGCTTCACAGGTGGTGAAGCAGGTCTGCAGGTGTCTGTCTCTCCCCCTCGCTGACTTCCCCATCTCTCTCCATTTCTCTCTGTCCTATCCAACAATGACGACATCAATAACAATAACAATAATAACTACAACAATAAAACAAGGGCAACAAAAGGAAATAAATTTAAAAAATTAAAAAAAGTTTTTTTAAAAAAGACTTTCGTATCTGAGGCTCCAAGATTCAGTCTCAGGCATTGCCATAAGCCAGAGTTGAAAAGTATTCCCGTGAAAAGAAGAAAAGAAAGGAAAAAGGGAGAGAGGAGAGAGAGAGAGACAACCAACTCCAGGATTCTTAGAAAGAATACCACTGAACTGTCTCTTGGATTCAAGTCGTTCATATTTATTTAGTAAGAGAGGAAGAAAGAGAGAGAGGGAATCTATAGTACAGCTACCACTGCACTACTCCAGCATTCATGGAGTTCCCCTTGGGCCTTCCATGGTGATCCCTTCTAGTGCCAGAGCTCAAACCCAGACCTTTAATACACCCCAAAGGTAATGTTCAGGACTGGGCACTGGCGCATGCGCAATTAAGCTCACCTGTTACCGAGTGTAAGGACCCAGGTTCCAACCCCCACTCCCACCTGTAGGGACCGGCTTCATGAGTTGTGAAGCAGGTCTGCAGGTGTCTCTCCCTCCCTCTCTTCCCCATCCTCTCTCAGTCCTATATAATAACAAAAAGAAGAAGGAGACAGAGGAGGAGAAAAGAGAAGAACAGAGAAGAAGTGCTGTACTGGGTAAGCTGTCCCCCATCGCCTCTATCCCTTCCCAGGTCACTTGTAATAGTTTGTCTCAGAAAATCCATCTCATACTAATGAGAGTAACATAAAAGTTGAATACATAACATTCAGGCAAGAAAATAGCACGAATCTCCAGTATGTGAAGAAAATAAACTAGAAAAAATGACTGCTGATTAGGACTTCCGGAGGCGGAGCTACGAACAGCAGATCGCTTTCTCTCCTCTCCTTTCCTCTCCCGGATTAACTAGGAATACCAAAGGAGACCACCCGGACCGAAACAAGACAGGACTAGAATGACCACAGGAACCCCGTGAGTACAAACACGCGTGGCTGGTGACAGAGAGGAGAGAGGGGCCTAAGGAGAGATTAAGTGACTGCTAACAGTTCAACAGTTTATCAGTGGAGACACCACCTCCAGTCTGCTCCACCAACAAGGGGACAGCTGAAGGGAGGAAAGGACTCCCCAGAGACTCACCAAGTGCAACTCTGAGTCTCCATTGCTACTACCCTCAGAATCTGGAGCAGCAACAGGGAGGGACACCAGGGGACAGAGATCTAACCGGGAAACTCAGGAGAAGACCTATACCTCGGTGGCATAGCTGAGGGGCTGTGAAAGTCTCTTTGCATAACCACTGGATTATCTCTGCCACACCCTGCTTTATCCCTTGGTCAGGAGGCAGTGATTAAGCTAAGAAGCCTATTGATAGTTTAAAAGCCCTCAGGCTCCCATAGCCTACAGGGAAGAAGAAAAAAAAAAGAGGCTTTTACACCACTGAGCTCCAAAAAAAAAAACTTGAAAAAAAAAGTTGAAAAAACTTTTAACTTCCACCACGGTAAACCCTTTAATTAAATTACTTAGAAACAAGTCAATCCAGGCAATAGTGATCAATAGTGATCAATAATTTGAAAAGTACTGATAAAGGGAACTCATAACAAAGAAACAATATACGCATTATTGGCTTACCAGAGGAAGAAAGCATTCTCCAGGCCATAATAGCTGAAAATTTCTCTAGTCTAGACAACACCAAAGATATAATGATTCAAGAAACCCAGAGGGTCCCAAACAGAATTAACCCAGACCTAAAGACACCAAGACATGTCATACTTAGAATGGAAAGGAATAAGGATAAAGAAAGGATCCTCAAGGCTGCAAGAGAAAGACAAAGAGTCACCTACAAAGGAAAACCCATAAGATTAGCAGCAGACTTCTCCATACAAACACTGCAGGCCAGAAGAGAATGGCAAGATATCTATCGAGTGCTCAATGAGAAAGGCTTTCAGCCAAGAATACTATATCCTGCTAGACTGTCATTCAGACTAGATGGAAGCATCAAAATCTTCTCAGACAAGCAACAGTTGAAGGAAGCAACCATCACCAAGCCTGCCCTGAAAGAAGTTCTGAAAGGTCTCCTATAAACAACCAGACCACCACAAATAGGACATATATCAAAACACTCTAAAACTCTACAAGAATGGCGTTAAAATATCTTCAATCTTTGATATCAATAAATGTCAATGGCCTGAATTCACCTATTAAAAGACACAGAGTAGGAAGATGGATCAGAAAACACAACCCAACAATATGTTGTCTACAGGAAACTCACTTAACTCAACAAGACAAACACAGACTTAAAGTGAAAGGATGGAAAACTATCATAGAAGCCAATGGCCCACAAAAAAGGGCAGGATCAGCTATTCTCATATCTGACATGATAGACTTTAAAATAGATAAGATTAAAAAAGATAGGAATGGACACTACTTAATGCTCAGAGGATCAGTCAATCAAGAGGACTTAACAATTATTAATATCTATGCACCCAATGAGAAGCCATCTAAATACATCCAACTTCTACTGAAAGAGCTACAGCAATATATTAACAGGAACACAATCATAGTAGGGGACTTCAACACCCCACTATCTCAACTTGACAGATCATCCAGGAAGAAAATCAGTAAAGACATAAGGGAGCTAAATGAAGAGATAGATAAACTAGAACTATTGGACATTTTCAGAGTCATTCATCCAAAGAAACTGGAATACACATTTTACTCAAATCCACATGGGTCATTCTCAAGGATAGACCATATGTTAGGCCACAAAGACAGCATCAGCCAATTCAAGAGCATTGAAATCATCCCAAGCATCTTCTCAGACCACAGTGGAATTGAACTAACACTTATCAATCAACAAAAGATTAGTAACAGTCCCAAAATGTGGAAGCTCAACAGTACACTTCTTAACAACTTCTGGGTCAAAGAGGAAATCAAGGAAGAAATCAAAATGTTTCGAGACTTCAATGAAAATGAAGACACAAGCTATCAAAATATTTGGGACACAGCTAAAGCAGTCCTAAGAGGGAAGTTCATAGCTATACAAGCACACATTAAGAAACAAGAAAAGGCACAAATAAACAGCCTGATTGCACATCTTAAAGACCTAGAAGAAGAACAACAAAGGAATCCTAAAGCAACCAGAAGGACAGAAATCACTAAAGTTAGGGCAGAAATAAATAACATTGAGAATAGGAAAACCATACAAAAGATCAATGAAAGTAAATGTTGGTTCTTCGAAAGAGTAAACAAAATCGACAAACCTTTAGCCAGACTCACAAAACAAAAAAGGGAGAAGAACCAAATAAATCAGATAGTAAATGAAAGAGGAGATATCACAACAGACACTGCAGAAATTCAACATATCATGCGAGGCTTCTATGAACAACTATATGCCACCAAGCTAGAGAACCTGGAAGAAATGAATGATTTCCTAGATACCTACCAACTTCCAAAACTAAGTAAAGAGGAAGTGAATAACATGAACAGGCCTATCACAGCTAATGAAATTGAAACAGTTATCAAAAATCTTCCCAAAAATAAAAGTCCTGGGCCAGATGGTTTTACAAATGAATTCTACAAAACTTTCAAAGAAGAACTAATACCTCTATTTTTAAAAGTCTTCCAGAAGATTGAAGACACTGGAATACTCCCTGCCAGCTTCTATGAAGCCAACATCACCCTGATACCAAAAGCAGACAGGGACACAACCAAAAAAGAAAACTACAGACCAATATCTCTGATGAACATAGATGCGAAAATATTGAACAAAATTCTAGCCAACCGGATACAGCAGTATATCAAAAAGATTGTTCATCATGACCAAGTGGGGTTTATCCCAGGCATGCAAGGTTGGTTTAATATACGTAAATCAATCAATGTGATCCACCACATCAACAAAAGCAAGACCAAAAACCACATGGTCATATCAATAGATGCAGAGAAAGCCTTTGACAAAATACAACATCCCTTTATGATCAAAACACTACAAAAAATGGGAATAGTTGGAAAATTCCTGAAGATAGTGGAGTCTATATATAGCAAACCTACAGCCAACATCATACTCAATGGTGAAAAACTGGAAGCATTTCCCCTCAGATCAGGTACTAGACAGGGCTGCCCACTATCACCATTACTATTCAACATAGTGTTGGAAGTTCTTGCCATAGCAATCAGGCAGGAGCAAGGAATTAAAGGCATACAGATTGGAAGAGAAGAAGTCAAACTCTCCTTATTTGCAGATGACATGATAGTATACATGGAAAAACCTAAGGAATCCAGCAAGAAGCTTTTGGAAATCATCAGGCAATACAGTAAGGTGTCAGGCTATAAAATTAACATTCAAAAGTCAGTGGCATTCCTCTATGCAAACACTAAGGTAGAAGAAATTGAAATCCAGAAATCAGTTCCTTTTTCTATAGCAACAAAAACAGTAAAATATCTAGGAGTAAACCTAACCAAAGAAGTGAAAGACTTGTATACTGAAAATTATGAGTCACTACTCAAAGAAATTGAAAAAGACACAAAGAAGTGGAAAGATATTCCACGTTCATGGGTTGGAAGAGTTAACATCATCAAAATGAATATATTACCCAGAACCATCTACAAATTTAATGCTATCCCCATCAAGATCCCAAGCACATTTTTTAGGAGAATAGAAAAAATGCTACAAATGGTTATCTGGAACCAGAAAAGACCTTGCCAAAACAATCTTGAGAAAAAAGAACAGAACCGGAGGCATCACACTCCCAGATCTCAAACTGTATTATAGGGCCATTGTCATCAAAACTGCTTGGTACTGGAACCTGAACAGAGACACTGACCAGTGGAATAGAACTGAGAGCCCAGAAATGAGGTCCCACACGTATGGACATCTAATCTTTGACAAAGGGGCCCAGACTATTACATGGGGAAAGCAGAGTCTCTTCAACAACTGGTGTTGGAAACAATGGGTTGAAACATGCAGAAGAATGAAACTGAATCAATGTATTTCACCAAATACAAAAGTAAATTCCAAGTGGATCAAGGACTTGGATGTTAGACCACAAACTATCAGATACTTAGAGGAAAATATTGGCAGAACTTTTTTCCACATAAATTTTAAAGACATTTTCAATGAAACGAATCCAATTACAAGGAAGACTAAGGCAAGTATAAACCTATGGGACTACATCAAATTAAAAAGTTTCTTCAGAGCAAAAGAGACCACTACTCAAACAAGAGACCCCTCACAGAATGGGAGAAGATCTTTACATGCCATACATCAGATAAGAGTTTAATAACCAACATATATAAAGAGCTCGCCAGACTCAACAACAAGACAACAGATAACCGCATCCAAAAATGGGGGGAGGACTTGGACAGAATATTCACCACAGAAGAGATCCAAAAGGCCGAGAAACACATGAAAAAATGCTCCAAGTCCCTGATTGTCAGAGAAATGCAAATGAAGACCACAATGAGATACCACTTCACTCCTGTGAGAATGTCATACATCAGAAAAGGTAACAGCAGCAAATGCTGGAGAGGGTGTGGGGTCAAAGGAAGCCTCCTGCCCTGCTGGTGGGAATGTAAATTGGTCCAACCTCTGTGAAGAACAGTCTGGAGAACTCTCAGAAGGCTAGAAATGGACCTACTCTATGACCCTGCAATTCCCCTCCTGGGGATATATCCTAAGGAACCCAACACATCCATCCAAAAAGATCTGTGTACACATATGTTCTTGGCAGCACAATTTGTAATAGCCAAAACCTGGAAGCAACCCAGGTGTCCAACAACAGATGGGTGGCTGAGCAAGTTGTGGTATATATACACAATGGAATACTACTCAGCTGTAAAAAATGGTGACTTCACCGTTTTCAGCCGATCTTGGATGGACCTTGAAAAAATCATGTTGAGTGAAATAAGTCAGAAACTGAAGGATGAATATGGGATGATCTCACTCTCAGGCCGAAGTTGAAAAACAAGAACAGGCCATGGCCAGTGCGCCGCTATGTTCCATCGCAGGGGAGCCAGAGACGACCCGAACTTCCCCTGCGGCTCCAGACAGACTATGACCCACATAGTCAACGACTGCCACCTCTCCAGATTCAAAGGAGGTTTCAAAACTTTACATCAGGCTCAACCTGATGCTGTTGACTGGCTACGGAAGAAGGGCAAACGCTAGTAGTAGTAGAAAAGAAAACACAAGTAGAACCTGAAATGGAATTGGAGTATTACACCAAAGTAAAAGACTCTGGGGTGGGTGGGTGGGTGGGTGGGGAGAATACAGGTCCATGAAAGATGATGAATGACATAGTGGGGGTTGTATTGTTAAATGGGAATCTGGGGAATGTTATGTATGTACAAACTATTGTATTTACTGTTGAATGTAAAACATTAATTCCCCAATAAAGAAATAAATTATTTAAAAAAAAAGAAAAAAATGACTGCTAAGTGGATGAAATAGAAAACACAATACCACGAAATGATTTTTAAAATATTTATTTACTTATTTTTGTTGTTAGTCTGCTTTTTAAATATTATTTCTGTCATTGTATTTATGTTTATTAACATGGTTTTTCCCCTTTTGTTGTCCTTGTTTATCATTGTTGTTGTTATTGCTGTCATTGTTGTTAGATAGGACATAGAGAAATGGAGAGAGGAGGGGAAGACAGAGAGGGGGAGAGAAAGACAAACATTGTTGACCTGCTTCGCCGCCTGTGAAGTGAACTGTAAGTGAGCAGCCAGGGGCTTGAACCTGGATCCTTATGCCGGTCTTTGTGCATAGCGCCATGTGCAGTTAAACCGCTGTGTGGTGGCACATTATATTATTATAATTTATAATATAAATTATAAATTTATATTTATAAATATGTTTATATAAATATATTTTTATAAAATATATAAATATATATTTATATATAAATATATACATATTTATATAATATTTTTTAGTTTTATAGGACAGAGAGAAATTGAGAAAATAGAGGAGACAGAGAAGAAGAGAGAAAGAGACACTTGCAGCCTCGCTTCACCACTTCTGAAGTTCTGCCCCTGCACATGGGGACCAGGGTCCTTACACCTACATAGTTGCACATGGTAACATGTGTGTGCTCAACCAGGTGTGCCGCCCTCTGGCTCCAACAGCTATATCACTATGCAAAGGGAGGACATAAAAAGCCTAATCACTAGGCAAAGAGAGGAGATAAGATAGAGTGATAACATATTCAATTAAAAGCAAAGGAGAAGTGGCTAGATAACTCCCCCATCAGTGTCTTGCCTTGTGCATGCCCCGAATTCCTATCTGGCTCCCACCCCACTGGCAGAAACTTCAGTGTTGTGAAGTATTTCCCTTTTTCCCTCTCTCTTTCTGAAAAAGTTGACCAGAGCGGTGACAGCCAGTAACGAATAAAAAAGAAAGAAAGTCCATAACCTAGATATACACCAGTTTCTGTGAGAGAGAGCTTATGTTCACACGTATCCATAAACTAGTGTAAAATATATACCTGAAAGCAGAAGTACACTAGAGTTTGCAGTGAGTATCCCCCTAACACTTCCTCTCCACTATTCCAAGCTTTGGGTCCATGATTGCTCAACAATTTGTTTGGCTTCGTATGTTAACTCTCTTTTCAGTCACCAGGTTCCAGATGTCATCAGGATGCCGGCCAGACTTCCCTGGATTGAAGACCCCACCAATGTGTCCTGGAGCTCAGCTTCCCCAGAGACCCACCCTACTAGGGAAAGAGAGAGGCAGACTGGGAGTATGGACCGACCAGTCAATGCCCATGTGCAGCGGGGAAGCAATTACAGAAGCCAGACCTTCTACCTTCTGGATCCCACAATGACCCTGGGTCCATGCTCCCAGAGGGTTAGAGAATGGGAAAGCTATCAGGGGAGGGGATGGGATATGGAGATTGGGTGGTGGGAATTGTGTGGAGTTGTACCCCTCCTACCCTATGGTTTTGTTAATTTATCCTTTCTTAAATAAAAATTTTAAAAAAAAGAAAGAAAGAAAGAAAGGAAGGAAGGAAGAAAGGAAGAAGGAAAGAAAGAAAAAGAAAACAAACAACCCAGAAAAGAGGGGGTGAACAAAGCCAAGATAAACTATAGGTAGACTAGAACAAGGAACAGGCGCAAAACCAATCTAGAGGAGCAACAAACAAGCAAACAAACAAAATAATATTTTTTCAATTTTTTTTTTTTTTTACCAGAGCACTGCTCAGCTCTGGCTTGTGGTGGTGCAGCGGATTGAACCTGGGACTTTGGAGCCTCAGGCATGAGAATCTCTTTGCATAACCATTATGCTATCTACCCCTGCCCAAAACAAAATAATTTTAAAAAATATATATATTTTATTTTAGTGAGAGAGAGAGAGAGATACAGAAAGACTCTGAACATAGTCCAGGAGATGGTGCAGTGGATAAGGCACTGGACTCTCAAGCATGAGGTCCCCAGTTCAATCTCTGGCAGCACATGTTTCAGAATGATGTCTGGTTCTTTCTCTCTCCGCCTATCTTTCTCATTAGTAAATAAGTAACATCTTAAAATAAACCAAAAACAATAGTCAGAAGCTCAAGGACCAGCGCAAGGATCCTGGTTCAAGCTCCCGGCTTCCCACCTGCTGGGGGGTGGGGTACGGGGCGGGGGTCATTTCACATGCAGTGAAGCAGGTCTGCAGGTGTCTATCTTTCTCTCCCCCTCTCTGTCTTCCCCTCTCTCAATTTCTCTCTGTCCTATCCAACAACAACAATGGAAAAAACAATGGCCACCAGGAGCAGTGGATTCATAGTGTAGGCCCCAACAATAACCCTGGAGGCAAGAAAAATACAAAGAAAACAAACCAGCAAACAAACAAAAAACAAACAAACAATCCAGAGCACAGCTCAGCTCTGGCTTGTGGTGGTGCTGGGGATTGAACAAATGAACCATTTTACAGAGCAGGGGGAAAAGGACTTGAATAGATACTGCTTGAAGGACATCGTCCAACTCCCCAATAAGCTCGTGAAGATACGCTTAATCCCGTCACTAACCATCAGGGAAATGCAAATCAGAAACCCAGTGAGAAACTTCCTCTAAACACACTAGGGTAGCTGCTGGAAAAATAAACAAACAGAATTGCACAAAATTTGGTGAAAACACAGAAAAATTGGAACCTGGGTATGTTACTATTCTGAGTGGAATATGAACTTGCACGGACACTATGTAAAACAATATGCTGTTTACTCAAAACATGGAGTGTAGAATTAACACATGCTTCAGCAACGCCATGTCTGCTGGGTACTCACACCAAAGAATTAAATGTGGGGACTGGGACAGGCATGCGTATATTCAGGCTCTTAAAGTTAGTTCTCACAATGTACCAGTCATTGTCCTCTCTGTCTCCACCTTTACACATTTGCAGGCCCATCTTCCTCTTGGGGAGGACCTGGAAGGAAGGTTCAGCCACCTCAGCCAGTCCTCTGAGGGCTTCATCTCCCAGCATGAGTGCTTCCCATCTGGGTGGCGTGAATGCTCAGTCTTCAGTGAGCCAGTCTTTGGTTGTTGCTTTCTGAGCTCTCCAAGCCCACAGAGAGAGTCCCTTCTCTTGTTCTCAGTGTAAGTTCAGGAAGATAGAGTGCTCACTGTTCTCATTATTATCCATTATCCACCAAGAGGAAGGACGCCTGCAGTTTCCCAGCTGGGCCACTTCCAGACAAAAGGGAAGAAGTATTAGGTGCACAATCCATCTCAGGTCAGCTCTCCAAAAGCCAACTGACTGAAAACTGATCTGCTAACTGACTCACCTATTATGGGAAAATAAATAAATAAATGGGGGATTCCTCAAATAAATAAATAAATAAAAGCCTATCACGTGGTCCAGTTATTCCCATTCTGGAGAATTACAAAACACTACCTTAAAGACCTACCTGAGGGTCCGTGGTGGCACACCTGGTTGAATGCACATGCTACGATGTATAAGGATCTGGCTTCAAGCTCCCCCTCCCCTGGCCCCCATCTGCAGGGGGAAAGCTTAAGAAATGGTGAAACCCGGGAAAGCAATTACAGAAGCCAGACCTTCTACCTTCTGCAACCCTCAATGACCCTGGGTCCATGCTCCCAGAGGGCTAGAGAATGGGAAAGCTATCATGGGAGGGGGTGGGTTAAGGAGATTGGGTGGTGGGAATTGTGTGGAGTTGTACCCCTCCTACCTTATGGTTTTGTTCGTTAATCCTTTCTTAAATAAAAAATTTAAAAAAAAATGGTGAAAAAGTGCTGCAGGTGTCTCTCTGTCTCTCTCCCTCTTTATCTCCCCACTGCCTTCTTTATTTCTCCCTGCCTCTATCCAAGTAAATAAATTAGTTAGGGTGGGGATAGATAGTATAGTGGTTATGCAAATTAACTCTCATGCCTGAGGCTCTGAAGTTCTAGGCTCAATCCTCCACACCAGAGCTGAACAATGCTCTGGTAAAAAAATAAAACAAAATAAGGGGGTCGGGTGGTAGCGCAGTGGGTTAAGGGCACATGGCACAAAGCTCAAGGACCAGAGCAAAGATCCTGCTTTGAGCCCCTGGCTTCCCACCTGCAGGGGAGTCACTTCACAAGGCGATGAAACCGGTCTGCAGGTGTCTATCTTTGTCTCCCCCTCTCTGTCTTCCTCTCCTTTCTCCATTTCTCTCTGTCCTATCCAACAATGACAACATCAATAACAATAACAACAATAATAACTACAACAATAAAATTAAAATTAATTAATTAAATTTAAAATGTTTTAAGAAGATAGATATCTGCACTCTATGTTCAGAATGCATTATTAACAATAACAGAGTTGTAAAAATCTTGAACAGTTATTTCCATCAATGGGGACATGGAGGAGGTCTAGGCATCTAGAATATGTGGGCAAAATCCATGGGGGGGGGTGGCTGAAACTCCTCAAAGGGCTCCCCTGGAAGGTTCAGTTCACTACTCACCAGCTTGGGTGTGAAGAAGACATGGTAAAGTGACACAATGGAACATGAAGAATGACAGCCTGCCTTTTGTAACAACATGGATAGGATGGGGGTGTGTGTGATACTAAGTGATCAAATGAGATGGAGAAGAACAAACATCACTGAATTTCCCTAGTGCATATGGAAGATAAAGAAGCAAAACAAACAAAATGAAAATAGCAAACGATTCTCGTAAACTCTGAGAACAGATCGGTGGCTATCACAAGAAATGGGAGAGGGATAGGTGATGGTATCGAGGGGTCAATTGTAAGACAAAAGACAAGAGACTGGAATTATGGTGGCAGATATGATACAGTATATGCAGATGCAAATTAATTTTTAAATTTTAATTTTTCTATCTTTATTGAACTGAGACAGAGATAAATTGAGAGGGAAGGGGGTGATGGAGAGGGAGACAGAGAGACACCAGCAGCTCTGCTTCACCACTTGTGAAGCATTCCCCTTGCAGGTGGGGACCGGGGACTCAAACCTGGGTCCTTATATGTTGTAACATGTGCAGTCAACCACCACCCAGCCCCGCAGATGCAAATTTATGATGTTGCCTAACTCAAAGAATATCATGTTACAAACTGACTTTACTTCAATCAAAAATTAATTCTCTTTATTTAAAATGGGTTTCTTTTCTTTAATCTTTGTTTATTGGATAGAGACAGTCAGAAATTGAGAAGGGGGTGATTGAGAGGAAGAGAGAGAGACATCTGCAGCCCTGCTTAACCACTTCTGAAGCTTTCCCTCTGCAGGTGGGGACCAGGGGAATCAAACCTGTGTCCTTGTGCATTGTAACATGTGCACTCAACCCGGTGCGTCACAACCTGGTCCCTCTTATCTTTTAATTTGTATTTGATTTATTTTGTATACAGATAGAGAATGTTAGAGGGGAGGGGGAAATAGAAAGGGAGAGAGACACCTGCAGCACCACTACACAACTCATGAAGCCTTTCTTCCCCCCAGGAGGTGGGAGCCAAGGACTTGGAACCAGGTCCTTGCACATGGTTCAAAAATTAATAATAATAATAATAATAATAATAATAATAATAATAATAATAATAAACCTTGTCCACTCTCAAAGTCCCTAGAAGCCTAATGTGAGTCTTTTTTTATTATTATTTAAGAAAGGATTAATTAACAAAACCATAGGGTAGGAGGGGTACAACTCCACACAATTCCCACCACCCAATCTCCATATCCCACCCCCTCCCCTGATAGCTTTCCCATTCTCTATCCCTCTGGGAGCATGGACCCAGGGTCATTGAGGGTTGCAGAAGGTGGAAGGTCTGGCTTCTGTAATTGCTTCCCCGCTGAACATGGGCGTTGACTGTTCGGTCCATACTCCCAGTCTGCCTCTCTCTTTCCCTAATAGGGTGTGTCTCTGGGGAAGCTGAGCTCCAGGACACATTGGTGGGGTCTTCAATCCAGGGAAGCCTGGCCGGCATCCTGATGGCATCTGGAACCTGGTGACTGAAAAGAGAGTTAACATACGAAGCCAAACAAATTGTTGAGCAATCATGGACCCAAAGCTTGGAATAGTGGAGAGGAAGTGTTAGGGAGGTACTCACTGCAAACTCTAGTGTACTTCTGCTTTCAGGTATATATTCTGCAGTAGTTTATGGATACGTGTGAACATATGCTCTCTCTCACAGAAACTGGTGTATATCTAGGTTATGGGACTTTGTTAGAAAGTGAACCACCTGAGATGAAATTAGAGTATACTATGAAAGGACAGGTCTCACCCGAGTAATGAAGCTGAAGGGTTGTCATTCCACACGTGAAGTCTCTGGACAGTCTGAAGTGAAGCATGTTGAGGTGGCAATCGTTGCGTTGGTTAGGTTGTGATCGGCGGATGCAATATTATTTGATATGGATTGGGAGAGGCATACGGGAAAGTGGGCCCTATCCAAGGGTTCCAGGACTGGGGGAAGTAGGGGCTCTATAGTGGAGATGTGAGGTTCCTGCTGTCTTAGGGTTCAAAAAGACAATCGATAGTTAATGTTATCATCTCATTATTTGGTAATTGGGTTAACTTTGAAAAGTCCTTTTGTTATGGTTTGCTGTACAGTATCCAGTATCTTGTATATAGCTGTGCTATTGGATGCTTCTGATCTACTTGGTCTAGGCTTTTGAGAGAGTCCGCATATCAAATACACAGCCTATCTATTAAAAAGATTCAGTTTGTGTTTTGAAAAACTTTGAGACATACAACTGATTTTCCCCCTCTCATATTAATTAACTAGTAATTTATATGTCTACATTTTGCTAGGAGTGTACATAAACATCATTCCCACCACCAAAAGACTGTGACCCATCACTCCCACCCACTCCCACCCCCCACTGTCCCAGGAAGCTGCATGTCTACCCCTCACCACAGGGTTTTTACTTTGGTGCCCTACGTGAGTCTTTTTTTTTTTTTTTTTTAAAGCTCTTTCATATTTCCTTTAAATATGCCCATATTTTCTTCCACTCTCTCGAACATAATTGTGATCACTCCTTTAGTACCATTTTCTCTGAACTTTATTATCTGTGTTATATCCAAGTCTGTTTTACTGATTGATTCCCCCCCTCCCCCGCAATCATTATGGGACGTATTATTTTACTTCTTTACATGCCTGGTAAAGTTTTAGCGGCTGCAAATACTTTGAATTATATCTTCTTCAATCCTGGATATTTTTTACTCCTTTAAATACTTCTCAAGCTCTGGGCTGAAACACACTTAAGTTTTACTTCAGGAGAAGTTTAATCCTCTTGAGCTTTGTGAAGTTTTGTCTTTAATTTTTATTTATTTATTTTTATTATTGGATAGGAACAGAGAGAAATTAAGAGGGGAGAAATTAAGAGAGGAGATACAAAGAGAGTGAGTGAGTGAGAGAGAGAGAGAGAGAGAGAGAGAGAGGGAGAGAATCACAATACCAAAGCTTCCCCCAGGGCCACGAGGGAGGAGACACTTGAAGCTAGGTCCTGTATATGGCAGAGCAGTCTCCTTCCCAGGTGAACTATCTTACCTGATCACCTTTATGTTTTGCCTCATTAGTTAGTTATGAAAATTGTTCTTCCTGGTCTTCTCTGGTTCTCTTTCCCTTATCTTATGTGATTTCTCATTCGTATTACTATCAACTGAGTGTGTTCCCCCACTCCGCATTCATATGTTGAAATAAATTCTCACTTCAGTATGATGAAATTTGGAGGTGAAGCCTTTGAGGAAGTAGCTAAGGTTTGAGGAGTTCACTGAGGGAGGGACGGGCACTTCGGGGTTGGATTAATGCCCTAATAAAAAATGGAGATGCCAGTGGAGATGCCAAGCACAAGGATCCTGGTTCTAGCCCCAGCTCCCCACCTGCAGGGGCGGTCGCTTCACAAGCAGTGAAGCAGGTCTGCAAGTGTCTATCTTTTGCTCCCCCTCTCTGCCTTCCCCATCTATCTTGATTTCTCTCTGTCCTATCCAACAACAACAACAACAACAACAAATAATAACAATAACAACAACAAGGACAAAACAAGGGCAACAAAAATGGGAAAAATGGCCTCCAAGAGCAGTGGATTTATAGTGCAGGCACCAAGCTGCAATGATAACCCTGGAGGCAAAAAATAAATAATAATAATAATAAAAGAAAATTAAACAAATGGAAATACCAGGATCTCTCTAAAGATGCATTTTATTTATTCCATTTGAGACACACAGAGAGAGAGAGAGAGAGAGAGAGAGAGGTGTGTCAAGTGCTGCTTTTAGGACATATGGTGCTGGAGCCTCAGACATGTAAGTCTTGCCCTCCACCCTCTGAGTTATTTCTCCAGCAGTCACCATATTTGGTTGTTATTTTCTGTACTCTATTATCCAATGGCTGAAGAGTAATTTGTATTTGTTTGTTAAGTTATTCTGTTATTTAGCGAGGAGGCTTAATTTGAATCTTGCTGCATTTCCCTGGACTGATGTCTTAAGTTCTGCTAGTAATGCTGGTCTCTGCTCTAGACTCAACATGCTCCAGTATCTTTCAAAGCTTTCTTGGCCAGTTGGATCCCTTTCTCATTCAAGTGAATTGTAAAACCAGTTCACTAAAATCCCTTTAAAAGTTCTGTTAAGGGGACCCAGGTGGTGGTGCATCTAGACACATTACCAAATGCAAAGACCTAGATTCAAGACCCCAGCCCCCAACAGCTGGGGGAAGCTTCATGAGTAGTGAAACAAAATTGCAGGTATCTCTCTCCATATCCCCTTCACTTCTTCACTCTGTCCTATCAAATAAAAATTAATTAATAATTAAAAAGTACTGTTAGGATTTGAATTGGGATTGAATTTATACATGAATAAAAATCCCAAACTAGGAATATCAAAGGAGATCAACTGAGACCCCAACAAGACAGGACTAGAAAGACATTTGAGAATCCATCAAATCACCGGTGAGTGCAAACACGTGTGGCTCGTGGACAGCGAGGAGCCTAAGGAGAGGTTCCTGGGGCTAAAGCCCATTTCTATTCCTGAAGGGCTGGTAACAGTCTGGCAGTTTATCGGTTGAGGTGCCACCTGCAGTCTCTTTTACCAACAAAAAGACTGCTGAAGACAGGAGAGGACTCCCCTAACACTCACCAAATGCAACTGTGAGTCTCCATTGCTACTACCCTCAGAAGCTAGAGCAGCAGGGGGGAGGTCCTTTGCTGATATGGCGGTGGGGGGTGGGGTGGGCAGACAACTGACCAGAAAACTCAGGAGAAATTCTACACCCTGGTGGCCTAGAGGTGGGGCTGTACAGTGGGAGCCTTTTCAGTTTGTTCTCCTGATGGCAACATGGTGAATAATTGTCTCAGAACCTACAGACTATAAACAGGACTTATTTAGAAACTCACAGGGTCCAGCACTGCTGCCCAGCTTGGCAGAGAAGCTGAATTGAGCCTAGAACTTTGGATACTTGGGGTGTGAGAGTTTCTTTGCATAACCACTGTGCTATCTCTCACCCACCCTGCTTTATCTCTTAGTCAGCAG
This sequence comes from Erinaceus europaeus, assembly GCF_950295315.1. NCBI lineage: Eukaryota > Metazoa > Chordata > Mammalia > Eulipotyphla > Erinaceidae > Erinaceus > Erinaceus europaeus. Next base: position 168,068,414 of record NC_080164.1, on the reverse strand, counting down.
TGAGTGATTAAGCTAAGAAGCCTACTCATAGTTTAAAAGCCCTCAGGCTCCCATAGCCTACAGGGAAGAAAAAGAGGCTTTTAACAATCTCTGTGCTCCAACTCAGGGATTAAAATATATTGAAACAACCGTTAATTTCTGCCACGTCCCTATCAAACTAGAAACGAAGGGTCTGACAAAGTCAACACCCGGGAACCACATCTTCAAGGAAGAGTGATTCTTGGAACGGGACATGGCATGCCGATCAAATTTAGATTACAATTCCTTATTCTCATGATCACAATGAGTCTTATGTTTGGCGGGAACAGATGGGGATAAGCTGCCCTAGTCTATAGATTAATAACAAATGACCAGGATACTCAGTCACTAATTCCTGGAGGCCCAGCCTGGGATACAGTCCCTGATGACTCACATTTCCAAGAAATAGAAACTGAAGAAAAACCCAGAGTTCAGCAAGTTAGAAAACCAGACAGAGGGCCTACTGCAGACCAGGACCTACAGTTATGACCAAATAGGGACCAGCTTACCTCATGGGTGGTGGACTGTGGTTTCCTCCCTATCTTTACCGCAAATATTTACCTAAGCCCACTGACTGCCCCTTGCACTATACCAGTGCCTACATGCAGGGTGACAGAAAAGTTAGTATTAATGGCACTCATATATCCTGGTATAGTTTGTCCTTTTTTAGAAATATTAGCAAGAAGCAGACCTCCTTGGTGTTTGCTTCCTCTCAGAACACGTTATAAATTATATACCCAGTTGATGCATTTGTGGTGCACCAGGTACAGAGACTGCAGTAGATCTAGAGTTCCTAATGTAGATAAATTAAAATTAGAAAATATATTACAAAGTAATTAGCCAGAAGGTATCAAAAATAGAAGACAAACATACACTTTTAAGAAAATTTCTCAATCAGACATATGTTGCCCCCCTTAGAAACCAAAGCCTTAGCTTATACTGCCCCCCCATGATTAAAGAGGGAGTTACATTTTCAAAATAGGGAGAAAGTTAAATTTTTACAGAGAGCTCCTACTCATGAATGCATTGCAGGTTACTTCCGCAGGGAGTAACACTGCCTTGAAATAACCACAATTATCAGAAATGCTTTACTTTCTGTTCCAGATTCCTGATTTCAAAATATCATGTAAATGCTAAAACATGTATATAAATTCTTGCCTGTCTAATAAACATTGAGTACAGATTCACCCTCCAATAGAGTGTGGTGTCTATCTGTTCTCCCTTGCGCTGACTCCTGACCCACCTGGGACTCTCTTCAGCAGACCCTGACAACTCCTGCTGTTCCCCCGCCTGAGTGGTCTGTCAAAAATTTCCACAACTGTGAAATCTTTAAGTACCTTACTTAGACACAGGTCAATCCAGGCAAGAGTGATCAGTAATTTGAAAAGTACCGAGAGAGGGACCTCATAACATAATATATAAAATGGTTAAACCAACAAGAAGAAATATTGGAGAAATGAACCAGGACAAGAGTCCATCTAAAGGCCCTTCAAAGGCTGAAGCACAAAATAGTGAGGTCAACATCCAAATGCTAGTTAAGGAAATGGTCACAGGAGTGAGTAAAGAGTTTGAAAGAATTGTCATCAGATATACAGAAACAACAAATAACACTCAGGAAGAAAACACTAATTATCTCAAGGTTATTAGAGAGCTGAAAGCTGAAATAGCTGAGTTAAGAACACAACTAGCTGAACAAGCTAAAACATACCAGAACAGGATTACAAAATAGATGAACTCCAGAAAACAGCCGAGGTCAGAGAGAATAGAATAAATGAGGCTGAAAACAGAATTAGCAAGATTGAGGATGAATTAGAGACAACTAAAAAAAGAAGTAAGACATCTCAAAAAGACATTAAGAGATACTGAAAACAACAACAGAGACCTATGGGATGACTTCAAAAGAAATAATATACATATTATTGGCTTACCAGAGGAAGAATAAGAGGGAGGGGAAGAAAGCATTCTTCAGGACATAATAGCTGAGAACTTCTCTAGTCTAGACAACATAACAAACAAAAAGGTTCAAGAAGTCCAGAGGGTCCCAAACAGAATTAACCCAGAATTAAAGACACATCATATTTAGAATGGAAAAGAATAAGGACAAAGAAAGGATCCTGAGGGCTGCAAGAGAAAAACAAAGAGTCACCTGCAGAGGAAAATCTATAAGATTAACAGCAGATTTCTCCACACAAACACTACAGGCCAGCATAGAATGGCAAGATATCTATTGAGGGAGTCGGGCAGTAGCGCAGCGGGTTGAGTGCAGGTGGCGCAAAGCACAAGGACCAGCGGAAGAATCCTAGTTTGAGCCCCCGGCTCCCCACCTGCAGGAAAGTCGCTTCACAGGTGGTGAAGCAGGTCTGCAGGTGTCTTATCTTTTTCTCCTCCTCTCTGTCTTCCCCCCTCTATTTCTCTCTCTCCTATCTAAGAATGATGGCATCAACAATAATAACTACAACAACAATAAAAAAGAACACGAACAACAAAAGGAAAGTAAATAAATATAAAAAAGACTATAAAAATATATCTACTGAGTTCTCAATGAGAAAGGCTTTCAATCAAGACTACTGTATCCTGTTAGACTGTCAGACTAGATGGAGGCATAAAAACCTTTTCAGAGAAGCAACAGTTGAAAGAATCAACTATCACCAAACCTACCCTGAAAGAAGTTCTGAAAGGTCTCCTATAAATAGTCAGACCACCATAAATATGCCATATATTAGAACACTCTAAAAATCTACAAGAATGGAGTTAAAATATCTTCAATCTATGATATAAATAAATGTCAATGGCCTGAATTCACCTATTAAAAGACACAGAGTAGGAAGATGGATCAGAAAATATAACTCAACAATATGCTATCTACAGGAAACCCACCTAACCCAACAAGGTAAACACAGACTCAAAGTGAAAGGATGGAAAACTATTATACAAGCCAAAGACCCACAAAAAAGGGCAGGAACAGCTATTCTCATATTAAAATAAATAAAATTAAAAAAGATAGGGAAGGACATTACTTAATGCTCAGAGGATCAGTCAATCAAGAGGACTTAACAGGGGTGTCAGGCAAGTAGGTTAATCCTACATGGCACGAAGCACAAGGACTGGCTCAGGGATCCTGGTTCGAGCTCCTTGCTCCCCACCTGCAGGGGAGTCGCTGCACAAGTGGTGAAGTAGGTCTGTCTTTCTCTCCCCTTCTCTGTCTTCCACTACTCTCTTGGTTGCTGTCTGTCCTGTCCAACAACAACAATGACAATAATAACAATGACAAGTATAAACAACAAGTGAAACAAAGGGCAAAAATAGTCTCCAGGAGCAGAAGATTCGTAGTGCAGGCACTGAGCCTAGCAATAACCCTGTAGGCAAAAAAAAAGAGGACTTAACATCTATGCACCCAATGAGAAGCCATCTAAATACATCAAACATCTACTGAAAGAGCTACAGCATTATATTAACAGCAACACAGTCATAGTAGGGGATTTCAACACCCCAGTCTCTCAACTTGACAGATCATCCAGGCAGAAAAATCAATAAAGACATGAGGGAGCTAAGTGAGGAGATAGATAAACTAGAACTATTGGACATTTTCAGAGTCATTCACTCCAAGAAACTGGAATACACATTCTACTAAAGTTCACATGGGTCATTCTCAAGGATAGACCATATGTTAGGCCACAAAGACAGTATCAGCAAATTCAAGAGCTTTGAAATCATCCCAAGCATCTTCTCAGACTACAGTGGAATTAAACTAACACCAAACAATCAAGAAAAGATTAGTAATATGTTGTTAAATTCGGGGGCTCCAGCCGGCCGGGCTAGCTTCACGGTGGTAGACAGAAACAGAGACTCAAGGACACACGGCTGGGCTGAGAAGCTGTATATCTTTATTCACGAACGGGCAAATCACCACACCATGTGCTTTTTTCTATCATCCTCTCTCTGCTGCTGCTGCTGGGACTCTGCCCGTCCTTAGCATAGGGGGCGGGGAGAAAGAGGGGCTCGAAACTAGCAAGGGGCAAACCAATTCTTCTCAGAGGTCGGGGGGGGGGGGGGAGGGAACATACCAACAGTAATAGTACCAAAATGTAGAAGCTCAACACTACACTACTTAACAACCACTGCGTCAAAGAGGAAATAAAGAAAGAAATCAAAATGTTTCGAGAGTTAAATGACAATGAAGACACAAGCTATCAACATATTTGGGACACAGCTAAGGCAGTACTGAGATGGAAGTTCATAGCCATACAAGCACACATTAGGAAACAAGAAAAAGCACAAATAAACAGCCTGACTGCACATCTTAAAGACTTAGAAGAAGAACAAAGAAACCCTAAAGCAACCAGAAGGACAGGAATCTCTAAAGTTAGGGAAGAAATCAATAACATTGAAAATAAGAAAACCATACAAAAGATCAACAAAAGTAAATGTTGGTTCTTTGAAAGAGTGAACAAAATCAACAAACCTATAGCCAGACTCACAAAACAAAAATGGAAGAAGACCCAAATAAATCAGATTGTAAATGAAAGAGGAGATATCACAGCAGACACTGCAGAAATTCAACATATCATGTGAGACTTCTATGAACAACTATATGCCACCAAGCTAGAGAACCTGGAAGAAATGGATGATTTCCTAGATACCTATGAACTTCCAAAATTAAACAAAGAGGAACTAGATAATATGAACAGGCCCATCACAGCCAACGAAATTGAAACAGTTATCAAAAACATTCCCAAGAATAAAAGTCCTGGACCAGATGGTTTTACAAAGGAATTCTACAAAACCTTCAAGGAAGAGTTAATACCTCTACTTATAAAAGACTTCCAGAAGATTGAAGACACAGGAATATTCCCTTCCAGCTTCTATGAAGCCAACATCACTCTGATACCAAAAGCAGACAGAGACACAACCAAAAAAGAAAACTACAGACCAATATCTCTGATGAACATAGATGCTAAAATATTGAAAAAAACTAGATACAGCAGTATATTAAAAAGATTGCAAGGTTGGTTTAATATATGCAAATCAATCAATGTGATCTACCACATCAGTAAAAGCAAGACCAAAAACCACATGGATATATCAATAGATGAGGAGAAAGCCTTTGACAAAAAACAACATCCCTTCATGATCAAAACACTACAAAAAATGGGAAAAGTAATACAACAATAAAACAACAAGGGCAATAAAAGAGAATAAATTTAAAAAATGGGAAACGATGGAAAATTCCTCAAGATAGTGGAGTCTATATATAGCAAAACTATAGCCAACATCATATTCAATGGTGAAAAACTGGAAACATTTCCCCTCAGATCAGGTACTAGACAGGGATGCCCACTATCACCATTACTATTCAACATAGTGTTGCAAGTTCTTGCCACAGCAATTAGGCAGGAGCAAGGAATTAAAGGGATACAGACTGGAAGAGAAGAAGTCAAACTTTCCCTATTTGCAGATGACATGATATCATACATAGAAAAACCTAAGGAATCCAGCAAAAAACTTTTGAAAATCATCAAGCAGTACAGTAAGGTGTCAAGTTGCAAAATTAACATTCAAAAGTCAGTGGCATTTATGCAAACACTAAGTTAGAAGAAGATGAAATCCAGAAATAAATTCCTTTTACTACAGCAACAAAAACAATAAAATATCTAGGAATAAACCTAACCAAAGAGGTGAAGGACTTGTATACTGAAAATTATGAGTCACTACTCAAGGAAATTGAAAAAGACACAAAGAAGTGGAAAGATATTCCATGTTCATGGGTTGGAAGAATTATCATCAAAATGAATATACTACCTAGAGCCATATACAAATTTAATGCTATGCCCATCAGGATCCCAACCACATTTTTTTTAGGAGAATAGAACAAATGCTACAAATGTTTATCTGGAAACAGAAAAGACCTAAAATTGCCAAAACAATCTTGAGAAGAAAGAACAGAACCGGAGGCATCACACTCCCAGATCTCAAATTGTATTATAGGGCCATTTTCATCAAAACTGCTTGGTCCTGGAACATGAATAGACACACTGACCAGTGGAATAGAATGAAGAGCCCAGAAGTAAGCCCCCATACCTATGGACATCTAATGTTTGACAAAGGTGCAGACTATTAAATGGGGGAAAGCAGAGTCTCTTCAACAAATGGTGTTGGAAAAAATGGGTTGAAACATGCAGAAGAATGAAATTGAACCACTATATTTCACCAAACACAAAAGTAAATTCCAAGTGGGTCAAGGACTTGGATGTTAGACCAGAAACTATAAGATTCTTAGAGGAAAATATTGGCAGAACTCTTTTCTGCATACATTTTAAAGACATATTCAATGAAATGAATCAATTTAGAAAGACTAAGGCAAGCATAAACCAATGGGACTACATCAAATTAAAAAGCTTTTGCAAAACAAAATAAGCCACTACCCAAACCAAGAGACCCCTCACAGAATGGGAGAAGATCTTTACATGCCATACATCAGACAAGAGGCTAATAACCAGAATATATAAAGAGCTTGCCAAATTCAACAACAAGAAAACAAATGACCTCATCCGAAAATGCGGAGAGGACATGGTCAGAAAATTCACCACAGAAGAGATCCAAAAGGCCAAGAAACACATGAAAAAATGCTCCAAGTCTCTGATTGTCAGAGAAATGCAAATCAAGACAACCATGAGATACCACTTCACTCCAGTGAGAATGTCATACATCAGAGAAAATAGCAGCAACAAATGCTGGAGAGGTTGTGGCGTCAATGGAACCCTCCTACACTGCTGGTGGGAATGTAAATTGGTCCAGCCTCTGTGGAGAGCAATCTGGAGAACTCTCAGAAGGCTAGAAATGGACCTACCTTATGATCCTGCAATTCCTCTCCTGGGGATATATCCTAAGGAACCCAACACACCCATCCAAAAAGATTTGTGTATACCTATGTTCATAGCAGTACAATTTGTAATAACCAAAACCTGGAAGCAACCCAGGTGTCCAACAACAGATGAGTGACTAGTAAGTTGTAGTATATATACACAGTGGAATACTACTCAGCTCTTAAAAGTGGTGAGTTCACCGTTTTCAGCCCATCTTGTATGGAGATTGAAGAAATCATGTTAAGTGAAATAAGTCAGAAACAGGAGGATGAATATGAGATGATCTTACAATCAGAAGTTGAAAAACAAGATCAGAAGAGAAAACACAAGTAGAACTTGAACTGGAGTTGGCATATTGCACCAAAGTAAAAGACTCTAGGGTGGGTGGGGGGGAGAGTATAGGTCCTGGAAATGGATGACAGGGGACCTAGTGGGGGTTGTATTGTCATGTGGAAAACTGATAAATGTTATGCATGTACAAACTATTGTATTCACTGTCAAATTGAAAACATTAATACCCAAATAAAGGAAAAAATAGTTTAGTGATGCCAATATATATATATATATATATTTTAAAGGGAGTTGGGTGGTAGTGCCGCTGGTTAAGTGCACGTGGTGCAAAGCGCAAGGACCTGCATAAGGATCCTGGTTCGAGCCCCTGGCTCCCCACCTGAATGGAGTCGCTTCACAGGTGGTGAAGCAGGTCTGCAGGTGTCTATCTTTCTCTCCCCCTCTTTCTCTTCCCCTCCTCTCTCCATTTCTCCGTGTCCTATCCAACTACAATGACATCAATAACAACAATAATAACTACAACAATAAAACAAGGGCAAAAAAAGGGAAAATAAATAAATATTAAAAAAAAAAATAATCCCAATATTGTGGTCCGGGAGGTCGTGCAGTGGATAAAACATTGGACTCTCAAGCATGAGGTCTTAAGTTCAATCTCCAGTAGCACATGAACCAGAGTGGTAGCTGGTTCTTCTTCTCTCTCTTCTCCTATTTCTCTCATAATAAATCTTTTTTTTTTTTTTTAACCAAAGCATTGCTCAGCTCTGTTTTATGTTGATGCAAGGTATTGAACCTAGGACTTTGGAGCCTCAGGCATGACAGTCTCTTTGCATAACTACTATGCTATCTACTCCAGGTCAGTAAAATAAATCTTTTTTTTTTTAAATAAATCTTTAAAAAATGATAAAAAATGAAAATTCTAATATTTGCATAGGTCTTGCTCTGAGATGCGGAAACTTAATAGTATGAAATAACAATTCTCACCTGTTAACTGCTGAGAATGGCCTTGAAGGTGAGGTCCCATGAGACACTGGGCTATGCACTTGAAGATTTAATAGAGGACACATTGGCCAACTTGAGACTGAAGAGCTGGAGGTAAGAGGAACACCATATAGTGCAAATACTAAAATTCTTAAGATTAGGCAGGCAGACTCATCTCTGAGATAGTTTGCTAACTGAGTAAGTCAAATGGACAGAAGCTTATATAGCTTCCTACCTTTACAGGAGGGAGAAATACACACATGCCCACATAGTACCTATGTACACACAATGGCATCAATCTGTAAATACTTAAAATTAAAAAAATAAAATAAAATGCTTATGGCAAGTATAAATGGAAATGACTGCAATACAGCTTCCTAGACATGTATCCAATTGAGAAGGAAACATTAATTCAAAGGGACATATGCGCTCCTATGTTCATAGCTGCATTTTCATAATAGCCAAAGAGTGGAAGAAACCTAGATGCCCACCAACAGATGACTGGCTAAAGAAGTTATGGGACAGTGCTCTGGAAGGTAGTGCAGTGGATAAAACATTGGACTTTCAAGCATGAGATTCTGAGTTCAATCCCTGATAGCATATGTACCAGAGTGATACCTGATTCATTCCTTCTCTCTCTATATCTATCTATCTATCTATCTATCTATCTATCTATCTATCTATCTCTCTGTGTGTGTCTATCTTTCTCATGAATACATAAATAAAATCTCTAAAAAAAAAGAATGTATGGGGCACATACTTAGTGGAGTACTATTCTTTAATTAAAAATGATATTGTGTTATTTGGGAAAAAATGGATGGAACTGGAAATGATTATGGTTAGTAAAGTAAGAAAGTGAAAAACAACTACTGGGCAGTTTTACTCATATGTGGAACATAGGAAATTGAAACTCATGAACTTGCCAACAGACAAAAGTAGCCAAACTTTCTCTAAGATTTTGCAATAAATATAGTGGGTTATTATTTGGAGTGTGGCAAAGGTGGGCACAAAACTTTGATGGTGGGTGTGGTATGGAACTATATCCCTGTAATCTTGTAAAGAATTATTAAATCATAAATAAATAAAATAAATAAAAATAAGGCAAATAAACTTGTGAAGAAAATGCAAAGTTAATTAGCTATAAATCAAAATACCTTTGCTATGGGACAACAATGAATAGTGAACAGAGACAGAAACTAGATTATTCCTTTCCCTGGACAGACAACCCCACCAATGTGTCCTGGAGCTCTGCTTCCCCAGAGCCCTTCCCCACTAGGGAAAGAGAGAGGCAGGCTGGGAGTATGGATCAACCTGTCAGTGCCCATGTTCAGTGGGGAAGCAATTACAGAAGCCAGACCTTCAACTTTCTGCATCCCATAATGACTTTGGGTCCATACTCCCAGAGGGATAAAGAATAGGAAAGCTATCAGGGGAGGGGATGGGATATGGAGTTCTGGTGGTGGAAACTGTGTGGAGTTGTACCCCTCTTATCCTATGGTTTAGTCAATATTTCCTTTTTATAAATAAAAAACTTAAAAAAAAAAAAAGAAACCAGATTGTTTCTATATCTTGCTTTTAATTTTGAATTTCAGGTCATATGCATTTTGTATAGTTCTGCTCCAAACTTAATGTCTTAAAAAGTAGTCCTGTGGTCTGGGAGGTGGTACAGTGGATTCTCAACCATGATGTCCTGAGTTTAATCCCTGGCAGTATATCTACCAGAGTGATATCTGGTGTTTTCTCTCTCTCTCCTATCTTTCTCATGAATAAATAAATAAATTCTTTTTAAAAAAATCCTGTAAGGGATAGGGAGACATCACAATGGTTACACAGAGGACTTTCATGCCTGAGACTCTGAGGTCCCAAATTTATTCCCCAGCCCCACAATGAGCCAGAGCTGAGCAGTGCTCTGGTCTCTCTTTTTCTGTCTCTCTCTTTCTCCCTCTCCCTCTTTCCCTCTCTCTCATTAAAATGAATATAATATCTTAAAAAAAAGCAGTCCAGAACACTAAAAGAAAAATAAAACAAACGAAGGCAAGTCAATTGGAACTAGGTTGGTGTTGCAGTTACAGAGAGAAACTAGTTAAAATGACTTAAAGCACAGCAATGTGATAGACTATCCCTAGTGGTGTATGCCCTAGGGCCAAAAAAAAAGTATCTTAAACTGCTCTTAGAAAGTTCTCATTTGGGAGTTGGGCAGTAGTGCATCGGGTTAAGCACAGGTGGTGCAAAGAGCAAAGACCAGCTGAAGGGTCCCAGTTCGGGCCCCTGGCTCCCTACCTGCAGGGTAGTCGCTTCATAGGCAGTGAAGCAGGTTTTCAGGTGTCTGTCTTTCTCTCCCCTCTCTCTGTCTTCCCCTCCTCTCTTTATTTCTCTCTGTCCTATCCAACAACGATGACAACAGTAATAACTACAACAATAAAACAACAAAGGCAACAAAAGATAATACATAAATATTAAAAAAAAGAAAGCTCTCATTTTAGAGGCAGTTGGAGATCATTATGTGGAGACTATAGTGTATGCAGTGTCACAAAGTAAGTGAATAGGTCTGCTGGGATTGTCAACAATTGATATATTTTCAGTGTGGCAGAAGGGAAATCAATGGTTTAAGAGAAAACACTGTCACCTTCCATTTGATTGGCGACTATCTATTAGTATAAACCCCAATCATGCAATCTGACAGGCAAACATTATTTTCTAGTCTGCTGAAAAAGTCCTGAAATAGTAACTAAATCAGTTACAGTAAGTGACAGGATGGTGGTCCCAAATTTCATTTCTGGTAGAGGTCACAGGGTCCAGACATCTGTGTGTGACTGGTGAAAGGAAGGAAGCACATTTCTTGTCTAGAACATCTCGGCTTCTTTTTATTTCATTAAAACATTTTTATTGGGGAGGTTTTTAGTGGTTTACAGTAAATACAGTTGTTGATACATGTGTAAAATTTCTCAGTTTTGGGAGTCAGGTGGTAGCATAGAGTGTTAAGTGCATGTGGTGCAAAGCACAAGGACTGGAAGAATGACCCTGGTTTGAGTCCCTCACTCCCCACCTGCAGGGGAGTCGCTTCACAGGCGATTTGCAGGTCTGCAGGTGTCTATCTTTCTCTCCCCCTCTCTGTCTTTCCCTCCTCTCTCCATTTCTCTCTGTCCTATCCAACAATGATGACATCAATAACAACAATAAAAAAACAACAAGGGATCAATAACAACAATAAAAAACAACAAGGGCAACAGAAGGGGAAATAAATAAATAAAATATTAAAAATTTTCTCAGTTTTCTGCAAAATCTTCACACCTCCACTTTAGATCCTCCTCCACTATCATGCACCAGGACCTGAAAGCCCCCCACACCCCCCCAATTCCTTTACTTTGGTTCAATGCACCGAACCCAGTCTGAGTTCTACTTTATGTCCACTTTCTGTTCTTATTTCAGTCAACTTGCATCTCAGCTTCTTGCTCTGGCCCCACATCGAAGCATTTCGATTTCTACCCATAGGTGACTGAAACATTCAAATAACATCTGAAATAGATGGAAACACAACCAATGAGCCTATGTCCATTAGTTCCTCACTAAGTAAGCAAACAAAAACTAAGTGGTCATCACGAGAGCACTTTCACCACGAGAGGATTTTAGGAAACCAGCTCATCTGAAATCAATCCTTGACCTTGTTTTCTTGCATAGTTTCAGTCTAGGTGGTTGAAAGCACCTAACACCTTTGTAGGAGAAACTTCTCAAGCCACTCCAGTTAACAATACAGATGGAACGAAATATAAAGTATCCCCACATTGCAAGTGTTAATGGATCAGTGGATATCGGAGTTCTGAATATGAAGACTATCTGACAAATTCAACCGGGGTCTGATCTCCTAAATCTAACTAATAAATGTGCAGACATGACAAAGGACAGAAGAATACACGAAATGGCAGTACACTTGTGCAATTGTCTAAATTTAGGCTAGGGAAATGCTACTAGACTAGCTGGCCATTTTCTTCAGTAAATTGCATGACAGAAGGGAAGCATATAGGCAAAAAACAAAATGTAAATACTATTTTACTCATTTACTTTGAGTAGAGACAGAGATTCAGAGGGATGGGGGAGAAAGAGTGGGAGAGACACGCCTACAGCACAGATTCATCTCTCACAAAGCTTCCTCTCTGCAGGTGGGGATCAGATGCCTGACCCAGGGTCCTTGTGTGTTGCCATACATGTGCTTTACCAGATATGCCACTACTCAGACCTGTGGTTAAAACAAGTTTATTTATTTATTTAAAAATATTTTTAAAATTTATTTCCTTTTGTTGCCCTTGTTTTTTTTTATTGTTGTAATTATTATTGTGTTGTTACTGATGTCATCATTGTTGGATAAGACAGAGAGAAATGGAGAGAGGAGGGGAAGACAGAGATGGGGAGAGAAAGACACCTGCAGACCTGCTTCACCGCCTGTGAAGCGACTCCCCTGCAGGTGGGGAGCCGAGGGCTCGAACCAGGATCTTTATGCTGGTCTTTGTGCTTTTTGCCATGTGCGCTTAACCTGCTGTGCTACCGCCTGACTCCCAAGTTTATTTATTTTTTAATTTTTTAAAATTTATTAATGAGAAAACTAGGAGGAGAGAGAGAAAGAACCAGACATCACTCCGGTACATGTGCTACCAGGGATCAAACTCAGGACCAGAGCACTGCTCAGCTCTGAATTATGGTGGCACGGAAGATTGAATCTGGGACTATGGAGCCTCAAGCATGAGAGTCTCTTTGAACAACCATTATGCTATCTGCCCCTACTTGTTAAAACAAGTTTAAAGATCTAGCAGCATCAACTACAGTTTAAGGTGTTACCTTGATTCCAAGTCTTATAAATGAATCACAGGGTCATGAGAAAAACTGGAGGAATTTAAAGGTTTGACTTTTATCAGAACTGTGTTACTTATAAGATGTTATAATGGACCCACCTGTGGGCCTCTACAGGACATTGCCCAAAATGTGGAACAACAATTGTAGGAACTGCTCCACTTTCCGAAGGGAGGCTAGGTCAACACACTTTGCCACGCGAGGAAGACTGGTCCTAGCTATGACTGTGGAATGAGAGCTCAGACTGACAGGGATGCAGAGGTTACAATGGCTCCTGTGCTAAATATGGGCCTCAGATTAGATCAATGGGGTTTACAGTTAATGGTTTTACATACTTTTCCCATATTTGGGAGCTACTCTCTACCCTGATTCAGCTTTCCAGTCTTATTTCTAACTCTGACACCATCTCCCCAGATAATACCTTTAGCCCACCTGAATGTTAGCTGTTGGGCTCAGGTAAAATTAGTAAATTAGGCCCCCCTTGGAATACATCTAAAATAGACTTCCTAGCTTTTTCCCAGATGGAGACCCCAATTCTCATCTCTTTATTCTTACCTTCTTACCTTCAGGTTACTGATTATTTAACAATTTGTTCTGCTTTATATCTTTTTTTTTTTTTTTTTTGCCTCCAGGGTTATTGCTGGGGCTCAGTGCCTGCATCACTAATCCACTGCTCCTGGAGGCCGTTTTTTTCTCCCTTTTGTTGCCCTTGTGGTTGTAGCCTTGTTGTGGTTATTATTGTTGTTGTTGATGTTGTTAGTTGTTGGATAGGACAGAGAGAAATGGAGAGAGGAGGGGAAGACAGAGGGGGAGAGAAAGATAGACACCTGCAGACCTGCTTCACCACCTGTGAAGTGACTCCCCTGCAGGTGGGGAGCCGGGGGCTTGAACCAGGGTCCTTCTACCGGTCCTTGTACTTTGCGCCACCTGTGCGTTACCGCACAACCCCTCTGCTTTATATCTTAATGCTTTTTAGACACCAAGTTGCAGATGCTACCATGATGACAACCTGACTTCCCTGGGAAGATGACCTCACCAATGTGTCCTGGAACCCCACCTTCCCAGAGCCCTACCCCACTAGGCAAAGATAGAAACAGGCTGGGAGTATGGATTGAACTGCCAGTGTCCATGTCCAGTGGAGAAGCAATTACAGAAGCCAGACCTACCAGCTTCTGCACCCCATAATGATCCTGGGTCCATACTCCCAGAGCAGTAAAGAATAGGGAAACTCCCAATGGAGGGGATGGGATGTAGAACTCAGGTGGTGGGAATTGTGTGGAATTGTACCCCTCTTATCCAATGGACTTGCTGATCACAATTAAATCAATAAAAAAGATGTTCTAATGCTATTTCCTTTAAAGTAAATAAATGTTGACATCTTTACAGCCTGAAAAAAAAACAATTTTCTACTTACATAACAGTATTCTATTTATTATCCCAATTGTTCTCTTTTTCTGGGGCAGGGGGAATATAGAGTGAGTTGGAGAAAATTGTTTTAAGGCCCATATGGAAATACAGAATGCCAGAATAGCAAAGAAAACTATGAAGAAGATAAATAATGACTGACTTGCTCTTAACTGAAAGCTACTGTAATACAAATCACTGTAATACAGCCAACATGGTATTGTCCTAAGAGTAGACAAATCAGTAAACAGAAGAGTACATCCAAAAATAGATCTTGGTATATATCATAATTTAATATATGACAAAGGTAGTATTTCAATTGCGTGTGAAAGAATGGTTCATTTAATAAATAGTGCTGGCATAACTGGCTGTTCATCTACAACAAAATGAACTTGGATCCCAGTTTCACAATAAATCCAAAGATAAATTCCAAGTGGATTAAACACCTAAATGTAAATAATAAATCTTAAAATGTAGGTGACTCTATGAAAATCGAGGGACGAAGAACACCTTTTATACTAAAACCAGAAATCTGGAAAGTGTTGAAGGATAGACATAGCTAATTATGCCAACATTTAAAACACTCCTATCATAAAGGTACACAAAACTAAGAGTGAAAATTTGCTTTTAGAAAGCTGTGTGTAATCCAGGTAACAGATAAAGGGTCAATATTTCTAATATACAGCAAATTCTCTTCCTATTCATAAAAGGGTTGATATCCCCATTAAAAATATTTTATTCATTAACATGAGTGTCGGAGACAGAGAACCAGAGATGACTCTATTGCACGTGATGCTGGGGGTTGAACTCAGGACCTTTTGCTTCTAGGGTCAACATTCTAGATACTGCACCACCTTCCAGGTCATACATATCCTTTCCTATTTTAAAAAAAGGGCAAAAAAGTGGTCTGGGAAATGACACAGCAGATAAAGCATTGGACTCTCAAGCATGTGGTCCTGAGTTCAATCCCTGGCAGCCCATGTAGCAAAGTGATGTCTGGTTCTTTCACTCTCTACTCCTATCTTCTTCGTGAATAAATAAATGAAATATTTAAAAATAAATAAGTAAATAAATAAAGGCAAAAAGTATTTAAAAAAAAGGCAATTCTGACTAGCTAGTGGTAATGACTAATTAGCAGATTAAAAGGTACCCAAACTCATCAGTAGTCAGAAAATGGCAAGTTGAAATAACAAGGTGACAATACACTAATCATACTGGCAAAACTTAAGAAGAGTGTTGTATTGTTATATGGAAAACTGAGAAATGTTATGCATGTACAAACTATTGTATTTACTGTCGAATGTAAAACATTAATTCCCCAAGAAAGAAATTAAAAAAAAAGAGTGTTGTCACCTATAGCAATCTCATGCATTGCTTGTGAAAATAGAAGCTGTTGGGGAAGGTGGTGGCACACCTGGTTAAGCGCACACATTACAGTGTGCAAGCCTCTGGTCCCCACCTGCAGGGGGGACAACAACTACCTGATGGTTTTGCTCAAATGTGGAATATAGAGAACTGAATAACATGAACATATATATATAGCCACATTACAAATTGTCTGAAACTTTGTGAGTACTATGGTGGTTAACCACAGGTGGGTGATGGGGTTTCTGAGAATGGGTGGGTGTGAGGGACACAGAACTTTGGTGGATGAGTGCAGTGCAGAACTATATCCTATAACTTAATAATCTTGTGACCCACTGTTAGGTCACTAATAAAAATTTTGAAAAGTTGGTCAGTCCCACGTTCAATCCCCCCACACCGTTATAATCCAGAGCAGTGCTGTGGTACCAAGAGCAAACCAAGCAAGCAAGCAACCAAACAAATGATAAATAAATAAAATATTCCTTCATGAGGGGGAGAGGAGAGAGTGTGAGAGGAAGAGGGAGGGGGAGAACCAGACCATCACCCTTGTATATACCAGGGATCAAACTGGGGACCCCATGTTTAGGAATCCAGTACTTTATCCACTGAGCCACCTCCCACGCCACTTTCCCCAGGTCTTTAATAGAAATGGGGGTGGGGTGAGGTGGGCACTGCTAGTAGCTGCACATAGGAGGAAGCACAAGGACCTGCACAAGGACCCCAGTTTGAGCCCCCGGCTCCCCACCTGCACACAGGTCGCTTCACAAGCGGTGAAGCAGGTCTGCTGGTGTCTTTCTTTCCCGTCTTCCCCTCTCTCGCCTCTCTCGATTTCTTTCTGTTCTATCCAACAACAGCAGCAATAATAACAATGGGAATAAAGATGCCTCCAGGAGCAATGTATTCATACGCATGCAAGGGGGTCACTTTACAGCGATAAACCTGGAGGGGGAAAGAAAAAAAAAAGAAGAAGCTTTCTGAACAGACCTAGAGACCACTCTCATTTAGGTGTTTGTTTCAGAGCACTGCTCAGCTCTGACTCGTGGTGGTGCTGGGGTTGAACCAAGGACCTCAGAGCCTCAGGCATGCATGTCTTTCTGCATGACCATTATGCTGTTTTACAGGCCTTTAATTTGGGCATTTAAAAAATAACTTTGGAGGGGGGTGGGCAGTAGCTCAGGGGGTTAAGCGCACATGGCACAAAGTGCAAGGAGCAGCACAAGGATCCTGGTTGGAGCCCCCATTTCCCCACATGCAGGGGGGTCACTTTACAAGCAGTGAAGCAGGTCTGCAGGTGTCTTAACTTTCTCTGCCCCCTCTCTGTCTTCCCCATCTCTCTTGATTTCTCTCCGTCCTATCCGACAACAACGACAGCAATAAGAACAACAGTAACAATAACAACAACAATAACAAACAACAAGGGTAAAAAAAAAAAAGGGAAAAAATAGACTCCGGGAGCGGTGGGTTCGTAGTGCAGGCACCGAGCTCCAGCAATAACCCTGGAGACCAAAATAAACAAATAAATACATAAATAAAATAAAATAAAATAAATAACTTTGGAGCTCAAGAAGGGAGCAATGATTTCCTGAAGGTCCTAAACAAAGCACTGGTGCTTCCCACAGTTCTGGCTCAGTTGGAAGTAGCCTGCAGAAAGTCTCTGCTTCCTGGGTGCTTGTGCTCGATGGAGGGGAAGTACCAGGAAACCAAAGTGGGAGGTCATGGCAGGCATTCTTATGGAGAAAGCTATTATGGTGGGCTGGGAAGACAGCTGGATGGTTACACAGAAGACTTGCTTTTCTTTCCTTTTTTTTATATTTATTTTATTTATTTATTCCCTTTTGTTGCCCTTGTTTTTTTTATTGTTGTAGTTATTATTGTTGTTGTTGTCATTGTTGGATCGGACAGAGAGAAATGGAGGAGGGGAAGACAGAGAGGGGGAGAGAAAGATAGAACATGCAGATCTAATTCACCGCCTGTCAAGCGACACCCCTGCTGGTTGGGGGGGGGCGCGGGGGCGGAGGGGGGGCTCGAAAGGGGATCCCTACGCTGGTCCTTGCGCTTTGCGCCACGTGCGCTTAACCCGCTGCTCTACCGCCGGACTCCCCACAGAAGACTTTCATGCTTGAGGCTCTGAGGTCCCAGGTACAATCCACAACATCGCCATAAGCCAGAGCTGAGTAGTGATCTCTCTCTCTCTCTCCCCGCCCCCTGTATTTCTTTCATTAAAATGAAGTCAACAAAATAAAAAAAAATTAAGTCTAGCACCATGTATTAAATTCAAGAATGCATATACCCAATCAATGCGTTAGTGGAATTATCCCCAGTAGAAATAACAGAATCACTATAGAAGACTATGTACACTTGTTACTGCAGAATTACAGTAGCAAAAACCTGGAAACAAGACTATGGATATAAGGGGATGGTTGAAAACTGAGTGTAAATATGTATTCTCAAATATTAATGTAACGACTACGAAGGAGTAGAGCCCTGTGAATTAGGATTCCTCCAAGATATTGAATGAGAGTGGCAGGATGCAGAGAACTGTGCATATTATGGTTTCCGGTGATAAACTAGAGTAAATATATGAGTGTGTATATATAAATGTATAAATTTGGGGCTGGGAGGAAAAAGCATTATGGTTTTGCAAAGAGACTCTCATGCTTGAGGCTCCAAAGTTCCAAGTTCAACCCCCCACACCAGCATAAACCAGAACTGAGCAGTATTCTGGTAAAAAGAAAAAGAAAAGAAAAGATTCAGCTTCTAAATGTATAAACTTGTGTGTAAACATCTGTTTGTTCACAATAACATAAACTTGGGAGAAAAAAAGCACGGACCATTCTAGATGAGGGTGTTAACAGGGACTAGGTGAGGTTGGTGGCAGAGAAAAGAGATCTGGGCAAAGAACACAAATCCAATTTAATTTGTATAGCTCGGACACTGAAGCTGTCTGCATGTCAGTATGTGAATACATCGAACATATATACATAGCATTGTGCATTGAAGGCGTGTGGATTCTCTCCCTGTCTTGTTAGAAGCTGATGTAAGCATACACTATATGTAAGTTTCCTTGCTCCAACTTGCTCTCTGGCACACATTCTTCATAGAAGTTGGCGCAGAGTAGCTGAATATCTCTCCTTGTTGTTCAGAGATTGTATATCTGTTGGTCTGTTAGGACTTGTACTGTGTGGTCTGAGAGGTGGTGCAGTGGATAAAGTGCTTGACTCTCAAGCGTGAGGTCCTGAGTTCAAGCCCCGGCAGCACATGTACTGGAGTGATGTCTGGTTCTTTCTCTCTCTCCTCCTTTCTCATCAATCAATAAATAAAAATCTTTTAAAAAAAAAGGACTTGTACTGTGAGACTATTTCAATTCTATCATTCCATTTTGTTAACAGGAGCAATTTAGAATTTGTGAATATGTACATAGATGTAGATGTAAAGGGTTAGAACATACATGCTTATATACCTACATGTAAGGGAAATGCTAAGTAAGAGTTGAATCCACAGCTACATATTTGCAAGGATACCCAGGATATGTAGTTAAATTTAAAAGGCTAATAATGTGGGTGGTGTGATTCTATTTTATCAAAACAGAGGACACACAAACAAACAAACCTTTATATCTGTCGCTGCATCAATGCTTGTAATACTGAATGAGCCATGAAAAAGATGTGAAAGGATAAATGCCAGGTTGTTAACATTTGTTACCTCAAAGGGGATTGAGCTGGGGATGAAATGATGATTAACTTTTCTTTATGCATCACTGTGCTGTTTCACTTGTCACAATAAGGCTGTATTGCTTTGCAATTTGAGGCACATCAAGCAGAGAAAACAAAGAAAATGCCTTTGATTATATACTGAAGTCTTCTTTCCTCTCCTTTAAGTTTTTGTCATATGTCTAGCCTCCCAAGAAATGTATTGTTGCTTGAAAAAAAAAAAGAATGGTTTAAAATGTATCAGATCTTTTTAAAATTATTATTTCTTTTGAAAATTATTTTATTTTTAAACCAGGGCACTACTCAGCTCTGGCTGATGGTGGTGTTGGGGATTGAACCTGAGACCTTGGAGCCTCAGGCATGAGGGTCTTTTTGCATAACCATCATGCTATCTTCTTCACCCACAAATATATATATACATATATATATATCAATTAAGTTGATCATCTTGTTTTTCTCTTTGAATCAATTAATGTCATTTTAATTTTCCAAATCTATATTATTTATTGCAGTAATATTTATTTTTTATTCTTTTTAAATTTTTAATTATCTTTATTTATTTATTTATTGCATAGATACAGCCAGAAATTGAGAGGGAAGGGGGTGATAGAGAGGGCGAGAGACAGAGAGACACCTGAACACTGCTTCACCACTAGTGAAGCTTTCCCCCTACAGGTGGGGACCGGGGGCTTGAACTTGGGTCCTTGCACAATGTAACATGTGTGCTCAACCAGGTGTGCCACTACCCAGCCCTCATGCAGTAATCTTTCCTCAGCCTTTAAACAGTCTACATATGGGGGTAGTGGGTAGATAGCATAATAGTTATGCAAAGAAACTCTCATGCCTGAGGTTCTAAAAATCCCAGGTCTATGACCCCCACCCCCCACAATAAACCAGAGCTGAGTAGTGTTCTGGTAAAAAAAAAAAAATCTACATATGGGACTGGGGAGATATCTCAGCAGGTAGTACACAGGACTTATATACCTAAGGTCCAGAAGTCCTGGGTTCAGTCCTTGGTATTACTATCAATCAGAGCTGAGTAGTACTCTGGTCCTTTCTCTCTCCTCTCTGTGTCTCTCATTAAAAGCAGGGAGAAGAGTCCTTTATTTAAAACAAAACAAAACAAAAAATGCCAACACTCCCTAAATACGTTTCTCTAACCCAATTTTCTATTCCAAACACAAACTCCTGGAAAACAGCCCACTGACATCCCTACTTCAATGTTTGATTGATATCTCTAACTCAACACATCCTAAATGGAAGGCATAGCTCCAGTCCCTTTCCCAAACTGCTCCAAACTGACTCTACCTGCAGGTCTCCTGCTCGACAATGAGAACAACCCATCAGATAGCCAGTTGCTCAGGCCAGAAAAAATGTGGGTCATTTTTTGACTTTCCTTTTTCTCTGCATTCTTACATCCAACGCTTCAAAAATTCCATTCACTCTGCCTTTAAAATACATTTAGAATTGACTACTTTTGTCACTCCTACTATTTTCATTCTGCTTAGAGTCATCAGCCTCTTTCATCTGGATAACTGGTATCCCTGTGTCTGTTTTTGCCCTGTGACAATCTATTTCCACCATCACATCTAGAGTTGAACCTCTGAAAAGTTGTGTTAGATCAGATGATTCCATTATTTCAAACCCTGTACTTTCCTCTCCTATATATGTACCTGCCCACCCCCGACTCCCAATTCATTTAGATTAAAACCTGTCAGGCTATGCCGCAGAGAAGAAAGAGAGGAGATCTGGAGCGAAGAGGGAACATAAATCTTTATTCGCACGGATACCTCAGAGTTGGGTGAGAGCGTAGTGGTTCAGGCCACAAGGAAGTAGCAAAAATAGCCGCCTCCCGGACCACCCTACCTTGCGTCTAATCACCAATGTGAAAAGCAGGCAAGAGGGGCAAGGGGCGGAAGAAGAAGGGCTTTATAGGGCAACAACCAGGAGTGACGTGTCAGGACAGGATTGGTTGAAAAAGGCACTGCGAGAATATTGCGGGAAGTGGCAAAGCCTAAGGGGACAGCTTGGCAGATGTGACTGCATCTGCATAACTCCCCAGCAAAAACCCAACGTCCAGGCAAGGACAATACATTGTATGCCACTCAGCTTCTTGTAACTTCTTGACCTTATCTCCATCTACTCTCCTCCTAGCTTACTCCTCCACAGCCATTCTGTAATAGCTTCCTTGAAGACCTTGTACTTGACAGGCACACCATCCCTTCTATCTCTCCCCCCCACCCTGCCCAAACAACAACCTCCCCCCATGGGCCTTTGCACTCACTATTCTTTCTGTTTCAAATGCCCAAATCCCAGATAGTTTCTTGGTTGGTTCATTGCTTCTCAAAGAGGTCACTCTGTGATCATCTTATTCAATGTCCAGCTTCCTACCTTCATACAACAAAACTCCCTGGCCTCTATCTCCTTTAGCATTTTCTGTAACATTCATTCTCTTCTGACACAATGAAATGTGGATTAAGTTGATCAACTGTTTTCTTTTTTAAATTTATTTTCTCTTTTTAAAAGTTTATGCTATTAGTGATTTAATAAGGATCAACAAGTCTGTTGGATAAGAGGGGTACAATTCCACACAATTCCCACCATCAGAGTTCTATATCCTGTCCCTTCCATTGGGAGCTTCTCTATTCTTTATCCCTCAGGGAGTATGGGCCAAAGATCTTTATGGGGTGCAGAATGTGGAAGGTCTGGCTCCTGTAATTGCTTCTCCACTGGTCATGGATATTGACAGGTTGATCCCCCCACTTGTCTCTATTTTTCCCTATTGGGATAGGGCTTAAGGGAGGGTTTCAGGATGCATTGGTGAGGTAATCTGCCCAGGGAAATCAGGTTGGCATCATGGTAGCATCTGCAACTTGATGGCTGAGAAACATTAAGCTATAAAGCAGAACAATTAAAAAAAATAATAATCAGTTACCTGAAGGTAAGAAAATAGCAGATGAGATTTGGGGGTCATCATGTTGGAAGAAGTCAGGAACTCTATTTTAGATATATTCCACGGGGCCCATGACTTTACTCATTTTTGCTTGGGCTGGATAGCTAACATGCAGGTGAGCTAAAAGTATTTATTTTTATTTTTTTATATTTACTTATTTTCCCTTTTGTTGCCCTTGTTGTAACATGTTGGCTCAACCAGGTGCACCACCACCTGGCCCTGCCCCTGTTGTTTAACATTGTTGTAGTTATTGATGTCATCATTGTTAGATAGGACAGAGAGAAATGGAGAGAGGAGGGGAAGACAGAGAGGGGGAGAGAAAGATAGACACCTGCAGACCTGCTTCACTGCCTGTAAAGCGACTCCCCTGCAGGTGGGGAGCCAGGGGCTCGAACCGGGATCCTTATGCCGGTCCTTGTGCTTTGCGCCACCTGCGCTTAACCTGCTGCACCACTGCCCGACTCCCAGAGCTAAAAGTGTTGTCTGGGAAGATTGTGTCAGAGTTGGAAATAGGACCAGAAAGCTGGGTCAGGGCAGACAATAGCTCCCAAATATGGGAAAATTATATAAATGCTGTTAACTATAAACCCCATCGATCTGACCTAGGGCCCATGTCTATTCATATTTAGTACAGAAGCCTATTTAACCTCTGCATCCCTGTCAGTCTGAGCTTGCATTCCATGGTCATAGCTAGGAAAATTCTAGACTGTACTCATTTCAGGACCAGCCTTCCTTGAGTGGCAGAGTATGTTGACCCAGCCTCCCTTCAGAGAGCAGGGCAATTTTTACAACTACATTGAGGGTAAGGTCCTGTAGAGGCCCACAAGAGCGTTTATAATGCTGTTCCTGTTGGAGATGACCAGTGATGGATAGAGGGATCTGTTAGAGGTCTAGGTCTATCATATCTATGTGGGAATTCCAGGATTCCCTGACTAGGGCCCCAGAGATCATCTATTTTCTGTCTCATCCCACTGCAGTATGAGCACCAAGAGAGCAAAACATCTAATTCTGTTCACTGATGCGACCCTGATGCCTAGAACTGTGTCTGGCACATAGTCATTGATTAACAGATATTTACTGGCTAAGAAAATAAACTGCTAAATTGAGGTGTCTCCACTCTCCCACCCCCACCCCATCCCTAACCAGCCCTCTAAATGCTGAAAATCTTCTCCAGTACATGTTTTGAGCTGTGATGGTTTACAGGATATTTTTCTTCCTCTTAAAAATGACTTATTTTTTTTCTCTCTCAGGAATAATCCCAAACATTCATATTGGTTAACGAAGCTTTTTATTGTTTCCTCATACTGAGATTTATTCTGAAAGAAGGAAACGAAGGAAGGAAGAAGGAAAGAAAAAATACGCACTTATTATAAAAGAGAGATGGCAGTACTGTTCAATCTTGGTAGAAGGTGGTGCTAGGGATTGAATTTGTGATGCCTGGGCCTCAGGCATGCAAATTGGTGCTCTAACAGACTGAGGCATCATCCTGACCTGAGGCTTATCCTTTCTTTCTAAAGGTGCTTCTTTAATGATTTCATGGGTTGTGTTGAAGAAAGATACGCACATGTGTGTGCTCATGCCCTTATCCTTGACCTCAGGGAACTGGGAGTATGCTGCTGTGAGCTGGACTTTCTGAGTCTGCATGGACCTGAGGAAATTGAGTGATTGGACCTTGGGTCCTGGTGACTTTTCTATTCAGTGTAGTTTTGGGAGATCTGCCCTGGCTACTGGCTGGTCTTCCTCTTACCATCTCCATCTCTAGCAGTTTAAATGTCACACTGCAGGGAGCCTGACAGTGGCACAGTGGGTTAAGTGTACATGGCGGAAAGTGCATGGACTGGCATCAGGATCCTGGTTCAAGCCCCTGGCTCCCCACCTGATGGGGGGTTGCTTCACAAGCAGTGAAGCAGGTCTGCAGGTGTCTGTCTTTCTTCCCCCTCTCTGTCTTCCCCTCCTCTTTAGATATCTCTCTGTCCTATCCAACAACAATGACAGCAATAACAGCAACAGCAACAACAACAATGATAAACAAGGGCAACAAAAGGGAAAAAAATCCACCATAAATTGCTTTACTAAAGATTATTTAAAATAAAAAGTCATACTGCTTGCTTTAACCAAGATAATATGAAGCACTTTTTTCAATTCACAGAGGAAATGAATTGCATAAATGAATTGCATAAATGCTAGATAATAAAAATGAGATTTTAATGCTTGACACCACGCTTCCTTCCTCCCAACTGGCTCAATCTTAAAATCAAAGCTATCCAACCACATGTATGGAAAACTCACTGAACATCTTATGCAGCTGAAAAACTGTCTCATCTCTTCCCCACCCCCATGCTCTACTAGTCAATTAAAGACTTTTCAAATTGTAAAATATGCAATTTTATGTCTGTTTTTAAAGTCACTAAGGACTAGATTTTGGCCATTGATTTATATGCTGAATGTGCTTGCCCTCCGAAAAGATATTTGGTTAATTTGAGAGTTTGGGAGTGTACTAAACTATTTTTATCTGACTTTCTGAC
Organism: Erinaceus europaeus; assembly: GCF_950295315.1. NCBI lineage: Eukaryota > Metazoa > Chordata > Mammalia > Eulipotyphla > Erinaceidae > Erinaceus > Erinaceus europaeus. The sequence continues at coordinate 168,043,465 of NC_080164.1, read as the reverse complement.
TAGCTTAGCATTTCTAAAGCCCTGAAAAATATGCTTTCTCTCCTCTCCCTTAAACATGTTACATCTTCACAATGCTTTGAGTTTTTTATTTTTATGTAATTTTATGACTATGTTAGATTTAGGAGGGAAAGAGTTCAATGTGAGCCCACTTGTCCAAGGCCAGGCATGAGTTAATATAGATTTCAACAATTTCTTCACAAAGCCATGACCAAAGTTATTACTTTTTATTTTTGCCTCCAGGGTTATCACTGGGGTTCAATGCCTGCACTACGAATCCACTGCTCTTGGAGGCCATTTATTTCCATTTTTGTTGTTCTTGTTGCCTTTTTTTAAAATAAAATATAAGTATTTATTTATTCCCTTTTGTTGCCCTTGTTTTAGCGTTGTAGTTATTCCTGCTGATGTTACTGATGTTGTTGTTGTTGGGTAGGAGAGAGAGAAATGGAGAGAGGCGGGGAAGACAGAGAGGGGGAGAGAAAGACACCTGCAGAACTACTTCACCACTTGTGAAACGACTCCCCTACAGGTAGGGAGCCCAGGGCTCGAACTGGGATCCTTCTGCTGGTCCTTGCGCTTTGTGCCACCTGTGCTCCCGCTGGACTCCCCTTGTTGCTTTTGTTGTCATCATTATTATTTCTATTGTTGTTGTTGGATAGGACAGAGAGAAATGGAGAGAGGAGGGAAAGACAGAGAGGGGAGAGAGAGAGATAGACACCTGAAGACCTGCTTCACCGCCTGTGAAGCGACTCCCCTGCAGGTGGGGAGCCAGGGGCTCAAACCAGGATCCTTACCCCAGTCCTTGCGCTTCATGCCATGTGCGCTTAACGCACTGTGCTACTGCCGGCTCCCACCCCACCTCTTATTACTTTTTAAAGACTGTGTCTTGCCCTTTAACTACTAGGATGAGCCAACAGAGATAAGGAGAGCTTGAGCTACTGGCAGTTGAGTCAGCATTCCCTCTGTCATCACCCACTCTTTCACCTGGGGAAACCTGTTTTTCTAGGCCTTTATATTAAGCACCAAGCCCCTGATGTTGGGTTAACAGTCCCATCTCTTTTTCTTAATTTCCTCAAGCCTCTCCAAACAAGAGCTCTGGTTTACAAAACTTCTGCATAGATTGGCTGCAGTATCTTGGTAAAATCTAGAGGAAAGGGAGGGAGACAGCATAAGAGTTATGCAAAAAGACTTTTATGCCTGAGGCTCTGAGGTCCCAGGTTCACTTCCTGATAACATCATCTGTATCTTTGTCATTAGAATAAAATTTTATGGTGTATTGCACCAGAAAAAGGACTCTGGGGGTGGGGTTTGTTCAGGTCCTGGAATATGATGGTGGAGGAGGACCTAGGTGGGGGGGGTTAGAACGTTATGTGGAAAATTTAGAACTGTTACACATGTACAGACTACTAGGATTTTGTTTGTTTGTTTGTTTTGCCTCCAGAGTTATTGCTGGGGCTAGGTGCCTACACTAAAAATCCTGGAGGCTCCTGGAGGCTATTTTTCCCTCTTGTTGCCTTTGTTGTTTATCATTGTTGCTGTTATTATTATTGTTGGTATTGCTGTCATTGTTGGATAGGACATAGAGAAATCAAGAGAGGAAGAGAAGACAGAGAAGGGGAGCAAAAGATAGACACCTGCAGACCTGCTTCACTACTTGTGAAGCGACCCCTTGTAGGTGGAGAGCCGGGAGCTACAACTAGGATCCTTATTCTGGTCTTTTGCTTTGCGCCACGTGCGCTTAACCTGCTGTGATACCACCTGGCCCCCCAAACTACTGTAATTTACTGTTGACAACAAACCATTAATCCCCTCCCCATAAAGAAAAAATGAAAAGTTCAAAGCAGAAAAAAAATTCTATACTTTAAAATATTACATAAAATTAAACTCAAAGCAAAAAATAAGAAGATTCATTGTTTGGAGCTACTAAAAAAAAAAAAGGAATAAGAATTAAAAAAAAACAGTCTAGAGGAATGAACACTTGTATACCCGTATCTTAATTCAGCAGTCTAGTCCATTGCTCTAGTAGCCTGACAGTAAGTTCTTCTTTATGTTTGTCTAAAACTTTTCCTGCTTTGCTGAAACACCCATTTTCTCTCTTACTCAAAATTATTGAACATGGAAAATCATTGTTCATCATCCTCTGTATTAATGCCCAGGCTGTCTCTTTGGTCTGTTCTATTTAGTCTTTACCCACAAGAAAGTGGAAGCCTACTTTCCATTTCTCATCATTTCTGGATGCTATTCAGCAGTTCCATGTGACTACTGAAATACGGTGGCCAAAATGAGACCCCCATTTGTCAGATCTCTGTAGAGATGGTAGCTTTGCAAAGAGTGAAACAATAGGGGAAATTAAACAGGAAATGACAGATTTAACTGCCCAACATTCTCACAGTTGTGTGCTATGGAAATTAATAAAGCAGACCGAGAAAGTAATTACATCACATACAGCAGCCAAAACCCGCTACTATCCTTTGGGAAGAACTCACTTGGATGTATGAAGTCTGCTTTTGATGTGTAATTTTGTATTTGTTTTTCACTTTTTCATTCACTCTGATTTCATTCATTCATTTTCCCCTTTTCTGTTGCTGTTGTTGTGCTTCTTATTGCTACTATTATTATTATTGGGGGGGGGGAGAGAGAAAGAGAGAATCACTCTGGCCCATGGTGCAGCATCAAACTTGGGACTTTAACTTGAGTGTTCAATGTTCTATCCATAGCGCCATCTTCCTGTCTACATTTTTTCGTTAAAACAATCATTGTGAGCTTTCCAAGCTTCTGGAAACTATGAACATGGATCCATCTATAATAAGGCATGCGTAGCCTCTGCCTCACGAAACTGAAATTGGAAAAATTAAATTGCATTGTTAATATAAAAATCATTTTGAGTAATGTTATACCACAGAAAACACATGAACAGAAAATAACCTTATTGGTCAGCACTCACTTTCCCTAAAAATGTAATTGGCAAGTCATGTCTCGGAAGTCCCCAACAGACTCCAGGGGAATGGAACATCTTTTCATTCTGGGATCCTGTATCCCATAGCACACTGCACTGCCCTTCTTGGAGCAGTTATTTATTATTTTTATTAATTTATTTTTACCAGAGCACTGCTCAGCTCTGCCTTATGGTGGTGTGGGGGACTGAACTTGGGTCTTTGGAGCCTCAGATATAAGAATCCCTTTGTATAAATGGTATGTTATTTCTCTTACCCTATTGTAGCAGTTATTACAATATATTGTGATTATCTAGATGACTGTCCTCTCTACTGGAAATGACTGCCTGGTGAAGTTTCAGAACCATAAAGTGTCCATGGTGTTATTTCTTATTTTAAATTTTTTTATTATTCTCTTTATTTATGTATTGGATAGAGACAGCCAGAAACCAAGAGGGAAGCGGGGATAGAGGAGAGAGATGCAGAGACACCTGCAGCACTGCTTCACCACTTGCTAAGCTTTTCCCCTGCAGGTGGAGACTGTGGGTTTGAACTTGGGACCTCATACATTGTAACAGGTGCATTCAACCGGGTATGTCCCTACCTGGACCCAAGTGTCCATGTCTTTACAGCACTGTGTAATACATGCAGGAGGTGCATCATAACCACTTACAGAGTGGATTAGCTCCTGTCAAAACAAACATTAGGTAGTAGTAATAGACTAATTTAAAACATCCCATTCCTCATGCTTGAGAGTCTGATGCTCTAACCACTGCAATACCTCCTGGTCTGCAGGTCGCTTTTCAAAAAACAAAACCCAAACCCAAAATCCCTTAGTAGCTTTCTAGTAACATCGCAACCAAAAAAAATACTATGTACTTTTAAGTAACATTAGAAATTAATATTGCAAATGCATCAGGAACATGACTAGACTTTTCCAAACTTTATATAATTGTATAATTATATATAGACTCCCTGGGCTCAGAGAGAGAGTTCAGCTGGTTGGAGGCCTCCCTTGCTTTGTGCTGGGACCAGGTTCAAGCCCCAGTAACACATGGAAATACTATGACATGGGAGGAAGCTTGCCTGCTTTGGCCTCTCTGTCTCTGTTTCTCTCTGTGTGTCTGTCTGCCTCTCTCTCTTCATCTGCATCTCTCTCTGAAGGAGTTGGCCCAGCCTGGTAAAATCACACAAGTTCAAGGCCCCAGATATGTCAATGAATGAATAAATGAATCAATTAATTAATCGGTGGTTCCTCAGTCCATACCACCTGTGGAAAAAGCTTCTGTTTGGTCTACCTGCTTGTTGTCAGACTCAGGCAAAAAATGAGTAAAGTCATAGGCCCCTTGGAATATACCTAAAATCGACCTACTAGCTTTCTCCAAAATGGAGACCCCAAATCTCATCTGTTATATTCTTGCCTTTAGGTTCCTGATTATTTAACAATTTGTTCTGCCTTATATCTTAGTGCCTTTTCAGCCACCAAGTTCCAGATGCTACCATGACACCAAACTGACTTTTCTGGGCAGATGACCTCACCAATGTGTCTTGGAGCCCCATCTCCCCAGAGCCCTGCCCCACTAGGGAAAGATAAAGACCAGTTAGGGATATGGATCAACTGCCAATGCCTATGTTCAGCAGAGAAGCAATTCCAGAAGCCAGACCTTCCACCTTCTGCACCTTATAATGATGCTGGGCCCATGCTCCCTGAGGGATAAAGAATAGGAAAGCTTTCGAAGGAGGGGAAGAAATATGAAGTTCTGGCAGTAGGAACTGTGTGGAATTGTACTCCTCTTATCTTGTGGTCTTGTCAATATTTCCATTTTGTAAATAAATAAGAGAAAGAAAGGAAGAAAGAAAGCAAGAAATGTAAAGGGAAAAAAGTTTCTGTAGCTAGATCCAGAAACTTATTATCCCTACAAGACATAAAAAATATTCTGGGAATGGAGGATATTACTTCCAAAGACTTTACTTCCTGAGTCTCCAGTGGTACACATTTGCCCTTCTTGAATCATTTCTGACTTTTTTTTTTGCCTCCAGGATTATTGCTGGGGCTCAGTACCTGCACTACGAATCCATTGCTCCTGGAGACTACTTTTTCCCCCTTTTGTTGCCTTTGTTGTTTATCGTCGGTGTTATTGTTGTTATTGCTGTTGTTGTTGTTGGATAGGAAAGAAATGGAGAGAGGACAGGAAGACAGAGTGGGAGAGAGAAAGATAAACACCTGCAGACCTCCTTCACCACTTGTGAAGCGGTCCCCTTAGAGGTGGGGTGCCAGGGCTCGAACCAGGATCCTTACTCCGGTCCTTGCTTGGCGCCATGTGCGCTTAAATCTCTGACTCTAGACAGAGAATTCAAAATTAGCTGAACAACAAATGGACGTTCAATGGAAGGAAACCCAACTGAGCTGGCTTTGTTTGGCTTTTCTCGGCCACCTGCATAGTCACTTAGCTGTGCTAAGCTCTTATAATCTTTCCCTTTGGGGCATTGCAACAGCCTTCCACTTCCCTGCCCCTCCCACCTCCATACTTGCCCTCCTTTGATTAGTTTTCTAGACACATCCATTTGATCAGAAGATGTCCGCCATACTGAAATCTTTTTATTTATTTTACGACTTCCTTGTGTGAGGGGGATAAATCAAGACAGAAGGTCCTTTTTGTGACACCACATGCTGGATAGAGTACTTTTCCTCTTTTTTTAAAAAAATATTTTTTTCCCTTTTGTTGCCCTTGTTGTTTTTTATTGTTGCTGTAGTTATTATTGTTGTTATTGCTGTCATTGTTGTTGGATAAGACAGAGAGAAATGGAGAGAGGAAGGGAAGACAGAGAGGAAGAGAGAAAGATAGACACCTGCAGACCTGCTTCACCGCCTGTGAAGGGACTCCCCTGCAGGTGGAGAGCCAGGGGCTCGAACCCAGATCCTTAGGCGTGTCCTTGTGCTTTGCACCACGTGCGCTTAACCTGCTGCGCTACAGCCCGACTCCCAGTACTTTCCCTCTTGTCAGGCTCTTACTACCTGGAGTCTAGCCACTGGACTGCTTGAACTTTCCTGGATAAACCAAGTAGCTTTGGTGGCTTGTGCATTGCTCAGGTTATTTTCTTTCAATTTTAACTTCCCTCACTCTTTTTTTTTTTCCTTTTTTTAATTTTTATTTTATTTTTATTTTTTAAATTTTTTATTTAAGAAAGGATTAATGAACAAAAACATAAGGTAGGAGGGGTACAACTCCACACAATTCCCACCACCCAATCTCCATATCCCACCCCCTCCCCTGATAGCTTTCCCATTCTCTATCCCTCTGGGAGCATGGACCCAGGGTCATTGAGGGTTGCAGAAGGTAGAAGGTCTGGCTTCTGTAATTGCTTCCCCGCTGCACATGGGCGTTGACTGGTCGATCCATACTCCCAGTCTGCCTCTCTCTTTCCCTAGTAAGGTGTGTCTCTGGGGAAGCAGAGCTCCAGGACACATTGGTGGGGTCTTCAATCCAGGGAAGCCTGGCCAGCATCCTGGTGGCATCTGGAACCTGGTGATTGAAAAGAGAGTTAACATACGAAGCCAAACAATTTGTTGAGTAATCATGGATCCCAAGCTTGGAATAGTGGAGAGGAAGTGTTAGGGAGGTACTCACTGCAAACTCTAGTGTACTTCTGCTTTCAGGTATATATTTTGCAGTAGTTTATGGATATGTGTGCACATAAATCAGTAGTTAATTAATATGAGAGGGGGAAAATCAATTGTATGTCTCAAAGTTTCTCAAAACACAAACTGAATCTTTTTAATATATAGGCTGTGTATTTGATATGCGGACTCTCTCAAAAGCCTAGACCAAGTAGATTAGAAGCATCCAATAGCACAGCTATATACAAGATACTGGATACTGTACAGCAAACCATAACAAAGGGACTTTTCAAAGTTAACCCAATTACCAAATAATGTGATAACATTAACTATCGATTGTCTTTTTGAACCCTAAGACAGCAGGAACCTCACATCTCCACTATAGAGCCCCTACTTCCCCCAGTCCTGGAACCCTTGGATAGGGCCCACTTTCCCATATGCATCTCCCAATCCAAACCAAATAATATTGCATCCGCCGATCACAACCTAACCAACGCAACGATTGCCACCTCAACATGCTTCACCTCAGACTGTGTCCAGAGACTTCACGTGTGGAATGACAACCCTTCAGCTTCATTACTTGGGTGAGACCTTTTCTTTTATAGTACACTCTAATTTCATCTCAGGTAGTTCACTTTCTAACAAAGTCCCCATAACCTAGATATACACCAGTTTCTGTGAGAGAGAGCTTATGTGCACACGTTTCCCTCACTCTTTCTATGACAAAAAAGGTACTTACCTTTAAAGATTAAGGGGGGAAAAAAGTCATTGGGGCCAAGTGGTAGAGTCCTCAGTTGAGTGGACACATTATCATATGCAAGGGCACAGGTTCAAAGCTCCCCACCCCCCAGCACTACGGTGGGGAAGCTTCATGAACAGTGAAGCAGTGCTGCAGGCAACTCAGTTGGTTTTTTAATATTTTAATTAATTAATTAATTATTGGATAGAGATGGAGAGAAATTGAGAGGAGTGGGGGGGATAGAGAGGGAGAGGAAGACAGAGAGACATCTGCAGCCCTACTTCACCACTTCTGAAGCTTTCCCCCTACAGGCGGGGACCAGGGGCTTGAACCTGGGACCTTGTGCACTGTAATGTTTGTGCTTAACCAGGTGCACCACCGCCTGGCTCCAATCTCATAGTTGTTGTTGTTATCATTTTTTTATTTCCTTATTGGGGAATTAATGTTTTACATTCGACAGTAAATACACTAGTTTGTACATGCATAACATTTCCCAGTCTTCCATATAACAATACAACCCCCACTATGTCCTCTGTCATCCTTTTTGGACCTATGAATACACGTCCCCCCACCCCCACCCCAGAGTCTTTTACTTTGGTGCAATACGCCAATTCCAGCTCAGGTTCTACTTGTGCTTTCTCTTCTTCATTATTTGTTTTTGACCAGAGCACTAATTAGCTCTGGTTTATGGTGTTGTGGGGGATTTGAATCTGTAACCTTTGGTGCCTCAGGCATGAAAGTCTTTTGCAGAACCATTATGCTATCTCTCCAGCCTATTGGCTTTTTTTTTTTTTTTAAATCTGAACCTCTGTGACCTTATTTTTCCAATCAACAAGTACAACACATTTAGTGATAAATATAATTATACTAATGAGGACAATGGGATAACATACTTTAAATCAAGACTCCGGAGCACATTTGACAATATATTATAATTACAGTATGCTAAAATACTCTAAATCATGCTCTCCATAAGCACATTTGACAGTATAATTACCATACTTCCTTGATTTTAAGACATTATTGATTTTGAGATGACATGTTTATTTAGTAATAACTCTTTTTAAAAGACCATTAAACCACATCAATTTTTTTAAACTACTAAATTTATCCAGGTAATTAAATTTCACTTTTTGGGTCTAGTCCTGCAGAATTTGAGTCTAAGTCAACATTGAGAAGCTAAGTGTCTTTTTAAGTCACACCTCACTCACTCTCTCTCTACATAGGTTTCTATAATAATCTGCATTGGTGGTAGAGAGCTTCTTAGCACCTTTACATTTCACTGTTAAGTACTGAAGTGTATTAAAAACTACTCAAGTTTTGTCTCTGATTTTTATTTGTTTAAACTCAGGCCTTGATTTCTCCTTGACTGAGTGGTCTATTAATGGAAGTTATGGTTTTTCTTTACTTGATGGGAAGTTTCAAACAAAACCAACAAAGAAACTTCTAGATAATACTTCATGGTTTATGAGTTGGTCATGCTTTTTCCACCCTTTATTTGTACTCTTTTTCTCCTCCTCTTCTTTCTTCTTCCTCGCCACCCTTCTCTCTTTCCTTTTTTTTATCTGCAAAAACACTGCTAAGTTATGATTTTTGATGGTGTGAGGGATTGAACCTGGGACTTTGAAGCCTCAGGCATGAGACTCTTTTTGCATAATCATTATGCTATCTCCCTCACCCCTTGTTTTCTTTTAAAGTTCCTTCCTGGTTCGAGTCTCCAATATTTTTTCTTGTTGTTTTAACCATTTTATATAAGTTAACAGTTTTTTCAATCCCTGAGTTGGAGCTCAGTGGTGTAAAAGCCTTTTTTTTTTTTCCCTGTAGGCTATGGGAGCCTGAGGGCTTTTAAACTATCAATAGGCTTCTTAGCTTAATCACTGACTCCTGACCAAGAGATAAAGCAGGGTGTGGCAGAGATAACCCAGTGGTTATGCAAAGAGTCTTTCACAGCCCCTCAGCTATGCCACCGAGGTATAGGTCTTCTCCTGAGTTTCCCGGTTAGATCTCTGTCCCCTGGTGTCCCTCCCTGTTGCTGCTCCAGATTCTGAGGGTAGTAGCAATGGAGACTCAGAGTTGCACTTGGTGAGTCTCTGGGGAGTCCTTTCCTCCCTTCAGCTCTCCCCTTGTTGGTGGAGCAGACTGGAGGTGGTGTCTCCACTGACAAACTGTCGAACTGTTAGCAGTCACTTAATCTCTTCTTAGGCCCCTCTCTCCTCTCTGTCACCAGCCACGCGTGTTTGTACTCACGGGTGATTTACTGGGTTTCTGTGGTCATTCTAGTCCTGTCTTGTTTCGGTCCGGGTGGTCTCCTTTGGTATTCGTAGTTGATCCGGGAGAGGAGAGGAGAGGAGAGAAAGCGATCTGCTGCTTGTAGCTCCGCCGCTTGTTGGTTTCTCTTAAAGTTCCTTCCTTCCTCCCTTCCTTCCTTCCTTCCTTCCTTCCTTCCTTCCTTCCTTCCTTCTTTCCTTCTTTTCTTTTTAATGAGAGCACTACTCAGGTCTGGCTTATAGTAGTGCAAGGGATTGAACCTGGGACTTTAGGATCTCTGGCATGAGAATCTGTTTGCATAACCATTATGCTATCTATGCCTGCCTGAAAGATTTTTAAAAAAATTATCTTTATTTATTGGATAGAGTCAGAGAGAAATGGAGGGGAGAGGGGGTGATAGGGAGAGAGACAAAGAAACACCTGCAACCCTGCTTTACCGCCCGTGAAGCTTTCCCTCTGCAGGTGGGGCCTGGGGACTCGTACCTGGATTCTTGTGCACTGTATCCTGTGTGCTCAACCAGGTGCTCCACAACCACCCCCTTGTTTTCTTTATTTATAGACAAAGAGGGAGAGAGAGTGAAGTTTCCTTCGGTGTAGCAGAGGCCAGGCTTGGATTTGAGTCACATACATGGCAAAGCAATGTTCCATTCAAGTGAGCTATTTTGCTGGCCCTCCATTTTATTTATTTATTTATTTATTTATTTATTTATTTATTTATCTATTTATCTATCTATTTATTTATTTTTTTAATTTCCTCTTCCTTGGAACAGCTCTTGTTAGTTCAGATGATCACACTACTTTCCTCTCTCCCTCCATTTTATTTTAACACCAAGTAATGTCCACCTACTTCAGTTTACAATCCTGTGAGTTTCGACAAATGTTTACATCCTGTCTTCTTCTAGCGTTTGCCCTTCTTCCGTAGCCAGTTAATGGCTTTGAAAGTGACTGGGATCCATGTGGATTCAGTCGGCTAGGAAGGATCGTCAGTTTCCCCTCTTCTTCTAGTGTTTGCCCTTCTTCCGTAGCCAGTCAACAGCATCAGGTTGAGCCTGATGTAAAGTTTCAAGACCTCCTTTGAATCTGGAGAGGTGGCAGTCGTTGACTATGTGGGTCATAGTCTGTCTGGAGCCGCAGGGGCAGTTCGGGTCGTCTCTGGCTCCCCAGCGATGGAACATAGCGGCACACCGGCCATGGCCTGTTCGATAGCGATTGAGGAGGGCCCAATCATAACGTGCTAGGTCAAAGCCGGGTTGGCGCTTGCAGGGGTCTGTGATGAGGTGTTTGTTCTTTACCTCAGCTGACTGCCAGCTCTGTTTCCAAGAGTCTGGAACAGAGAAGTTCAGTGTAGGTGTAGGGGACCAGATTGGGTGACAAGACGTCAAGCGTTGGACAGGGTGGGCGAAGATATCCGCGTATATTGGCAGGTCCGGTGGAGCGTAGACGTGGGAAATGAACTTAGATGATGCCGCATCCCGACGGATATCTGGCGGGGCGATGTTGCTAAGAACTGGCAGCCATGGAACCGGGGTGGAATGGATGGTTCCAGAAATTATCCTCATGGAGGAATATAATTTGGAATCGACCAAGTGGACATGGGGGTTACAGAACCCAATGAATGGGTACTCACGGGATGTAATCATCATCCAACCAAGGTATAGAATTTCCATTTACAAGGTGCACAGCGCAAGGTGTAGTGTTTTTATTTATCCCCCAAATTCACGAGGTTGTTGTTTTTGTTTGTCTGTTTGTTTTTAAATATTTACTTATTTATTTATTCGCTTTTGTTGCCCTTGTTGTTTTAGTGTTGTAGTTATTCTTGTTGTCGTTGTCAGATAGGAAAGAACTGGAGAGAGGAGGGAAAGACAGAGAGGTGGAGAGACAGACACCTGCAGACCTGCTTCACCACCTGTGAAGCGACTCCCCTGTAGGTGAGGAGCCAGGGGCTGGAACCGGGATCCTTATGCTGGTCCTTGAGCTTTACACCGCTTGCACTTAACCTGCTGTGCTACCGCCAGATTCTCTGTCTATGTGTTTTAACAGACCCTCTCCCTCCACCACCTTCAGGCCTGGACAATCGCTCATCTCATTTCTGCCACTGGAGTTTTGCCTTTTCCAGAGAGTTGTGCTAATGGCACCACACACTTCCGCAGCTTTTTGAGTCCAGCTTTTCCTCATCTCCTGTGTTGGGGATGCAGCCATGCTTGTTCTTTGTAATTGCTGAGCAGTGTTCCTTTGTATGCCCAAAGCACAGTTTTTTCATTCACCAGTTGAGGGACACTGGGCTGTTTTCATGTGTGGGCAATTTTAATAAAGCCGATATAAATACCTGTTTTCAGACCTGCATCTTAACATAGGATTTTTTTTTTTTAATTTTTTACCAGAGCACTGCTCAGCTTTGACTTATGGTGGTGTGGGGGACTGAAGAGGAATTTATCTTCAGACATTTATATGAACATAGGCTTTCATTTCCCTTGGAGGGAATCTCTGGACTATTCTCTCTCCCTTTTCTTTTTATTGACTTGTTTATTTTATTTTTGACAGATGAGAGAGGAATTGGGGGGGGGGAGATCGAGAGGGAGAGAGAAGGAGAGAAACTTACAGTATTGCTGCACCGCTCTGAAGCTTTCCCCTGTAGGTGGGGACCGGGGGCTTGAACCTGGGTCCTTGCACATGTGTGTGCTCAACTGAGTAAACCACTGCCTGACCCATTATTCTTTTTCCTTCTTTCTCTTCCTCTTTTATTTCTTTTAAAAATAATTATTTATTGGTCTGGGGAGACAGCATAGTGGTTATGCAAATTTCCTGAGGCTCTGAAGTCCCAGGTTCATTCCCCAGCACCACGATAAACCAGAGCTGAACAGTATTCTGGTCTTTCTCTTTGTACGTATCTTTCTCGTTAAAAGATTAAATAAAAATATATTTAAAATAGGGCTGGGATAGAGAGCATAATAGTTATGCAAAGAGACTCTCATGCCTGAGGATCCAAAGTCCCAAGTTCAATCCTCTGTGCCACCATAGGCCAAAGCTGAGCAGTGCTCTGGTAAATAAATAAGTAAATAAATAAAACAAAGACAATAAAAATATAATTAAAATAATATTTATTTATTAATGACAAAAAGAGAAGGAGACATAAAGAGAACCAGAGTATCACTCTGGCATACACCATGCCAGGGATTGAACTTGTGACCTCATGCTTACAAATCCAGCACGACAGTCACTGTGGCACCTCACAGACCACAACCTCTTGATCATTTTCTTTGTTCCCCAGGATATATGTCTCCTTCCCCCACTTCCCCCACATCCATCTGTCTTCTGTTGACAACGCCTGCTTGGATAGAGAACTGAACACCATTCCGACTTCCAGCAGAGATGTATGACTTCTAACTCCAAGGAACAGTTTCTGTTTTTAGGTCCCTAAACAGCTGACATATCTCCTTTGGTGACAGGGAGATAAATAATACGTGGAGAAATAGCTGATAGATTGAAGCAAGAGAGACGAGGCAAAATAAGGCGAGCAAGCCTGAGCCGGGTCGCCTACGTCAGGTGTCATAATTAAAGGCTTCTTCCTACTTAGCAGCCCAGCTGCCTATAAAATCCAATTGTGCATCTCTGCTTATAGACCCGAGTCGTGACTCACCGAATAATGATTTGTTGAAATCCTCTCCTGCCACTTGTGCATCTGAGTGAAATGCACTGCAGCTGATATCTGGACCAGAGTGAGATGATTGGGAAGTCTCTGGTCATCGGCTGGTTCTATTAATAATTCCTTTTGAATGGCAGTAATTTCTGGTACTTTCAGAGAGCTCTCCGTGAACCAGATACTGACTGGCCTGAGGACTTCACAGGTGCACTGACTCTTCTTGGAGACCTGAAGAGCTTGGGATCATTTCCCCTGATTTTACAGATTCTGTGAAACCTGAGGCAACCTGCAGAAAGAAAAGGACAGTCCCAAGTAGTAAAACTGGAACACAGGAACACAGAACAGCCCACTAAGCCTAGCTGTTCAGCCACGAGCCTGCCTAACCCTGTGCACTGCCATTATCAACCAGCCATCTGCCACTTCCTGTTTGGTCTTTGTACCAGCTCAGAGAAGCAGCTTCTCCTCCTCCTCCTCCTTTTTCTTCTTCCTCTTCTTCTTTTTGCTATTTGTTTATTTCCTAGAGAGAAATTGAGAAGGGAAGGGGAGATAGAGATGGGGTGAGAAAGAGAGAGACACCTACAGTACTACTTTACCACTAGTGAAACTTCATCTTTGCAGATGGGTTCTGGGGTTTCAGCCAGAGTCTTTGCGTATTCTGACATGTGTGTTCCACTAGGTCTGCCACCACCTGACTCTTGGATTTATTTATTTATTTATTATTTTTTACCAGAGCGCTGATCAGCTCTGGCTTATGGTGGTGCGGGGCGGGACTTTAGAACGTCAGGCATGAGAGTCTCTTTGCATAACCATTATGCTATTTACTTCTGCTCCCTTAGATTTGTTTTTATTAGTGGTTTAATAATGGCTTACAAAAGCATAAGATTACAGGCGTATAATTCCACACTGCACTCACCACCACAGTTTTGTCCCCTCCTCACCACCCAGTCCAGGTCTCCCCAGCCCCAAGGATAACCACTGCAGTATTCACAAAGTCTTAGTGACGATCTGACATTTTTAAAAAACAAGTTCATGAAGCCAGGTGATGGCACACCTGGTTGAGTGTACATGTAACTCTGCTCAAGGACCTAGGCTGAAGCATCTGGTCCCCACCTACAGGGAGGAATCTTCACCATGGGTGAAGCAGGGCTGCAGGTGACTCTCTGTCTCTTTCCTTCTCTACCTACTTCTCCCCTCTCAATTTCTCTCTGCCTTATAAAAGGAAGGAACATAAATAAATCCATAAAATATTAAAAAGCAAGCTCATGTGTTTCAGTTCTTTCTATTGCACATATGAGTGCAACCATCCTGTTGTTGTTCAGAGAAGCACAGCTCATTTGATAACAGATATAAACTATAGCCACGAGAGAAGAAAGTGGTTTCTTATCATACCTATTGTCCAGATGAGGATACTGAGACTCAGAGAAATGAAATCATGAGGGAGGTCAGGGTCCTCTGGCTGGTGATTTGTGGAGTTGGCTGTGGGATCCAAGTCGGCCCATGGGGCCCCTCATCTTCTTTCTCCCTGCCTCCAATCAAATCACCAGCTTTGCCTTGGACTTGGCTGAAGTTGAGAGGCTATCAAGAGCTTGAAATGAAGATGGATTTGTCTGAGTCGCCATGAACCTTCCGTCCAGGCTCAGCGTGTGTGACTTTCGTGCTCTTCCTCAAGATGGCTCTACCAGGGTCCCTAAAGCCACTCTGTAGAGACTAGGAGGAGTAATGAAAAACCACGGTCATTTGCACCTGGCATTGCCACAAACAATAAACTCCCCTAGAAAAGTTGGGGGAGGGGGCACCCCCACCAAAACTAAGTCCTTGCTGAGGATATATTTATCATAGATGTCCTTTTGCATGCATTCAACTCAAGAGTTATTTTATTTTTATATATTTCTTTTTAATCAGAGGTCTGCCCAGCTCTGGCTTCTGCTGGTGCAGGGGATTGAATCTGTGACTTCAGAATCTCAGGCATACTATCCTTTACATAACCATTGTGCTATTTCCTCTACTCTCCTTATTTTATTTTATTTTTATTTATTTATTTATTAATTTTTAATTAATTAATTAATTAATTTATTTCTACCTCCAGGGTTATCATGGGGCTTGGTGCCTGCACTACGAATCCACTGCTCCTGGAGGCTACTTTTTTCCTTTTTGTTGCATTTGTTGTTTATCACTGTCGTCGTTGTTATTATTGTTGTTATGGCTGTTGCTGTTGTTGGATAGGACAGAGAGAAATTGAGAGAGGAGGGGAAGACAGAGAGGGGGAGAAAAAGATAGACACCTGCAGACCTGTGAAACAATCTACCTGCAGGTGAGGAATCGGGGTCTCCAACCCGTGTCCTTGCTCAGGTTCTTGCACGGGTCCTTGCACTTTGCGTCACATGCGCTTAACCCGCCGAGCTACCGCCCCGCCCTCATTTATTACTTTTTATAAATTTACTTATTACTGGATAGAGTCAAAGAGAAATTGAGAGAGGAGGGAGAGAGGAAGAGGAAAAAAGACAGAGACACCACCCAGCTCCACAATTCAGTTTCTTTTTCCTCTACTTGGTAGGTTAGAGAGAATTTGAGAGGAGAGGGGGGTGATCGAAGAGAGACATAGAGGCAGAGAGACATGTGCAGTACTGTCTTTATGCCTCTGAAGTTTCCTGTCCCTCCGCAGGTGGGAACCCGCGGCTTCTAATCTGGATCTCTGCGCATGGTAACAAGTGCACTTAGTGAGGTGCATCACTGCCTGGCCTTCCTTGACTCACGTCTTTCTTTTCTTTTTTCTTTATAAATTTTTTTTAAAAAATTTATTTTATTCCCTTTTGTGGCCCTTGTTGTTTTATTGTTGCAGTTATTATTGATGTTGTCATTGTTGAATATGACAGAGAGAAATGGAGAGAGGAAGGGAAGACAGAGAGGGGGACAGAAAGATAGACACTTGCAGATCTACTTCACCGCTTGTGAAGTGACTCCCCTTCAGGTGGGGATCCCGGGGCTCTAACGGGATCCTTCCTCGGGTCCTTGCGCTTCGCACCATGTGTGCTTTAACCCACTGTGCTACCTCCTGACTCCCGACTCAAGTCTTAATGGGCCAATCATTCTGGACGCCTTGCTTCTACATCACATGATGGCTGGACCCAGGGAGAAGAGAACTTGAAAGCAGTAGTTAAGTCTTTTTTTTTTCAATTGCCACCAAGGTTATTGCTGGTGCTTGGTGCCTGCACTACAAATCCACTGCTCCTGGTTTTTTTTTCCCATTGTTGTGATTACTGTTGTTGTTGCTGTTGTTGGATAGGACAGGGAGAAATTGAGGGGGGAGAGGGAGACAAAGAGGAGAGAGAAAGATAGACACCTGCAAACCTGCTTCACCACTTGTGAAGTGGCCTTCCTGCAGGTGGGGAGTAAGGAGTGGCGGCGGGGGTGGGCTTGAACCTGGGTCCTTGTGCTTGGTGATATGTGCATTTAACCAGGTGTGCCACCTCCTGACTCTGCAGTTCTGTCTCTAAAGCCACCAGGTAAGCCTGTCATTGCCTAAAATGTTTGTCCTTGTTGCTGTCACTGTCACAAACACACTCTATTGCGGGGAGCGCTCTGTTTGGGTTTATTTGATCATTATTGAGTCTCTTCTGTTTGCTTGGTGCTCAGCACTTTTGGACATTCTTCCCCCCACCCCCCCCCCCCCGCAATCCTCACACCAGACTTTAGGCACACCCCTGCCCCCTCCTGAATTTTGGACTGTTTGAAAGTGTGTGTCATCGAGGATGAACTGGTGCACATTTCCCTTCATCCAGGAGCCCCCAGTTCAGTAGAAGAAGCCAACATAAAGCTAGAGAAATAATCTGGGACCTTGGTACATGGATAGCACAGGACGAGCAGAGCAATAATAACTAACGACCAGGCACAGAGAGCACAGCCCTGGCACTGTGCTAAATCCTCTGCTTCTGGGGAACTCGGGGCTGTATCGTTATCTATTACCATAATAATGCTGGGTAATGACCATGAAACAGTGGCATTCGGGGACATTCATTTCTCTTCACAAGTTTGCATCGGCTGGGGGCTTCTGCTTCTGGGGCAGCTGGCTGCTGGCGGAGGCCCCTCGCTTGGCTTCTCTAGTGCATCTGGGTGGCTGTGGGCTGCTGGCCTCAGAGGGCACAATTTGTCTCTGTTTTCTGCTGTTGTACCCCACCCCCAAAGGCTAGCTCCAGCATGTTCTCTCTCAGAGACAGGATTCCAAGGAGCACGGAAGCCCTTGAAGCTCTAGAGGTTGAGACCTGAAATTGGCACGTCAGCAACTCCCTTGCCTTTGCACTTGACCAAAGCGAATTTACAGGGTAACCTAGATTCAAGGAAGGGATGGGGATACGGGGTGGGGGGAGGTTCTGTCTCTTGTGAGAGGTGACTCCAAGTTACACTGCAAAGAGAAGGTTCGTCAGAAGGATGAAAATTGTAACCATCTGAACAACTGAACACGGCAACCATTGTTGTCTCCATTTTTACAGACGACAAATAATACTTGAGCTCATCCAGAAAGTAGTAACACCACGAACAAGAGAACTGGGGATATTGGTGGCTTTATGAAGGATGCAGAAGTTTCCTTCATGTCAGGATGAACTGGAACCCGATGCTGTGGCAAATGCTCTTCCCTGTTTCACAGAAGACTGTGCCTGAGTCCACTGGCCACTACGATGGGCAGTTCTGAGGGTTGACAGCTTCTCTCTTCAAGGGACTCCTCTGTTTGCAGTGTTGTCCAGTGCCATCAAAGCTGGTTCATCTACTTGCAGAGCAACTGGCTAGTGTCAGAATGAACACCCCAGGGACAAGACTCAGCCGTGGTGAGATAACAGTCGGTGAGTCAATACTGCAACTCTCTCACACTAGTTTTGGCCAGGACAATACTCTGGTAGAGTTTGCAAGGCTCCCCAGTGGTTCCCCAGGGGACTAAAGCCCAGGTTACTCTCAATCTGCTTATCAATATCCCTCTTTTCTCTCCCTCTGAATGTCATCAGATCTGCTTGTACAGACAGTCAAACTAAGGAACCTCAAAGCATGAATAGGACATGACAGACCCAGTGCGTCTGGTAGAGGGTCTTGCTTGAGTAAGATCTGGAAGCCATTCCAAGTTGTGATTCAGCACTGATTTTTGGACATAATTAGCGTATAGCTGAGGCTGATGAACATAATTAGCATATGGCTGATGTCAGCCTATGAGCATAGCACAAACTTAGGCAAACCCACAAGGGATTGTGGGTGCAGCCTAACTTATTTAAGTGCCTGCTTCTCCCGGGACACGTGTAGCTAAACTCTGGTAACTAACTGATGGACTCATGGGCCTGGCCTAGTCTTATCTCTGTCTCTTTGCCTATCTTGCTGTACCTAAATAAAACTATTCTGTACAGCTGTATTGTGATGTAATAAACCTCTCAATCGTTTGAACCTACACCAAGCTGTGCCCCGCACCCCTTTATTTTAATTACAATACTAAGTGAATCTGGTTTTGTTGAAATGCTTTTACATTCATTTCTTTAAAAAATATTATATATATATATATATATATATATATATATGGAGAGAGAGAGAGAAGTAGAGTGAGATAGAGAGAAACTGAGGGGAAAGGGAGAGACAGAGAGGGAAAGATAGACACTGGCAGCACTGCTTTACCACTTGTGAAGCAGCTTCCCCTCTGCAAGTGAAGATGGGGACTTGAACTTGAGTCCTTGTGCATGGTAACATGTGTGCTGGACTGGCTGTGCCTCTATCCAAACCCAAACTGCTTTTTCCTATCAGGGGACAGGTTTTGGCACGTGTAGCACACAAAACAAACAACAAGGCATGCTATAACTTACCTAGGTACCCGGCATGCATGCCAATGTTATTTTTCCTCCTTAAAATAATGTGTTCCTGGTTGTAAAGGAACTACCGGCACATTGCAGAAAAACTGGAAATACAAGAGAAGGTGAAAGGCAGGGAAGTATACATAATCTCACTACATAGAAGCAAATCTTACTGAAATGATTCCTATACTTCTGGGTTTTCCTTATGTGCATATCTTAGCATATTTCAGGTAAACTACCTATTCAATTTCTAGATCCTTCATTCTGCTTAGTGTCAGAGCAAAAAATATTTTACAATATTGCCTTGTCATGTGAATCTACCACAGTTTTACTTGATCATTTTCCTTTTGGACACTGCACCTAAATTTCTTTTGGGGTGAAAACAATATAACACAGAGTTTATCCCTTTGTGTAAGAACATACCAACTCGGGAGTCGGGTGGTAGCGCAGTGGGTTAAGCACACGTGGCGCAAAGTGCAAGGACCAGAGTAAGGATCCCGGTTCCAGCCTCTGACTCCCCACCTGCAGGGGAGTCGCTTCACAGGCGGTGAAGCAGGTCTGCAGGTGTCTATCTTTCTCTCCCCTCTGTCTTCCCCTCCTCTCTCCATTTCTCTCTGTCTTATCCAACATCGACGACATCAACAAAAACAACAATAACTACAACAATAAAACAATAAGGGCAACAGAAGGGAATAAATAGATAAATATTTTTTTAAAAAAAGAACATACCAACTCCAGTTTATTCTCTTTTTTATAAACCTTTTTAAGATTTTTTTAAAATTAAAAAAAAATTTATTATCTTTATTTATTGGATAGAAACAGCCAGAAATCAAGAGGGAAGGGGGAGATAGAGAGGGAGAAGACAGAGACACCTGAAGCCCTGCTTCACCACTCATAAGGCTTTCCCCCTGAAGGTGGGGACCGGGGGCTCGAACCTGGGTCCTTGCACATTGTAATATGTGCACTCAACCAGGTGCACCACCACCCAGTCCCCCAGTTTATTCTCTTTAATATTGATTCCTACAGATAAAAGTTAGTATGTTCTGGGATTTAAATATTTTCACAGACTCTGACTGTTGAAATGTATCATTTAGGGGCTGGGTGGTGGTGCACCTGGTTAAATGCGCACATTACAGTGCACGAGGACCCAGGTTCAAGCCTCTAGTCCCAACCTGCAGGGGGAAAGCTTCACAAGAAGTGAAGTGGTGTTGCTGGTGTCTCTCTGTCTTTGTCCCTCTCTGTCTTCCCCCTTTCCTCCCAAGTTCTGCCTCTAATAAATAAATACATGTATTTATTAATTAAAAAAAGAAATTTACCTTTTAAATATTTAGTTTTTCATTAATGAATAAGAAAGAACTGAGGCATCACTCTATCACATGCAATCCTGGGGAACAAACTCAGGACCTGAAGCTTAAGAGTCTAGCACTTTATTCACTGTACCACCTCCCTGGTTACTGCAGACATTTACTCTTAAGATTTATATTTTGTCCAACACAACTATCAATTTCAGCACCTGAAGAGATTTCTAGTTAAGAACATTATTCCTATAGTCAACATATATTTACTGAATACACTGTTACGTACTATGTATTATTCTGGTAGCAAATCAATGAACAAATCAGACAAAGAGGGCTCCTTGACTTGTATAAGTAAAAAGTGTATAAAGTGTAACTTTGTATAAACTTGTATAAAGTGTAACCATTTTCTGATATGTACTAAAAAGTCAGGAATTGCTCCAAAAATGAAGAGTACATGCCACCAGGATTCAAGAACTGCTAGAAAGTGTTCCCAAAGGATAAGAGTGAGTTATAAATTATTTAAAATAGAAACTGCTGAGTGAGTTTAACAATAGATGGCTAAACAAACAGACTAGGGGCTGAGGGTAAGATAGCATAATGCTTATGCAAAGAGATTTTCATGCCTGAGGCTCCAAAGTCCCAGGTTCATAAGCTTGGTCTGAGTAGTGGTCTGGTAAAACAAACAGACAAACAGACAGCAACAAACAGACAAGGAAGAAGGCAAACACTCTGCTTACAATGTCAAGTTATACTAAGAAATGTGCAGGGAGTGCTGAAATGGAAATGACCACTTTGCTACTATTGCAATAGATTGTCTTAGGCTCTAAATTGTCACTGGGTTCTCAGTCTTGGAGGTCGTTTTCATAAGGAGCCAGAGGCTTGTGTGGTCTTAAATGTCTGTCTAGAAATGGACCACTGGTGACAGGGGAAAGGCTATTAAATGTATAATGTAGAAACTGGGTTCCAGCCTGACCAGATGACTAAGGCTGGCATCATTCATGAAGGGCAAGTCGATGTTATGTGCTTCCAAATATTGTGCAGAAGAACACATGACCCCTGTGGTGAGTTCTGATCTGGAATACATCTTCTAAATATACCCATGAGGAAACATTGGATGAGCCCTACTCAAATGTGGAGACTTCTATTGGGAAAAAGAAATGGGGAAGTAGATAGATAGGACACAATAGTCTTGAAAAATACCCATGTCCAGTTGTTGGCATCAAACATTTATAATGAAATCATACAGCTCAACAAAAAGAGAAGAAGAGGCCAATTAAAAAAGTGGGCAGATGATATGAATAGAAAGTTCTCTGGGGAGTTGGGGGGTAGCGCAGTGGGTTAAGCGCAGGTGGCGCAAAGAGCAAGGACCTGAGTGAGGATCCTGGTTCGACCCCCCCCCCCCCGCTTCCCACTTGCAGGGAAGTCTCTTCACAAGCTGTGAAGAAGGTCTCTCCCCGTCTCTGTCTTCTGCTCCTCTCTCCATGTCTGTCCTGTCCAACAATGACAACATCAATAACAACAACAATAACTACAATAATAAAAGACAACAAGGGCAACAAAAGGGAATAAATAAATAAATATTAAAAAAAAGAAAGTTCTCTG
This sequence comes from Erinaceus europaeus, assembly GCF_950295315.1. NCBI lineage: Eukaryota > Metazoa > Chordata > Mammalia > Eulipotyphla > Erinaceidae > Erinaceus > Erinaceus europaeus. Next base: position 168,021,550 of record NC_080164.1, on the reverse strand, counting down.
AAGAAGAGATACACATGGACCACAGCTAAATGAGGAAATGCTCCAATTCACTCATCATTAGAGAAATGCAAATTAAAACTACATTGAGATTCTACTCCACACCTGTGAGAATGGGATTCATCAACACAACGGGAGAGGACAGGTGTTGGAGAGGATGTGGAGAGAGAGGAACTCTGTTAAGCTGCTGGTGGGTGTGCAAACTGGTACAACCACTATGGAGAATCCTTAAACAAACACAAATGTAAACACCTCATGATCCAGCAATTCCAGTCCTAGGCATTTATCCAAAAGGCAAGAAAACACTAATCTGGAGGGAAATATGCACACCCCACCCCCGACGTTAGCAGCCTTATTCGTAGCAGCCAAAATATATGGGATGCAGGCTAAATGCTCAGCAACAGATGACTGGATAAAAAAGTTATGGGACATACACTCAGTGGAATACTACTCAGCAATAATAAAGATGAAATTGTGTCCTTTGGAATAAGATGGATGGAACTGGAGGAGAATATGCTTAGTGAAGTAAGCAAGGAGGTGAAGGACAACTACTGGATGATTCCACTCATAAATGGAATATAGAGAACTGAACACATGAAGCTGGAAAAAATAGTCAATGAAAATGCATATCTAAGACTATGAGAGAATTATGGTGGTTCTTGCTGAGAGGGTGGGTGGGGTCCAGATCTTTGGTGGTGGGTGTTTTGTGAAACTGTATCCCTATTAATCTTACACTTTTGAAAATCACCATTACGTCAATATCTCAGGACAGGTGCTAGTGTCACAAAATACAAATAGTTTGATCTGGAGCAGGGAATGCTCTAAAGCATTGGTCAATTGACATTACTGGATTAACCATCAATTGGAACACGGTAAATTGATTATCTGAAAGTATGTTATCAGGATTAAATTCATTGAGCCTTGTCATCCACTCGATGGTTATTTAGGGGAACACTCCAATTATGTTTTTCTTTAATCTGTGCAATTTGAAAAGATTTATCTATTTATTTAATGAGAGAGGAGGACAGAGAGAACCAGAGCATCCTTCCTGCACACGTGGTGCTGGGGATCACTGTGTAGAGAGAGCGCTAGGGAGATGAATACGAGGACAGAGCATTTCTGTGTTGGCCCTCCCCACTCCAGCCCAGAGATAGCACACAGGATGAAAGGTGCCAGGAGAGTGATTATGCCTAAGTACATGTTTAAGTAAAAGGTTCAGACATCGTTTTCCATCCCCTGCGTGGACTCACTTATTTCCCCCAAATCTTTTTATAATCTTAATGAGCGCAGGCTCTATGAGCTCAGAAACATTGTATGTGCTTGTGTAATGCTCAGTGGGGGGATAATTCCAGACACAAAATAGTAGCCAACAGCAGACTAGCACAAAAGATGCCCAGGACCTTGTCCCCAGCTTCCAGTAGTGCTAAGTGTTTTACCTAGATGCTTCATACTCTGCTCCCTCCCTTATATAAAACTTACGTACTTATTATAATTACAGTCATATCATATAATTAATTTTTAAAATTATCTTTATTTATTTATTGAATAGAGACAGAAATCAAGAGGAAGGGAAAGACAGAGAGGGGAAGAGACAGAGAGACACCTGCAACCCCATTTCACCACTTGCAAAGCTTTCCCCCTGTAGGTGGGGACCAGGGGCTCGAACCTGGGTCCTTGAGCATTGCAACATGTGTGCTCAACCAGGTGCTCCACCACTGGGCCCCTGCCATATCATATAATTATCTGATACTTTTTATAAACATTTGAAAGTAGGCTGCATCAATCAAAGCCCCTGACCTCTAATTACTTTGTGGTGTGTGTCCTAAGAATGAGAATATCCAAAATCCAGGAGGTGACAAAGTTTTGGACTTTCTAGCACAAAATTTGGAGTTATTTCATCCTCCAGTTCTTTATTTCCCTCTTTCCCTCCCTCCCGCCCTCCCTCCCTCCCTCCCTCCCTTCCTCCTTTCTTCTAAATAATACTGTGAAATGAACTCTTGACTTCATTCTTGCATGATACCACTGAGCTACTCCTTGGACCTAGCCTTTTCGTTTCTTTTTTAAACCTGAGTGAGAGAGACAAAGTGAAATGGAGAGATACCTCAGCACTGCTCCACCATCCGTGGAGCTTTCCCAGTGCTGCTCATGGGGCTGGCACATGGTGCTGGGCTCAGACTCATGGTTCTGAGCTTGGTGAGGAGCACATGCTCTACCAGCTGAGCTATCAGCAAGATCCCTTTTTCTTATTTATTTTATTTTATTATTTTAATTTTTTATCTTTATTTATTTATTGGATAGAGACAGTCAGAAATCGAGAGGGAAGGGAGAGATAGAGAGAGTAAGAGACAGAGAGAGACCTGCAGCACTGCTTTACCACTTGTGAAGCTTTCCCCCTGCAGGTGGGAACTGGGGGCTTGAACCTGGGTCCTTGCGCACTGTAATGTGTGCGCTCAACCAGGTGCGCCACCACCCAGTCCCCCTATTTTAATTTATTTATAAAAAGGAAACACTGATAGAACCATAGGATAAGAGAGTTACAACTCCGCACAATTCCCAACACCAGAACTCTGGATCTCATCCCCTCCCTTGATAGCTTTCCTATTCTTTATCCCTCTGGGAGTATGGACCCAAGGTCATTGTGGGATGCAGAAGGTTGAAGGTCTGGCTTCTGTAATTGCTTCCCAACTGAACATGGGCATTGGCTGATTGATCCATACTCCCAGGCTGCCTCTCTCTTTCCCTAGTGGGGTGGGGTTCTGGGAAAGCAGAGCTCCAGGACACATTGGTGGGGTTGTCTGTCCAGGGAAGCCTGGTTGACATCATGGTAGCATCTGGAACCTGGTGGCTGAAAAGAGAGTTAACATATAAGGCCAAACAAATTATTGAACAATCATGAACTTAAAGGCTAGAGTAGTGCAAATGAAGAATGGGGGGGGGTTTCCTCCATTTTGTAGCTAGCTAGTAGGCATATTTTAGTTATATTCCAAAGGGCCTGAGGATATACTAGCATTCTTTTCCCTTTCCCCCGAGCCTGGAATCTAATATGCAGGTGGATCCAAGTTATCATCTGTGGAGATGATGTCATGGCTGGAAAAAGGACCAGAAAGCTGCATCAGGGAAGAGAGTAGCTCCCAAATATGGGAAAGGTGTATAAATATTATTGACTGTAAACTTCATCAATTTGATCTGATCTGGGGCCCATATTCAGCTTAGGAGCCTATGTGATCTCTGCATCCATGTAGATCTGAGCTCACATTCTGTGGTCATGAGTAGGAATGTTCCAAGCTGCCCCAATATCAGGACCCATCTTCCTCAGGTGTAGCATTGAGTATGTTGTCCAGTCTCCCTTCGGAGGATGGAACATTTTCTACCATTGTTGATCCACGTTGAGGGTTTGAGGGTCTTTTTCTTATTTTTGTCTACTTTCTTCTTTTTAGCAGACCTCCCCCCTCCCTCCCCTGCTCCTCAGATGCAGCCATCCTCCATTCATGGCATTTTTCTTTTCTCTTCTTTTAAAAAGATTTTCATTTTAATAAGAGAGAAGAGAGAGAGACAAAGAGAGAGAGAGAAACAGAAAGACCAGAATGCTGCTTAGCTGTGGCTCATGATACTGAGGACTGAACCTGGGATTTTTGAGCTTCAGGCATGAAAGCCTTTTACAGAAGCATTCTACTGTCTCCCTAGCAACTCCATGAAAATTTTTTTGAATTATTTTTTATTAGTGTTTTAATATTGATTTACAAAATTACAAGATAACAGGGGTATCATTTTGCACCATTCCTGCCACCAGTGTTCTCAATTCCCCATCCTTCCACTGGAAGCTACAGCAGTTCTCTTAAGGTTGCAGATATGGGTTAACTATTATTTCTACAACTATCTGTCTATATTTGTATATATTTTCCCTCCCCCCATGGTCTCAGCTTCTCTTCTTTTCCAAGTCACATATATACACTATAATGTGTTCCTTTTTCCTCTTCTGTCTCTGGGTCCTGATGGAGTTGGAGTTCAGAACACTCTGGTCATCTTCCTCCTGTCATTTTTTCCCCACTTGGGGTATGGACCAAAATTCTTTTGGGGATGCAGAAGATGGGAGTTCTGGCTTGCGTAATTGTTTCTCTGCTGGACATGGATGTTGGCTGATCAATCCATACCCTAGCCACATCACTTTTTTTTTTTTTTTCCTCCAGGGTTATCACTGGGTCACTGGGGCTCGGTGCCTGCTCTAAAAGTCTACTGCTCCAGGAGACCATTTATTTTTTCCATTGCCAGGCTAGCGTTGTGGGAGAGAGACCAGGAACTCATGGCGGCGTGGTAATACAATTCTTTATTCATGCGGAAGCCCCAGAGTCGGGTGTGAGCACAGGATGCTAAGCCACATGGCACCAAACCGCAATGGCTGGCGTCTGCCTCCCTGTCTGCATGCCTACCCTCCTCCAGGCTGGGACACTGAAAGAGGAAGAGAGAGAAACCAGAAACAGAAGTGGCTTTATAAGATAAAACCAGAAGTGGCAAGTCGGAAACGGAAATGGCTAGGAAAGGGGGTGGAGAAAGGAAAAAGGCATGCTGGGAACTTCCTTAGCAACTGTTGCAATGGTTTTAACTAGTGGGATTAATGTTACCCTGCAGGCAGGGCAGGTCTTGAGGTAGAAAGAAGATAGATCAGTGGGTGGGGATCTTTCAGGCAAAACAATGATTATGTAAATAGGCCATACCATCAGCAGTGCAGAATGGGGTGGGGGGTGGGGGGGGAGCTGGCTTAATGCCCGACATTCCATTTTATAGGATAAGATAGAAAGAAATTGAGAGAGGAAGGAAGATAGAGAGGGGGAGAAAAAGACCTGATTCACTTCTTGTGAAGCGACCACCCTGCAGGTGGGGGATCTGGAGGTTCAAACCAGGATCCTTGAAGGAGTCCTTGAACTTCATACTATTTGAGCTTAACCCAGTGCACTACTGCTGGCCCCTGTCATGGCACTTTTTTAAGTCAAAGAATTCTCCCACCTCTGCCTCCTACCTAGGCAGGCCACACCCTGAGGGCTGGCTTCACATACTCTGAAGGATCCTCAGGATTTTCTCTAAGTAAAAGGGGATGCTTTTCTTCAGCTATCCACCATGGAGTATATGTGTTTGGAGGTGAGGTGGGAGAGGGGACCATCAGATGAGGGTAGCAGACAGTGTGTGTCTTGTGAAGGTGACAAAAATAAACCCAGTGACATCTGAAAATCACCTGGGCAGTTCTCTGCTCCTCCCTCCCAGCCCCCCTCTCCCCAACCTCCCAACCTCTAACTCTAACTTTGTTCTTCAGGACTCAAGAAGCTTTTTGGTCTTCAATAATTTTCTATTAAAATGCAAATACCCACTGTGAGTTGTTAAAGCTTATCAGTTAATAGTTAGTTGGCTGTGGCCTGAGCTTGGGTTCCTGCTCTAATGGGGCCAGCATGGCAGAGAGAGTTGGAGCACTCAGTGGAAGGTCAGACAGCATAGCAGAGCAAAAGGATTCATCCAAAGGTACCATTTTGGCACTGAGCAAGTCCCGCTTACCACGACCCGTTGTCCCATTCTTGGCCATGCCACAGGGAGAGGTGTTCGATGCTCCCTGTGCTTCTCCTGGACCTGAGCTTGCAAAGAATGAAGGGAGGGACACTTCACTTCTCTGTCATGCCATCCTCAACCTCAATGAGACATAGAATCAGTCAGCCAAGGAAACAGAACGGCGCTCTCCCTTGCAGAATGAATAGCAGGAATCCCGTGGCACAAACATGTGGTCTGGCTTTCGGTAGGTCTCGGCAAAGCCTGTATGTGCCCAGGAACATGGGTGAGCCTCCTGCACAGCAGGGGTGTCAGTTGAATCCTCACCCACCTGTGCCAATGTGTGCCCATGGAGAGAGAAAGACAATGCTTACAGTAGACCCATTCGGAGTCCAGGCAGGGCTCAGAAGCCCATTGTAACCTCTAGAAAATATCAAGCCTTCTGTTAGCACTCTTCCAGCTGGCATGCACAGATGCCTACCTGCTGTGTCCTTCTCTCCCCCTGACGAGCTGTCAGGCAGGACAGCCGCTTTCCCTGCCAAGCTCAAATCCCACAGGCTTTTGGAATTGGTGGCCCAGGTGATGGCTCAGGGGGAGCAAGAAGGACTTGCTTGCATGGGGTTCCTAGGTCTGTTGCCCAGCACCTTCTACGTGGAAGCAAAGTAGTGTTCTGGGCTAGCCCTCTCTTTCCTTTTTTTTTTTTTTTCTCATTAAATAAATAAATGAATCTTTAGAAGTACTTTCTGTCCACCTGCAGGGGTGAAGCAGGTCTGCAGTTGTCTCTCTTTTCCCTCGATCTCCTCTCCTTTCAACTTCTCCCTGTCCTATCTAAAAACGGGGGGCGGGGGGGAGCACTTTCAGAAGAAATGCAACTTCTGCTGTGATTTTTTTCTTATTTATTTATTGGCCTCCAGGGTTATCACTGGGGTTCAGTGCCTGCACTATGAATCCACTGCTCCCAGTGGTCATTTTTTCTTTTCTTTTCTCCTCCCCCCCCAATTTATTCAGTACAACAGAAATAAATTGAGAGGGGAGGAAATAGAGAAGAGAGAAAGATAGATACCTGCAGAACTGCTTCACCCCATGTGAAGCGTTCCCACTGCAAGTGGAGAGCAGAGGCTCGAACCCGAGTCCTTACACTTAGTTCTATGTGTGCTTAACCAGGCAGGGTGCCCGCCCTCTCTGCTTTGGTTTTATCTCTGGGGTGAGGTATTTTGGGTGTGTCCCACCCTGGACGTGTCTCTGCTCTCTGTCTGACTTACATCCACACTCAAGAAGACCCCAGGCTGACAAAGACCTTGTGCATAGATGACTCCACTATTCCTGGGCTGCTGTTTTCATTCAGATGGGTAAATAGGGATAGAGAAAGGAAGAAACACCACAGCACTGAAACTTCCTCCAGTGACTTAGCACCTTTCATATGGTGTCTGGGTTCGAACCTGGGCCATACACAGAGCAATACAGGTGCCCTAATCAGTGAGCTATCCCCCAGTCCCTTTTTTTAAATTAAAATTTTTTTTTATTTAAGAAAAGATTAATTAACAAAACCATAGGGTAGGAGGGGTACAACTCCACACAATTCCCACCACCCAATCTCCATATCCCAACCCCTCCCCTGATAGCTTTCCCATTCTCCATCCCGCTGGGAGCATGGACCCAGGGTCATTGTGGGTTGCAGAAGGTAGAACGTCTGGCTTCTGTAATTGCTTCCCCGCTGAACATGGGCGTTGACTGGTCGGTCCATACTCCCAGTCTGCCTCTCTCTTTCCCTAGTAGGGTGTGTCTCTGGGGAAGCTGAGCTCCAGGACACATTGATGGGGTCTTCAGTCCAGGGAAGCCTGGCCAGCATCCCGATGGCATCTGGAACCTGGTGACTGAAAAGAGAGTTAACATACGAAGCCAAACAAATTGTTGAGCAATCATGGATCCCAAGCTTGGAATAGTGGGGAGGAAGTGTTAGGGAGGTACTCACTGCAAACTCTAGTGTACTTCTGCTTTCAGGTATATATTTTGCAGTAGTTTATGGATACGTGTGAACATATGCTCTCTCTCACAGAAACTGGTGTATATCTAGGTTTTGGGACTTTGTTAGAAAGTGAACCACCTGAGATGGAATTAGAGTATACTATAAAAGGAAAGGTCTCACCCGATTAATGAAGCTGAAGGGTTGTCATTCCACACGTGAAGTCTCTGGACACAGTCTGAAGTGAAGCATGTTGAGGTGGCAATTGTTGCGTTAGTTAGGTTGTGATTGGCGGATGCAATATTATTTGATATGGATTGGGAGAGGCATATGGGAAAGTGGGCCCTATCCAAGGGTTCCAGGACTGGGGAAAGTAGAGGCTCTATAGTGGAGATGTGAGGTTCCTGCTGTCTTAGGGTTCAAAAAGACAATCGATAGTTAATGTTATCATCATATTGTTTGATAATTGGGTTAACTTTGAAAAGTCCCTTTGTTAGGGTTTGCTGTACAGTACCCAGTATCTTGTATATAGCTGTGCTATTGGATGCTTCTGATCTACTTGGTCTAGGCTTTTGAGAGACCCCCCAGTCCCTTTATCTTACCCTTTTAACATTATTTATCAACAAACGGGGCCCAAATTCAAGCCCCCAGTTCCCACCTGCAGGGAGGAAGCTTCCTGAGTGGTGAAGCACTGCTGTCTCTCTTTCTTCCTCTCTTCTCTCAATTTCTCTCTGTCTCTTTCAAAAAGACAAAGGAAAGAAAAAAAAAAAGGAAAAGAGGAAACAATCACCACTGGAAATTGTGCAGGTACTGAGCCCCAGTGTTAACCCTGTCGGCAACAAAGGCAAACAAGCCAACTCTTCATCTATCCAATTGTGCATAAAGGTAAAGGGGCATCTAGTGGATCCAGGTTAACACTCATGGTAGCATTACAGAGTTTCCCCTTCTTTCTTTCTTTCTTTCTTTCTTTCTTTCTTTCTTTCTTTCTTTCTTTCTTTCTTTCCTTCCTTCCTTCCTTCCTTCCTTCCTTCCTTCCTTCCTTCCTTCCTTCCTTCCTTCTTTCCTTCGTTCCCCAGAGCACTGTTCAGCTCTGGTTTATGGTGTGGAGGATTGAATCTGGGACTAGAAGCCACAGGCATGAGTCTCTTTGTCTAACCATTATGCTATATACCCCCATCCTCTTTCCAGAGTTTCTACAATGAACCCACAGCTGCCTGGGTGTCCTGCCCCTGGTGGGCCTCCCAGCTTGGACTCAGGAGCTCTGGTGAAGTGAGTGGGGCTCATGCAAACTTGAGTGGACTCTGCCCTCTCCGTGTACTTGCAGGTGGGTGAATGAACTCAGTTCCAGTGGGTGTCCAGGGCCTGGACTCACAAGTGCCACGTGTGCAGCTCTGAGCTACAGGGGTCAGTGCCCCCAGCTCTGCTGCCGGGGACCCCCCATATTCTACAGCAGCCATAACATATTTGTTTGCTGTTTATTCCAATTCTTGCTTAGCATACTTGCACCACTGAAGAAAAACAGAGACTCTCAAATCTGTTTCCCTTTCCAATTCTAACACAAGGATAGGGAGGTCTGACTCATGGGGTCTTGGGAGGTAATCAGGGATCTATCTGGTGGTGTCTGCGGTGGTGGGACAGGAGAAGAAGGGGGAGTGGGGGAGGGGAGGGGGAGGAAGAGGCGGCAAGGAAGTGAGCTATTTTCAGTTTGTCAAGAATCCAAATGGAAATTACAGATGAACACAGTACTCCACTGTGTAACTCAAGCCAGCGCAGGGAGAAAGAGGATTAATTGGCTCATGGAATCTGTCCTCGGGAAGAGCTGGCTTGTGGCTGAGCCTTAGGGACAGCTGGAACCCAGGCCTCCACTGTCACCAGGATACTCTTTCCTTCCTGCCCCTCCTGCTCTCTGGCCTGTGCTCCTCTCTGGGAGTGGCCTCATCTAGACCTGGAGCTCTCCAGAGGGGCTGGAGAGAGATCTGTGCCCTGCAAGATCAAGAGACATTGTGTCTGTCACAAGTGGAGAGAAGGGTGCCATTGGTGTTTAATTTTTTTAATTTATTTTTATTTTATTTTTTTAATTGTTTATCAGAGGACTGCTCAGCTCTGGCTTATGGTGGTGAGGGGGATTGAACCTAGGACTCTGGAGCCTCAAGCATGAGAGTCTCTTTGCATAACCATTATGCTATCTACCCCCACCCAGTCATTGGTGTTTAGTGAAGGGAGGCCAAGGACGCTGCTAACCATCCTACAATGAACAGAACAGAATTACCTGACCCCAAATGTCAACAAACTTTCAAAACTCTTTTTTAAAATTTTTTATTATCTTTATTTATTGGACAGACAGCCAGAAATTGAGATGGAGGGCAAGACAGAGAGGGAGAGATACAGAGAGACACCTGTGGATCTGCTCCATTCACAAAGCTTTGTCCCTGCAGGTGGAGACTGGGGGCTCAAACCTAGGTTCTTGTGCACTGTAATGTGTATGCTTAGTCAGGTGTGCCACTGCCTGCCCCCCATCTATTTTTAATATATATTTAGTTAATTTATTATTGGATAGGGACTGAGATAAATTGAGAGGGGAGGAGGAGATAGAGGAGAGAGACACACCTTTAGTCTTGCTTCACTATTCATGAAGCTTTCCCCTTGCAGGGGGAGACCAGGGGCTTGAACATCCATCCTTGAGCACTGTGGTGTGAGCACTTCACCTGATGTGCCACCACCTGCCCCCCAAAAAATCTATTCTAAGTGCAGTTTCCTCTACAAGATCAGAAATGTGGCTGCTGGCTGCTCCGGGGTCCCCATCTCATTACAAATGTATGAGAGATAGGGAAAGAGATAGGGAAGGAGAAGAGACATTTGCTACCAAGGATCACACTTGGGGTATCAGGCTTGAGAGTCCAATGCTTTTATCTAAGGTGCTTCCTGCCCGACAGCTAACAGTTTCGGAGGCCCCAACTCGGGACTGAAACTTGCTCATTCTGATCCAGCTGTCGGAAATCCCAGGCAAGGTGTCTAATGGCCCAGGGTGATCCAGAACTCAGCTCGACTCATCAGGTGGCGATTTAGATTGTCAGGGAAACTTTTCTAGAAGCTCCGAACTGAAGTTGGAAAGGAGGGTCTATTCTCCAGAGAAACCCAGGAAAGGCATAGATGATGCTGGAATTCCTAACACTGCCGAGTTAGGTTGGGTTTGCTCTGGGGACAACACTTTTGAAACTCTAGATATAGGTTGGGCGAGGGTGGTTTGGGAGTGACAGATAATCTTCAGTGAAGCAGAAGTTGGGATTCCTATTAATACAGAACCCTCCATGCTGATGCTTCTCAGGCCATGGCAGTGCCCCGTGCTATAGACAACCCTACCCCCATCAAGATGATTCCTGGGGGAACTAGTCAGCACAGAGTCTATGGGTGGTAACTGGCTATTCAGACAAACTAATTATCGCTAATGTTTAGCTAGTTAATGAGTTATTCCTTCCAAGGGACATAACGCCTCACCCTATTACAATGTGCACATCCTTTATAAGGTCCACGAAGGACACCATAATGCTATTCATGAAGAAATTCCAGGCTCAGGCTGATAAGAGTGTGATGGGAAGATTTTTTTTTTTCTTTCAGAATCTTCTAGATGCTGGTAAGCTGGCTACCGTGTATCTGAAGACACATCCAAGGTCAAAGTTTTCTGCAGTTACGTTCAGTGGAACACTTGAGTCCCTGGAGTGGCAGTTACTGGAAGGGAAGATTCCATCACCAAATGAGTTTGGGAAATGCTGATGTTGATGACACTTGGGGGGGGGGGGTTACTAACTGTAGAACTCAACTCATAATGGAAGCGCTGTGACTCTGATGGAGGGGATGGGAGAAGGCACACCTCCCAAACTGTGGGGGCCAAGAAAGCATTTTGTTGAGGTTTTATTTGATAGGACACAGAGAGAAACTGATCAGGGAGGAGGGGAGCTATCTGCAGACCTGTTTCACGAGCAGTGAAGTTTTCCCCTGCAAGTGGGGACTGAGGGCTGGGGGCTTGAACCTGTGTCCTTGTGTTTGGTAATGTGTGTGCTCAACTGGGTCAGACACTGCCCAGTCCTCTTCCTTCCTTCTTTCTTTCTTCCTTCTTTCTTTCTTTCTTTCTTTCTTTCTTTCTTTCTTTCTTTCTTTCTTTCTCTCTTCCTTCCTTCCTTCTTTTTTTTTTCTTTCTTTCTCATAGGGATAGAGAGAAATAGAGAGGGAGACAGAAGGGGAGAAAGAAGAGAAAGAGAAAGAGAAAGAGAAAGAGAAAGAGAAAGAGAAAGAGAAAGAGAAAGAAAGACCTGTGACTGCCCCATAGCTGGTGAAGCTTCTCCACTGCAGGTGGGGACTGGGGGCTTGAACCTGGCTCTCCATGCATGGTAATGTTAGTGTGCTCTTTACTGGGTTTACCACTGAACAGCAAATCCTTTGACCACTTTCAGTTTACCTAGAAACTCCTTTCTGATGGCCTATTGCCACTGCTTCGGCATAAAAAGTAGAGTTCAAGTGCCTAACAACAGATGAGTGGCTGAGAAAGTTGTGTCAACTCTCCATCTCCAATACTATGGTGAGACTTTTCCTACCTCATAGGACTCCTAAGTTCCATTTCGGGTCTTCCTGACAAAGTTATAGAACCTAGATACAGACTAGAGCCCATGAGCTAGGACACATGTACACATGTATCCATAAGTTAAGGGGAAGTATATGCTTTATTTTTATTTATTTATTTTTAATATTTTATTTATAAAATGGAAATACTAACAAGACCATAGGATAAGAGGGGTACAATTCCACACAGTTCTCACCACCAGAACTCCATGTCCCATCTCCTCCCTTGATAGCTTTCTTATTCTTTACCCCTCTGGGAGTATGGATCTAGGGTCACTAATGCGTGCAGAAAGCGGAAGGTCTGGCTTCGGGAATTGCTTCCCCGCTGAACATAGGTGTTGACAGGTCGATCCATACTCCCAGCCTGTCTCTCTCTTACCCTAGTGGGGCAGAGCTCTGGGGAAGTGGGGCTTCAGGATATATTGGTGGGGTTGTCTGCCCAGGGAAGTCCGGTTGGCATCATGCTAGTATCTGGAACTTGGTGGCTTAAAAAAGAGTTAACATATAAAGCCAAACAAATTGCTGACTAGTCATGAACCTAAAGCCAAGAATATTGCAGATGAAGATTTGGGGTCTCCGTTTTAGAAATAGCTAGTAGTTCTATTTTAGTATATTCCAAGGGGGCCCATAACCCTGTTAGTTTTTGCCTGAGCCTGACATCTGGTATGCACATGGACCCAGGTTATTGTCTAAAGAGATGATGTCATGGCAGGAAAAAAGACTTGAAAGCTGGATAAGGGAAGAGAGTAGCTCCCAAATATGGGAAAAGTATAAATATTATTGACTGTAAACCTCATTGATTTGGTCTGGGGACCATATTCAGCACATGAAGGTTACACTATGTAACCTCCACATCCCTATAGGTCTGAGCTCACATTCTGTGGTCATGAGTAGGAATGTTCCAAGTTGCACCAATTTCAGGTGGACCCAAAGGGGTCCATCATGTTGTTCCTGATGGAGATGACCAGTGACAATGGAGAGAGGGATCTATTCATAGTCTAGGCCCATCATGTCTGTGTGGGAATCCCAGGACTCCCCAAATAGGGCCCCAGATGATGGGGTGGCCTGAGAGTGACTAAAGAGTCATCATTAAAGTATGCCAGTCTCTTGATCTTATTCAGCTTTTATAGTCCTTAGCTTGATAAGGTTAGCTTTGGAGTGACTGAGGGAAATGTAATTGGAAGTAGGTGAGGAGGGTATCTAAGTCTAAGTAGAAACTATTTCATTGGGCAATTTATGGTGTCTTTTTAGGTCTTTCTACTTGCTTGCTTCATTTATTGACTCACTGCAGACCATTATGTACTTTTGCTTTCAGGTATATATTTTGCCCTAATTTATGGATACATGTGAACATATACCCTATCTCATGGGGCCTGGTCTATACTAGGTTTGAAGGCTTTGTTAGGAAGTGAACCACCTGAAATGGAATTAGGAAGTTCTATGAGAAAGGAAAGTTCTCATCTGAATAATGAAGCTGAAAGTGTTGACATTCCATGCCCGACGTCTCTGGACACAGATTGAAGTGAAGCATGCTGAGGTGGTACACTTTGCATTGAATAGGTTGGGATCAGCAGATGCACTATCAGTTGGTATGAATTGAGAGAAGCATGCAGGAAAGTGAACCCCACCCTAGAGGTTCCAGGACTGGGGGAGTGGGAGGTTATAGAGGAATCGGGAGATACCTTCTGTCTTAGGGTTTAAGAAGTTAAGAAGGGTTTAAGATAGTTATTGCTATAATAAAACTATTTGGCAATTGGGTTAACTTTAAAACCTCATTGTTAGGATTTGCTGTATCATACAAGACCTCACCACAATTTATGTCCTTTGATGTTATTTATATATAGCTGTATCTTATAAAATAATGCCACCAGTTTCTTCTGTCTTCCCTGGTCTAAGCTTTTAGGAGGTTCAACATTTCAAAGAACAAGTCACTGTTAGAAGTGTATTAACAATTTGAGCCCACTGTTAAAATTCAGTCTGATTGCCAATTTGAAGTCTTAAGTGCTTAGATTGAAGGAACATATACTCAGCCTATGGTCTGTGCATTAAAAAGTTTGAGACATTCCATCAATTTTCCCCTTTCATATTAATTAAATAGTGATTTATGAGACTATAAGTTAATAGGAGTGTACATCAACACCATTCCCATCACCAAGGGACTATGTCCCATCCCCCCTCCCATGAAGTTGAACATCTGCTTTCACCCTCCACCCAGAGATTTTTACTTTGGTGCCCTACTCCAAAGGAAAGTATATACTTTAAAGTGTGCCATAGTTTACAGTGGCTCAGTAAGTACAGCAAGCAAGTAGAAACCTAAAAAGGACACCATAAAGTACTTAATCAAATATTCTCTATTTAGACCAAGATACCTTCCTCATCTATTTCCTGTTTCACTTCCTTCCATCACTCTAAGGCTAACCCTGTCAGATAATGTAAGGACTACAAAAGCTGGATAAGGCAAGAGATCAGCACACTTTAATGATGGCCCTTTTGGTCACTACCAGGCCACCTCATTATCTGGGGCCCTTTTCAGGGAACTCTGGGATTCCCACATAGATATGATGGGCACAGATCCCTCTCTCCAAGATCATTGGTCATCTCCAACAGGAACAAAATCATAAACAAAATGTGGAACAACAGTAGTAAAAATTGCCCCATTCTCTGAAGGGAGGCTGGATCAACAACTCTGCCACTCCAGGAAGACTGGCCCTGAAATGAGTGCAGCCTAGAATGTTCCCAGCTATGACCATGGAATGTACGTTCAGACCAGCAGGGATGCAGAGGTTACATTGGCTCCTCTGTTAAGTATGGATGGACATGGGCCTTAGGTCAGATCAATGGGGTTTATAGTTAATGGTATTCATATACTTTTGCTAGATTTGGGAGCTACTCTCTGCCCTGATCTAGCTTTTTGGTCCTATTCCAAACTCTGATCCAATCTTCCCAGACAATACTTTTAGCTCAGCTGCATGTTAGCTGTCTGGCACTATGAATCCTCTGCTCCTGGTGGCCATTTTTTATATTATTATTGGATAGGACATAGAGAAATTTAGAGGGGAGGGAAAGATAGAGAAGGGGAGATAGAGACAGACACCTGCAGACCTACTTCACCGCTTGTGAAGCGACATCCCTGCAGGTGGGGAGTGGGGGGGCTTGAACTGGGATTCATGTGTGGGTCCTTGCACTTTGTACTATGTGCGCTTAACCTGGTGTGCTACTGCCCTGTCCCCTCAACTCTCAATCTGTACACATAACAATGCCATGGTATAATGTACAGAAAAGAGTAAAGAGGGAAATACTGGGTGTATATGCAAAACTTAAACACTGAGACTTTCTTTCTTACCTAACCACACTTTAAGTTCTTCTGCTGCTACTGTTATCACTACTTAAAAAAAATTATTTTTATTCTTTATTTTATTTATTGGCTAGAGACAGCCAGAAATCTAGAGGTAAGGGGATGATAGAGAGGGAGAGACAGAGAGACACCTGCAACATTGCTTCACCACTTACAAAGCTTTCCTCCTGCAAGTGGGGACTGAGGGCTCGAACCCGGGTTCTTGTGCATTGTCACACGTGTGCTCAACCAGGTATGCCACCACCTGGTCCCTATCACTACTTTTTTTTAGAGAGATAAAAAAAAGAAAAATCTCATTGATATACTCTTTATTGGATAGAAACAGAAAGAAATCAAGAGGGAAGGGGAAGATAGAGAAGGAGAAGGAGCAAGAGAGTCACCTACAGCATTGTTTCACTGCTCATGAAGCTTTCCCTGTGCCAAGTGAAGGTCAGGTGCTTGAACTGGGGTCCTTGCACATTGTAGTAAGTTGAGGCTACCTGATGTTATGCCTGTAAACAAAGAGGAAGGTGAGGGCATGTGGGTGGCACATTGAGGTGGCATAGTGGCTAAGGCACTAGACTCTCAAGCATTAGGTCCTGAGTTCAATCCCTGGCAGCACATGTATCAGAGTGATGTCTGGTTCTTTCTCTCTCTCTCTCTCTCTCTCTCCTATCTTTCTCATTAAAAAAATAAATAAAATCTTAAAAATTATATTTAAATAATATCTTGGCATATAAGAATAAGCAAGGTTTCCTTTGCCGTGTTGTTTAAAAGGAACACTTGAAAAACTTAAGCATGGAGTACTAAGTCTCCAACATAACTTCTCAGTAGGTGATATGGGAAAATTCAGGTTAAAGTATCTTATTTAAATATGAAATTTAAGGACTCTGTAAGTAACTGGTTATTAAGTTCAATCACAGAACTGAGAAGTCCTAGGTTTCACCCCCTGGCACCACCAGCAGTCAGTTCTGAGAAGAGCTCAGGTCAAAAATGTAGTAACTTCTTAAAGATAAATAAGAGATCATTACAAAATACCAGAGGACATGATCATCTTTGTGTTCTTATGAAGTAAAGCATGAGGCATTAGAAGTAGCAGTGGCTGATGGGATGGCTTTTCCAAGGAATCATGGAAGTCCAAAGTCCAAGGCAACCCAAGAAGCCTGTCTCAAGTTAAGGTCCAGAAAAAATAAGAACTGAGAGAATGTAAGTCATTTTGGTCCACTATACAATTGTCGGTAGCACTCAGAGTAGTGCTACTGACATACTCAGTATGGTACCGACCATACCCAGTATGGTTCCGTAGCCCCCATGTCCACTTGGTCGATTCCAAATTATATTCCTCCATGAGGATAATTTCTGGAACCATCCGTTCCACCCCGGTTCCATGGCTGCCAGTTCTTAGCAACATCGCCCGGCCAGATATTCGTCGGGATGCGGCATCATCTAAGTTCATTTCCCACGTCTACGCTCGACCGGACCTGCCAATATATGCAGATATCTTCGCCCACCCTGTCCAACGCTTGACGTCTCGTCACCCAATCTGGTCCCCTATGCCTACACTGAACTTCTCTGTTCCAGTCTCTTGGAAACAGAGTTGGCAGTCAGCTGAGGTAAAGAACAAACACCTCATCACAGACCCCTGCAAGCGTCAACCCGGCTTTGACCTAGCACGTTATGATTGGGCCCTCCTCAATCGGTATCGAACAGGCCATGGCCGGTGCGCCACTATGTTCCATCGCTGGGGAGCCAGAGACGAACCGAATTGCCCCTGCGGCTCCAGACAGACTATGACCCACATAGTCAACGACTGCCACCTCTTCAGATTCAAAGGAGGTCTCGAAACTTTACATCAGGCTCAACCTGACGCTGTTGACTGGCTACGGAAGAAGGGCAAACGCTAGAAGAAGAAGAGTAGTGCTCAGAGATGATGAACTGGGTAAGTAACACTCTATGGGCAGCTTAACAGTGATTCTTTGGGTCATTATGTTGTAGTTGAGCATTGGACGAAAAATCACTATGGAGGAGAAAACCTGGTTGATGCCCAGAAGAAGTCAAGACCATGCACAGGAAGAAGGGTGACAGTAAGCCCAAGGAAACCTTCATGGTGGCAGCTCCCATCCAAGGACCTCTGCAAATCACCGAATTTTTTTTTTAATTATCACTATTTATTTGTTGAATAGAGACAGTCAGAAATCAATAGGAAGGAGAGGGGGAGATAAGGAGAGACAGAGAGACACTTGCAACACTGCTTCACCATTTGTGGAACTTTCCTCCTGTAGGTGGGGACTAGGGGCTTTGAACCTAGGTCCTTGCACACTGTAACATTTCTTCTCAACCAGGTGCGTCACCACCTAGCCTCTCTTCTCAAGGTTTTTTTTTTTGTCTTTTTGTTGTTGTTGTAGTTATTATTGTTGTTATTGATGTCATTGTTGGATAGGACAGAGAGAAATGGACAGAGGAGAGGAAGACAGAGAGGAGGACCTGCGTTTAACCTGCTGTGCTACGGCCCAACTCCCATGGCTTTTTTTTTCTATAAACTTTATTTATTTAATTTGATGGGACAGAAAGAAATTGACAGGGAGAGGGGATAGAGCAGAGAGAGACAGAGAGACACCTGCAGCACTGCTTCACCACTTGTGAAGCATTCCTCCTGCAGGTGGGGATTTGGGGTTTGAACTGGGGTCCTTATGCATGTTAACCAGGTGTGCCACTGCCCGGCCCCTCCTCACAGCTTTTTTCATCAGCCAGCTCCAGGCTTCCTCTTTAAATCTGACTCCAACATTACCACTCACTACTCAAATCACAGCCAGCCTCCATCCTACAGCTTGGGGATCAGTCAGGAGCTTGTCAGATGTGCAGAATATGGGGACCTTGCCAGATCTGCTGATGCCTAAGCCACATTCTTCATGAGAAGCCCAGGCAAGAACCCTAGTGCTTCTGTGTGATGTTAGCATTTGACAAGTGCTGTACTGAAGAGGTTTGGATTTTCCCAGGGAGGGAAATAATTTAGATGGGGATCCAGCAGCCCACCAGAAGCTGGGAGCTTCTGTTTGGCCATGGGGAGGGAGTCAGTGCATGCCAGGAATTGAACCCAGGAAGTCAGACATGTGAACTGTTTTACCACTGAGCCATATCTCTGGCTGATAGTGGGCTTTTTTTTTCTTATTTTTATTTATAGTTATTGGTTACTGCGTGAGGTGGCCATTTTCGCTACCTCCACGTGGCCCAACCTGTTTCTCTAGCACCCAACTCTGAGGTGCCAGCGCAAATAAAGATTTGTGTTCCCTCTTCGCTCTGGACCTCCTCTCTCTCTTTTCCGTGGCACACAACAACATCTGGCACCCAACGTGTCCCGCACTCACGCCCGGCCTGAGGTCCAGAAAAGCCGCCCAGACACAGGTAAGTGGCAGCTGCCTGACTCTGTGACTCTGCATTTCCCCTCACCATGGGATTTTTTTCATTTTATGAGGAGGTGTCCCAGACATTATCACCTTCTCTCCTGGGACAGGTTCTCGGTCTCAGAGACACTTTAATTTTTGCTATACTGTGGGTTCTCATAGCTATAATTGCTACTTACAAGATATGTACAACATGGTCTGCCATGAGGATAAGCGACCTTGAGGCTGAGATACGAGAGTTAAAGCATATGTGCTTAAGACACCCTAAGCGATCAGCAGTTAGTTCCAAAACTTCTGTCCCCACAGACACGTACACGTGTTCGGAAGCTCCTCCTTTACCCCGCCCCCAGATACCACGGTTTCGGCTTCCCCTGAGGCTTCCGGTTCTCTAACCCCGTCCCCTGCTGATACCTCATCATTAAGAGACCCTGAGGTTTCCTCTTTGATCCCTCCCCCTGCTGATACCTCATCATTAAAAGACCCTGAGGTTTCCACTTCGACCCCTTGCCTGCTGATACCTCATCATTAAGAGACCTTGTGGCGGAGATACAGCAGTTAAAGGATATGTTTTCAGCGTTTAGAGACCTTAAACCTTTTGCAGTCTGTTCCAAGAGCTCTGTTCCCGTAGATACGCACTCAGTTTCCCCTGTAGCCACTACGGCAGCTTCCACTTCTGTAAACTCTTTCCCCCGCGTCATCAGACCAAGTCCACACCTTCCTGGTAAATGTGGCCCCCAATAGACAAAACCCTCAGGTGTGGCACCCATATTCCTCCAAGGGGCTCAGGGAACTCAGACAAGCCATGAAGGAGGATGAAATTCATGCTCCATGGACCAAGTCCATTTTAAGGAGTTTTTACCAGCATCTAAATACACCCCAGGACTGGAAAGACCTGGTTTGTGTTGCATTGCCAGACCCCCTCTATCTACAATGGAAGGCATGCTTCCGTGACGAATGCTCTAGACAATTTCAGGAAAATAGTAACAAACAGATAGCATGGAATTTTGATGCATTGTTTGGAGTAGGAGAGTTTGAAACTGGAACTCAGCAGGCAGAAGCCAAGTTTCCAACCAGTTATTTTGAACAGGTACGCATCTGCGCAACACAAGCATGGGAAAGGTTAACCCCAACCACAGGAGAGGCCTCAGTCCCTATTAACTCTCTTCGCCAAGACACTGATGAAACGTTAGCACATTTCATCTCAAGGGTGAGGCAAACCTTAGACAGAAAGGTTTATAATCCTGAAATCCTCTCTTTCCTCCTGCGTTCTATTGTCTGGGATGGCATGATACCACAATTCCGTCAGGCATGCCTTAGTCTTAAACACCTACACCTAGATAATTGGATTTTAGTGACACAGGAACTTACATCAGGCAATTATGGGGCACCCGCTACGACACAGGTTTATGCAGTTATCCCACTTAATAAAAATGGGGCCTGCTTTCAGTGCGGTCATCAAGGGCACTGGCATAACCAATGTCCAGATAAGCTGCAACCATGCCTCCAGTCAGGGCAACCCGCCTCCAGTCAGGGCAACCCCGCCTTCATTCAGGGAGCCAAAAACCTCGGACAATTTGTCCCAGATGTTGGAAGGTTTTTCATTGGAAGAGAGATTGTTGGTCCAAATTTCATAAAGATGGCACACCCCTGAATGGTAAAAATTTGGGGCCTGAGATTTTGTGGACCACTCCTGTTTTAGAATGCAGTAACCCTACTATGACAGTAAGGATTGGCAATATTCCTTTTAAATTTTTAATTGACACGGGGGCAGAAAAGACGATTTTAAGGCAAGCAGAGGTTCCCCAAAATTGGGAACTCCTCCCAGGACCTCATATACACGGGGTTGGAGGGGTGACCCAATCCTTTCTCACATGAGATTCGCTCATGTGGGAAGACCCGGAAGGATCTACCAGACACTTCCGCCCTTTGGTAGCTGATATTAGCACCAACCTACTGGGCAGAGATCTTCTGGAATGTCTTGATGTTAGGATATCCACAGATGCCTCTGCAGAGTGTAACAGCCACTCCTGCGAGACCAGATCTAATCAGCACTTTGCCTTCTCTGTTCCCCAACACTAACTGCCACTGTTTGTAGCCAAACTCCCTGCTTAGGCTGGCTTTCTAATGAGCCTGTCTGGGTGGAAGTGGCCTTTGCCTAGGGATAAGCTAGAAATTTTAAAGGAGCTCATCCAAGAGCAGTTGTCCTTGGGACATATTCGTCATTCTCGAAGCCCATGGAATACTCCTGTCTTTTTGATTAAAAAGCGCTCAGGAAAATGGCCCCTCCTCCAAGGTCTCCATGCGGCTAATAAAACCATGCAGGTCTGGGGCTCCCCCCAAAGGGGTTTGCCTCTTGCCTCTGCAATTCCCACAGGAATTCCAATCATAGCTATTGTTATACAAGATTGTTTTTTCTCTATCTCCCTGCATCCGCAAGATTGTAAACATTTTGCCTTCTCTGTTCCGTCTATTAATAACGCCAGCCCTGCCGATAGATTTGAATGGGTGGTGCTGCCCCAAGGCATGGCCAATAGTTCTACAATTTGTCAAGAAGCTGTTAAATCTGCCCTTTTTCCATATATCCATAAGGGCCTTAATGTCTTTCATTACATGGATGACATATTAATATGGGGAAAATCAGATACAGATCTCTGTGCCCTACGTGATTTTCTCATTCCTGCATTAAAGAAAAGCGGCCTTAATGTGGCTCCTGAGAAGATACAGCTAATTCCTCCAATATCTTTTTTAGGTTCAGAGATTTCTCTAACGCAAATTTGTCCCTTAAAACCTAGTGGTACTTTTCCTTCTAACCTCACTCTTGCTTCTTTACAAAGTTTTCTTGGAAATTTAAATTGGCTTAGGCAGTATCTTTATCTGCCTACAAGCAGCCTCCAACCACTGTTTGACCTGTTAAAAGGAAACAAACAGCCCTCCTCAAAACGTAGGTTAACTCCCGAGGCCTCCTCGGCACTGGAAAGGGTTAACCAGGCCCTCCAGGACATGCACCTTGTTCGATTCTCCCCCTCCTCTCTGGTAAACCTTCTAATCTTTAACTCCATCCCCACAGTAGTAGGGGCATTGTGGCAGAACCATGGGGGTTCTCGAGTGGCTTCACATGCCAGTAGGCGGAGCTCCAAGACTCCTCACTGAGATAGACGCATTAGCATTCATGGTTCGCCAAGGAAGAAATAGGTCTTTGCAGGTCTTAGGGAAAGAACCAGATTTAATTATTCAGCCCTTTTCTCTCACGGATAGAGAGTGGCTCATACGCCATCATTCCTGCTTTGTCATAAGCTTCATGGGGTTTCCAGGACAAATAGATAACCATTTTCCTTCTAATAAATTGATAGGTTCTTTACCTCTTTTGCCTCTACTAGCACCTAACCTTTTCTCTCGAGATCCCATTCCTTCTGCTCCTACAGTCTTCACTGATGGTGGAAAAAAGGGAGCTGCTGCCCTTATATATTACCCTGACAAACAACCCCCTAAACCTCTCTTCACTGAGCTTTCTGAGAATTCCCCTCAGTATAAAGAACTTTATGCTGTTTTCCTTGCATTAAAACCTGTACCAGAATCCTTCAACCTTTTTTCTGACAGTGTGTATACTGTTAACTTACTTCCATGGCTTGCTCGTTCTTATGTGAAAATTGATGACAACCCACTTTCCCCTCTCTTGATTCAAATCGCCTCTATGCTCTCTTCTCGAACCCATCCACTATATATTCAGCACCTTCATTCCCACAGCCCCTTCCTGGTTCCCTGTCTGAAGGGAATGCTGCAGCTGACCGCCTAACCTCCACAGGAGCTCTCCTAGTCTCTGTCTCTGATCCTGCTGATTTCCAATCTCTAACCCATGTTAATCTTAAAGGCCTTCGAGCTCGATTTCCTGATGTTCCTTTACCACAGTTAAAACATATCCTAGCTACATGGTCTTCCTGTGCAAGTCTCATAAAAACACCTGCTATTCAGACTCTTGGTGTTAACCCCTGAGGCTTAAAAGCTAATGCTATTTGGCAAATTGATGTCACCCACATACCAAACTTTGGCAAACAAAAATATGTGTTTGTCTCAATTGATACCTTTTCTAAATTTATGTGGGCAACAGCTCAGACAGCTCAGACAGGAGAAAGCTCTAAAAACGTTATAAGCCATATGCTCTCCTGTTTTGCTGTGATGGGCTTACCTCTTCAACTGAAAACTGACAATTGACCTGCGTTTACCAGCAAACAATTCAAAGATTTTTGTTCCCTCTGGAACATTACTCATACCACAGGCATTCCCTATAATCCACAGGGACAAGGCATTGTCGAGAGGGCCCGTCAAATCCTTAAGGCTCAATTAAATAAAGATAAAGGAGGAATGTACCCCCCAATATCCAGCTAGCAAAAGCCTTAACTACGTTAAATCTCTTTAATATTTACAATAACTCGAACTTACCTCCTATTATTCTTCACTGGCAAACACCATATACTCTCCCATCTATTAAGGTCAAATGGAAAGACCCACTTGATAAAATTTGGAAAGGGCCTGACCCCCTATTGATCATGGGAAGAGGTTTTGCATGCATTTTCCCACATAATTACTCTAAACCTGTCTGGGTTCCTGCCCGCCATGTCCGACAATACCCTCATGATGGCACTATTATCCCTGAAGAACAAGAAATACAAGAGGACTAGCCGCAGGATAAATCCCAGGATCCATAATATGACATGGCAGAATCTACAAAAGTTAGCTCACAGAGCCCTCTCTCCTACCCCTGCCCTGAATGTCTTATGTTATGACTGGCCAGTTGTGTTTTGTGAGTGAGTGTGTTGAATGACCAAAAATTTTTGCATGACCCACTCACTATCATAGGCTGGACATGGCAGAATATTGAGTTGCTGTGCAGGATTTGCCCCCTTCCATCAGAACGTCCACCATGTAGAGGACTGGCTAGCCAATGATGGGTAAAAGGGAAACTAGCGCTATCCAATCAACCTAAGACAGGGCACCTCGTACTACTGGGCAAAAATGACCAGGTGTTCCAATGAGGGGTAAGACGGAAGGCTGATCCCCAACCTAAGACAGGCACAGTCCACCCTGCCACAAAACAAAGTCTGCCAAACATCAAAACATGATATAAGAAAGGGGGACATGTGGGGAGCCACATGTGCCCTCAAGGCTGCTATTGGCATGGCCATAGAGTTTATGTTAAAAGATAGTTCCTGGGAATCGGGCGGTGGTGCAGCGGGTTTAGCGCAGGTGGCGCTAAGTGCAAGAACTGGCTTGAGGATCCCAGTTTCAGCCCCTGGCTCCTCACCTGCAGGGGAATCACTTCACAGGCGGTGAAGCAGGTCTGATGGTGTCTCTTTCTCTCCTCTTCTCTGTCTTACCCTCCTCTCTCCATTTCTCTCTGTTCTATCCAACAACCACAATATCAGTAACAACAACAATATAATTACAACAATAAAACAACTAGGGCAACAAAAGGCAAAATACAAAAAAAAAAAGATAAGTTCCCGCTTCCCTAGGACCTTAGAGTCCTTGTTGAAAGATAAGTTCTTTTTCCCCATGAATCACCCAGGACCTTCCAGATAACGGCTGACTACCATGACAAATAATATAAAATAATAATAATAAATGAATAGGAAAGATACATCCCCCAATACTCAGTTGGCTAAGGCACCAAACCTCTTTTTCTATAAAGCATTCAAATCAGATGTCCTGCTAACCATGAGAAGCAGATTGTTTGTGTTTCTTCCACAGGAATCCCGGAAAAAACCATCTGGACCCCTGCACACCCTGACATCACCCACTAGATGGCACGACTACAGTGGCACAACCCCCCGAAATCCTAGGTGTCACCTGACACGATCTGAAGAACCTGATTCACAGACTCCAAGGACAGAACTTTTTTACTGCCTGTCTGCATTTCCTGCTTTGACCTGTCACGCTTTGGCGGTTCCAGCTCACTCTCTAGAGAAAAGCAGAATTCCAGAGGCTGACCTTCCTCATGCAGCATTTCATCCCCTGACATTTCTCCCCCTAGTCGCCTACTTTGGACTGAAACTTCTATCGGACTTGCTGGTATACCCTTTGGACACTTTAGACAATTTTACAGCAGCTTCCTTCCCTTCACATTGCTGGTTTTTCATAGACTGACCCTGAGTAGTTCATAGACTTTACGCACTGTTGCCCTGGGCATTAGATAAAAGGAAAGGGGAGATGCTGGGATATTGTGCAGATGCGGTCACATCTGTCATGTTGTCCCCTCAGGCTACTACTAGTTCCCGCTAGAGTTGGGACATTCTCGGAGTGCCTGTTCAGCCATGTTGTGCCCTCAGGGCATTGTCTATTTCCCCGTGATATTTGGAGTGCTTTGGTCACTCCTCCCCCTTCCCATTCTCACGAGAGTTATTATCCTATCCTGGAGTGCTATGGTTACTCCTCCCCCTTCCCATTCTCTCGAAAGCTGCTCCTATAAAAGCCCTTCTTCCGCACCTCATTCTCTTGCCAGCGCTTCACTTCTGTGTTCAGACGCAGGAAAGGTTACTGCGTGAGGTGGCCATTTTTGCTACCTCCATGTGGCCCAACCTGTTTCTCTAGCACCCAACTCTGAGCTGCCAGCGCAAATAAAGATTTGTGTTCCCTCTTTGCTCCGGACCTCCTCTTTTTCTTCTCTGCGGCCCACAACAACAGTTATTGTTAAATTTTTTTCCTAGAGCACTGATCAACTCTGGCTTATGGTGGTGCTACAGACTGAATCTGGGACTGCAGAGCCTCAGGCATGAAAGTGTTTTTGCAGTACTATTATGCTGATCCACAGCTCTGATGGAGAGGCTTCTTGAAGGTAGGGAAGCCAGTGGATCTTTGTATCTTTGGAACCTGGAATTATATCCAAGTGTGCTACTTTGCCATTTGTGCAACCCAGGTTTGAACCTGGCCTTGAGCTCGTTGGCAGAAGCTTTAGTTCTGTTCTCTCTCCATCTTAGTTCTGTTTTGTATCCATCTTTGTTTCTGCCTCTATCTGAAAAAGTCATCCTGGAGCAGTAAAGTACCCTGATTAAAAACAACAACAACAAAACAAGAAAGGATTAAACTTGGATAAGTGAAATTATGTACATGTGAGGGCCCAGACCCACAAACAAAGCCATCAAGTGCATTTGGATAAGCACTTTCATCAGCAGCTCTCTGTCTCTGTTAGCATTCCACTATTAGTCCTGAATTTGGGCCCCAGTAAAGAAGATGCTGGGTCTTCTATATCAGACCCTGATACAGACCAGTAGGTAGGCAGGCAGGCAGGCAGGCAGGAAAAGGAGAGAGAGAGAGAGAGAGAGAGAGAGGCAAGAACATAGAAAATGTTAGTGGAGAGAGGGGAAAAAATAGGCCAGGGCTTGTGGGCCCTACATTTTACCTGCTTGTTTTCTTGTGGAACTTGGAATTTCTCAGCCTGGCTTGTACTATCATTGACATTAAATATCCAATCTTCTCTGGCCCACATCAACTTGAGTAATATGCCACAGCCAAGGTTGGCTGCATCTGCTCTCTCTCTCCTTCCTTGTGTCTGCTTGTGAATGTACCCAGCAGACAGTCCTACTGGGAGTTTTGAAATGATTTATTTTGCAGCATGATTTGGACCTTTGAACCTGGTTGGGCGCCCGGTGTTTTGTTGACGCCATAGTTAGGGATTAAAGGGGTGTTTGGAGACTGCAGGACCCTGACTTTCTATAAATCACTAATTTTATTGTCGTAAATAGAGTTCACCTCCTGGAACACCACCAGCCTGCCTTGAAAAATGGTCTGAAGCTCTCCAAGTCCATCAGAGAGGAAACAGAACTGATGGAGCAGAGGAAAGTGAGTTTCCTTATTGTAGCCAAGGCCACCTTAAGAACGCAGCTGGTAGGGTCTGAATTTCTTTTCAGAGGTAGACCCAGAATTATCCATTACCTGCTTTATTTATTTATTGGCTATGAGTAAAGATTTCTGTACACTCAATTCTTTTAAAAAATATTTATTTATTTTTTAAAATGGAAATATTGACAAGACCATAGAATAAGAGGGGCACAACTCTGCACAATTCCCACCACCAGAACTTCATATCCAAGCTCCTCCCTTGATAGCTTTTCTACTCTCTATCCTTTAAGGAGGCTCCAAGTGAAAGGAGGGAGGGGAAAAGAGAGGGGGGGATAGAGAGAGAGAGAAAGAGAGAGAGGAAGAGAGAGAGAGAGGAAGAGAGAGAGGGGGGAAGAGAGAGAAAGAGAGAGAGAGGAAGAGAGAGGGGGGAAGAGAGAGAGAGAGAGAGAGAGAGAGAGAGAGAGAAGTCAGCTGGGAGGTGCCCAGGCTCTTGGGAGGAAAGAGCCTTTATCTTGTCTTTGGTTACAAGCAGCACAAACTGTGATTAGTCCTTCCCTTCTCCCACCCCAAGTCCTGCTTTCTTTCTCTGCTATTATTCATTGTTATTTAGTGTTTCTTCTGGTCCTCCCTCCGTTGAATAGATATATTTATCTCCTTTGGTAGAGCTTCCTTCCTTTTTTTTTTTTTTTTAATCTAACTTATTTTTTAAAAAAGTATCTTTATTGGATAGGACAGCCAGAAATTGAGAGGTTGGGGGAGACAGAGTGGGAGAGAAAACAGAGACACCCGCAGCCCTGCTTCACCACTCACAAAGCTTTGCTCCTGCAGGTGGGGACCACGGCCTCGAACCTGGGTCCTTGCACATTGTAACATGTGTGCTCAACCAGGTGAGCCACCACTCAGCCCCTCATGCCTTTCTTAATTAATTAACTAATCAATTGGTTAATTAATTTTTAGACAGAGAGAGAATATGAGTGTGAAGGAGATTGCAGCACTGAAGCTTGCTTCAATGCAGTGGGGGTCAGGCTCGAACCTGGGTCATGCACATTGGCAAAACAGTGCACTGACCAAGGGAGCTGTTTCATTGGCCCACCACGAGAGCTCCCTTTAAGTCTTACAGAGACCAGAGCCTTCTATGTACAGACTGGATGCCAGCAGAACAGCCACATATGTCATTACTTTCTCTTCTTAGGTCATCACAGCCCACTCCTGAAAGTTGCTTATTTACTTTAACGGTTTATTTTAACTTAATTAATTACTTTTAGCATCGGTCAACTCTGGCTGTTGGGAGTGTGGGGGATCGAACCTGGAACCTTGGACCCTCAGGCATGGGAGTCTTTTGCATCACCATTATGCTATCTCCCCAGCCCCTGAAGATGATATTCTTATTCCTGTTTTTTTTTTAATGAGGATACAGAGTCACAAAGATATTAATTACTTAATTAATATTAATCCAGTAGAGGAAGGTCTGATCTCTATCACTCAAACTACCCAGCTTAATATCCCAATTCACCTACCGAACCCCCATTTTTGTTTACTTTTTTATTATTACCTTTTGTTGCCCTTGTTTTATTGTTGTCACTGTTGGATAGGATAGAGAGAAATGGAAAGAGAAGGGGAAGAAAGAGAGGGGGAGAGGAAGATAGACACCTGCAGACCTGCTTCACCACTTGTGAAATGACTCCCCTGCAGGTGGGGAGCCAGGGACTAGAACTGGGATCCTTACAACCTTGTGCTTTGTGCTACCTGCATTTAACCTGCTGTGCTACCACCCGACTCCTCCCACCCCCATTTTTAACTGGAGCAAGCATTATTCACAATGGCCCACGTATGGAAGCCACTTAAATACCCAGGCACGGGTGACTGGACACAGAAGTTATAGGTTACATACTCCATGGAGTGCTACTCTGCAGTGAAAAAAGGATGATACTGGGGCAGAATGCATGGAGCTGGAGGTGGTTCTGCTTGGTGAAGTCAGCAAGGAGATACCAGCCAGCCAGCTATGGGATGGCTTTTCTCCAAGATAGAATATAGGGGATTGAAACACATATACTAGAGAAGAAATGAAGTTTAGTCATCCTGTCTTTAAGACTTTGACAGCACTGTGGTCGTTATTATGGGACACACACACACACACAGCCCTTTGGTGTTGGGTGTGGAGCTAGACCCCTGTGCCACCTCCTGGACCGTGACCCCTGTAATTAAAAAATTTTGCATATCACTATTAAATCACTAAGAAAAACAAACAAAAAAACCAAATAAATAGAAAAAAGTGAAAATAAATAGGGGCCAGGCAGTGGCCCACTAGGTCAAACACACATGTGATGATGTGCGAGGACCCAGGTTCAAGCTCCAAGTCTCCACCTGCAGGAGGGGAAGCCTCATGAGTGGTGAATCCAGGTTGTAGGTGTCTCTCTCCCTCTTTATCTTCCTTTCCCATCTCAATTTCTCTGTCTCTATTCCTTAATATATGTCTACATCTACCTCTATCTATAATTGGAAGTAACATTGGCTTACATGACTTTGACGGGGTATAATGTCACATCTCCTCTCCTCAGGTCATATGTCACCACACATGTCCTTTTTAGTTCCCTCCTCCCTTCCTTGGTAACCTCAGACCGGCAGCACAGAAACTGAGGGTCTTGCTTGTGTCTAACTTCTTTGCTTTATCTCTTTATAGCACACACACACACATATGTGAGGAGATCATCCGGGATCTTTTTTCTTTCTTTCTGCCTTCTTTTGCTTAGCACATTCTCACAACTGTAGACAGTTGGGAAACCTCCTGCAGTTCCACCCTAGTTGTCACAAAAGGCAAGAGAACATTGTGTGTTATGGCTAAGTAGTCTTCCATCGTGGGGGACATCTTCCGTCTTTATCACTGGCACCCACCTGTTGCTGGGCACTTGTGTTGTTCTTAAAGCTGGGCTGTTGTCAGTAGTGCCGCACTAAACTTAGCTGGGCAGAAATCCTTGGGATTCGGGTTTTCTTCTTTGGATACATGCCTGGGAGTGGAATTGCTGGGTCACAGAATCTAGCATCTTTCTTCCTTCCTTTCTTTATTCCTTTCTTTCTTCCTTCCTTTCCCTCTCTCTCCCTTTTAAAAAATATTTATTTATTTATTCCCTTTTGTTGCCCTTGTTATTTTATTGTTATAGTCCGTTGTTGGATAGGACAGAGAGAAATGGAGAGAGGAGGGGAAGACAGAGAGGGGGAGAGAAAGATAGACACCTGCAGACCTGCTTCACTGCCTGTGAAGGGACTCCCCTGCAGGTGGGGAGCTGGGGGCTCGAACTGGGATCCTTATGCTGGTCCTTGTGCTTTGTGCCGCCTGTGCTTAACCTGCTGCGCTACAGCCCGACTCCCACTTTCTTTCTTCCTTCCTTCCTTCTGTCCTTCTTTCTTTCTTTCTTAAGGAATTCTAACCTAGTTTTCAGAGGAGACCAGGATTTAAAAAAAAATATTTTATTTATTTATTAATGAGAAAGATATTTATTAGAGAGAAAGAGCCAAACGTCACTCTGGTACATGTGCTGCCGGGGATTGCACCTCATGCTTGAGAGTCCAATGCTTAGGAGCCTAAGTCATGAGAGTCTGTTTGCATCTAGGTTCTACCCTTTTGTTGTTGTTGTTTGTTTGTTTGTTTCTTTTTTATTTTACCAGAGCACTGCTCAGCTCTGGCTTATGGTGGTGCAGGGGATTGAACCTGGGACTTTGAAGTCTCAGATATGACAGCCTCCTTGCAAGAGGCAGGGCTACAGAGCAACAGCAGCTGTGTTTTCCTCCTATCCTATCCTATCCTATCCTATCCTATCCTATCCTATCCTATCCTATCCTATCCTATCCTATCCTATCCTCTTTTTTCTTCTCCTCTCCTCTCTCAGGTCAACTAGGAATACCAAAGGAGACCATCTGGGACCACAACAAGGTAGAACTTGAACGACATCAAGAACCCACCAAGCCACCGGTGAGCACAAACACACATGGCTCATGGACAGAGAGGTGCCTAGGGAGAGATTGAGTGGCTGGTAGCAGTCCCACAGTTTACCAGTTGAGGATGACCTTCAGTCTGCTTTACCAAGAAAAAGACTGCTGAAGGGAGGAGAGAACTTCCCTAAGACTCACCAACTGTGAGTCTCCATTGCTACTGCCCTCAGAGGCTGGATCAGCAGTGAGGAGGCCTTGTGCTGACATCTGGGAACAGAGAACTGACCAGAAAACTCAGGAGAAGAGCTATACCTCAGTGGCTTAGCAGTGGGGCTGTGTGGTGGGAGCTTTTCCATATTGTTCTCCTGATGAGAACATGGTGAATAATTGCCTCAGAACTAACAGACTATAAACGGGACTTTTTTAGAAATTCACAGGGCTCAGCACTGCTGCCTGGCTTGGCAGAGAAGCTGAATTGAGCCTGGAGCTTTGGATCCTTGGGGTGTGAGAATTTCTTTGCATAACCACTGTGCTATCTCTCCCTCACCCTGCTTTACCTCTTGGTCAGAAGTGAGTGATTAAGCTAAGAAGCCTACTTATAGTTTAAAAGCACTCAGGCTCCCATAGCCTACAGGGAAGAAAAAGAGGCTTTTAACAATCTCTGTGCTCTAACTCA
This sequence comes from Erinaceus europaeus, assembly GCF_950295315.1. Lineage (NCBI taxonomy): Eukaryota > Metazoa > Chordata > Mammalia > Eulipotyphla > Erinaceidae > Erinaceus > Erinaceus europaeus. Next base: position 167,990,276 of record NC_080164.1, on the reverse strand, counting down.
GAGATTGAAATAATATTGAAACAACCGTTAATTTCCACAACTGTGAACTCTTTAAGTACCTTACTTAGACACAAGTCCATCCAGGCAAGAGTGATCAGTAATTTTAAAAGTACTGAGAGAGGGACCTCATAACATAATATATAAAATGGTTAAACCAACAAGAAGAAATATTGGAGAAATGAACCAGGACAAGAGTCCAGCTAAAATCCCCCCAAAGGTTGAATCACAAACTAGTGAGGTCAACATCCAAATGCTAGTTAAGGAAATAGTCACAAGAGTGAGTAAAGAGTTTGAAAGAATTGTCATCAGAAATACAGAAACTACAAATGAGACTCTGGAAGAAAACACTAATGATCTCAAGGTGATTAGAGAGCTGAAAGCTGAAATAGCTGAGCTAAGCTAAAACAGTATCAGAACAGGGTAACAAAATAGATGAACTACAGAAAACAGTAGAGGGGAGAGAGAATAGAATCAATGAGGCTGAAGATAGAATTAGCAAGATTGAGGACAAATTAGAGACAACTAAAAAGAGAAGTAAGAGATCTCAAAAAGAAATTAAGAGATACTGAAAACAACAACAGAGACCTATGGGATGACTTCAAAAGAAATAATATACACATTATTGGCTTACCAGAGGAAGAAAGAGAGGGAGGGGAAGAAGACATTTTTAAGGACATAATATCTGAGAACTTCTCTAGTCTAGACAACATCAAAGACATAAAGGTTCAAGAAGCCCAGAGGATCCCAAACAGAATTAACTCAGACTTAAAGACACCAAGGCACATCATATTTTGAATGGGAAGGAATAATGATAAAGAAAGTATCCTGAAGGCTGAGAGAGAAAAAACAAAGAGTCACCTACAGAGGAAAACCCATATAATTAGCAGCAGACTTCTCCACACAAACAGTACAGGCCAGAAGAGAGTCTCTTTTCATACCATTATGCTATCTATTCCTTTCCAACTTTATCCACTTTATTAATGCTTTATCCACTGCACCACCTCCTGGACCAGTTTTTTCCCTTCCTTCCTTCCTTCCTTCCTTCCTTCCTTCCTTCCTTCCTCTCTTTCTTTCTTTCTTTCTTTCTTTCTTTCTTTCTTTCTTCCTCCCTTCCTTCCTTCCCTCTCTTTCTTTCTTTCTTTCTTTCATTCTATATTTTTTAAATAAGTTTTTAAATTTTTATATTTATTTTAACTTTTGTTGCCCTTGTTGTTTTTTATTATTGTTGTAGTTATTATTGTTATTATTGATATCATTGTTGTTAGATAGGACAGAGAGAAATGGAGAGAGGAGGGGAAGACAGAGGGGGAGAGAAAGATAGATACCTGCAGACCTGCTTCACCGCCTGTGGAGTGATTCCCCTGCAGTTGGGGAACGGGGGCTAGAACTGGGATCTATAAGCCAGTCCCTGTGCTTCACACCATATGTGCTTAACCTGCTGTGCTACTGCCCGGCTCCCTCATTCATTCATTCTTTCTTTCCTGGTGTGTCAAATTGACTTTTTAAGATAGAGACAGAGATAGAGACAAGAAAGCGGACACGACACATAACACTGAAAGTTCCCTCAGAGCCATGGAACTTGCACATGGTACCTCAGGGGCTTGAACCGCAGTCACATGCACGTCAAGGCAGACACCCTACTGGTGAACTATCTCGCTGGCCTGACATATCTTTTAAAATTTATTTGTTTATATTTTATTTGTTTTTATTTTACTGCATAATAGTGAAGATAAATTGAAGGGGAAAAGGAAGATATAGAGGGAGAGAGGGGGCCAGGTATTGGCATACCTGATTGAGTGCACACACAGCAGTGTGCAAGGACCTGGGTTCAACCCCTCAGCCCCCATCTGCAGGTGGGAGGGTTCATAAGTATTGAAGCAGTGTTGCAGGTGTCTTTCTCTCTCCCCTTTCCTTCTCAATTTGACTGTCTTTATCTAAAATAAATAAATGAATAAATAAATAAATAGAGTTAAAAGAAAGAGAGAGAAAGGGAGAGAGAAAGAGAGACATACTCCTGCAAGCAGGGACCCCGGTTCTTGGGCATGGTAACATGTCCCCTTAACAAAGCCTGCTCACATCTGGCCTGTTTGTTTATTTTTTACTTCATGCATCCTTCCCAGCAAACTATTTCTCCAGTTTCAGTTTTTGTTCTTGTCTTAACTAAGGAAAAGCTGCAGTTTCTAGGATTTTATGAAAACAAGTGACATTGATTTTAAAAAACAAAGTTTTCTTCTAGATGTTCTCAAAGCATGAGTGACCGGGGGCCTCCTGTGGGAACAGATTATGCCACCAGGAACAGCAGGGATGGAGGCTAATGCCTGTACCCACTGTGACACTCATCTGCAGAAACCCAGGCTCCTTGCACTCCGGCATAATTTGGTCCATGCCATCTGGCAGCTCGAAAAATGAAGAAAAGAAAAGGGAGAAGGAAGTATGACCATGCAGCATGAATGTAACTCCCAATCTGTGTTCTGTACTCGCGCTCGCTGCACGTACCGTGAGCCAAATTTAAACATGTCAACATCTCAACGATCGCTGAGTTCTCAAGTGCTGCGTGATGCATCTGGCCGCTGTGCATTGAATACTCTTCTATGCCGGTGACGTAAATGTATTTACTAAAATATGGCACACTGACAAAACAAGTAAATAGTATATTGTGATGTCCTTTGGTTTGTGTTGGCCTAAATTGGCACACTCAGAAAGAAGTTGTGATTTAAAAGAACTTGACTATGCTTTAAAAAACATCCATGGGATCATAATTACAGAGTTTACAAACCATTCAGCCCACTTCCCTCATTTTCGGTTTGAGATGCTTAGCTCAAGATTAGTTCTTGATAATGAGAGAGATAGAAAGATAGATAGAGATAGGAGAAAGAGATGGGAGAGGGCTGGGGAGACAGCATAATGGCTCTGCAAAATCTTTCATGCCTAGTTGAAAAACAAAATCAGAAGAGAAAACACAAGCAGAACCTGAACTGGAGTTTGTGTATTGCACCAAAGTAAAAGACTCGGTTGGGTGTGTGTGTGGGGGGAGAGTACAGGTCCCAAAAGGATGACGGATGACAGAGGACCTAGTGGGGGTTGTATTGTTATGTGGAATACTGAGAAATGCTATGCATATACAAACTATTGTGTTTACTCTCAAGTAAAACATTAATCCCCCAATTAAGAAATAAGAAAAATTAAAAAAAAAAGAGTCTTTCATGCCTGAGGATGTGAGGTTTGAAATTCAATCACTAGCACCACCGTAGGGCTGAGATGAGCAGCACCCTGGACAGAAAAAGCAAAACAAAAACAAAACCAACAAATAAAATCAAAGGATTGGGCAGTGGAGCACTTGGTTGAGGACAGATGTTGCAATGTGTCAGGACCCAGGTTCAAGCCCCCAATCCCTACCTACAGGGTGGGGCGGGTGGGGGGGAAAGAGGAAGCTTCACGAATGGTGAAGTATTATTGTAGGTGTCTCTCTATCTCTCTCTCTCCTCCCTTTACCTCTCCCCTCAATTTCTCTCTATCACTGTCCAATATAAAGGAAATGTTAAAAAACAAAGAAAAAGAAAATCAGTCTAGAGCCCTGGGCTCACAGCAAGAAGGAACCCGGGAGAGAGAGGGAGATGAATGAAGGGTGGAAGAAGCTAGACCTTCGAGGTGATGTGAATGCCTGGACGCTGGAGCCTCCTGCTAACCTCCTCCTCGCCTGCACTCTGACCTCCTGTATGGCCGGAAATACTTACATTCATACTCTCCTTGATGGTTCCTCTCAGGTGGTGGTGGAAATGGTGACTGAGGCTCACTAGGAAGGGCTCTTGGAGGGATCCCAGCGAATTACTCTCTCATTTAAAAAAATATTTATTTATTCCCTTTTGTTGCCCTTGTTGTTTTATTGTTGTAGTTACTAGTGTCATTGTTATTGGATAGGACAGAGAGAAATGGAGAGAGGAGGGGAAGATAGAGAGGGGGAGAGAAAGACACCTGCAGACCTGCTTCACCGCTTGTGAAGCGACTCCTCCGCAGGTGGGGAGCCAGGGTCTCGAACCAGGATCGTTACGCCGGTCCTTGGGCTTTGTGCCACGTGTGCTTAACCCACTGTGCTACCACTTGACTCCCTACTCTCTCATTTTAAATCACCCAAGTTCCTGGTGAATTCCAGAGTGGTTCCCCACGACACCCATTCACTTCAGGAGGAGTGAAAGAGCATGGGATAGGCAACCGAGGGTTTGTGGGTGAACCTGGAAAAGCTGGGGGGTGGGGCACAGCTCCCCCAAGGGCCTCAAACTCATGCCTGAGGCTCAGAGGTCCCAGGTTCCATCCCCAGCATCACCATAATCCAGAGCTGAGAAGAACTCTGGTCAAAAGAATGAAAAGTAAGGGCTGGGTGGTGGAACACTCGGCTGAGTACATGTACTGTTACTATGTACATGGATGGATCTAAGCCCTTGGTCCCTGCCTGCAAAGGGGAAGCTTCAGGAATGGTGAGGCAGTGCTGCAGGTGTCTGTCTGTCTGTCTGTCTATCTATCTATCTATCTCCCTCTCCCGTCTCAATTTCTCTGTCCTATCAAAATAAAATAGATTAAAATAAATTGGAAGAGAATAAAAATAGAATAAGTTATAAAAAAAAAAAGGAAGGGCCCTTGGGATTGAAGCTAAAAGTGTGTGTGTGTGTGTGTGTGCGTGTGTGTGTATGTGTATGTGGTGGGGCGGGGTAGGAGATAGGATTAGGTAGAAAGGAGACAGTGGATTGGGGTCTCAGACAGATCTGTGTGGCATTCAGAAAACAGATTTCCCTTCAGAATTATAGTGGCCTGAAATACCCCCCAAGTTGGCCCATCATTATGTGGGTAATATTCATGGCCTCCAAAGAAGAGATCTGTTTCATACATGCATATATATGCTTAATAGTGATTTACAAGGTTACAAGATAATTGGGGTATAGTGCCATATAGTTTCTGCCGCCAAAATCCTCTGTCATCCCTCTACCCTATTCCATAGCTATTTTTTTTTTTATAAAAAACTCTTTTTAAAGATATTATTGTATTATTTTTATCTATTGGATAGAGACATCCAGGAATTGAGAGGGTAGGGGGAGTTAGAGTGGGAAAAATACAAAGAGATACCTGCAGCACTGCCTCACCACTTGCGATACTTTCCCCCTGAAGGTGGGGACTGGGGGCTCGAACCCAGGTCCTTCCACACTGTGACATGTGCGCTTAACCAGGTGTGCCACCACCCAGCTCCCCTACCCCATAGTTATCACTATAATTCTCTCAAGGTCATAATTATAGACTGACTGTATATGTATATATATTTTCTCTTTTTTCAAATTCATGTGTTTTAATTCTTTTAAAAAATTTTAAAAATTATCTTTATTTATTGTATAGAGACAGTCAGAAATCAAGAGGGAAGGGGGAGATAGAATAGGGAGAGATAGAGAGACAGAGAGACACCTGCAGTCCTGCTTCACTACTCACAAAGCTTTCCCCCTGCAGGTGGGGACTGAGGGCTCAATCCAGGTCCTTGTGCACTGTAACATGTGCGCTCACCAGGTGTGCCACCACCTGGTCCCTGTTTCAATTCTCTGTATTCCTCTTGTGAGTGAAATCATTCCATAGTTGTCCTTCCTTTTTTCCTCTTTCTTCTCAGATAAGAAAAAACAGCCCCTTTCTATGAACAACTATATGCCACCAAGCTAGAAAACCTAGAAGAAATGGATGATTTCCTAGATACCTACAAACTTCCACAATTAAATAAAGAAGAAGTAGATAACATGAACAGGCCCATCACAGCTAATGAAATTGAAACAGTTATAAAAAATCTCCCCCAAAATAAAAGTCCTGGATGGTTTTACAAATGAATTCTACAAAACCTTCAAAGAAGAACTAATACCTCTACTTTTTAAAAAAATATATTTTTTATTATTTTATTTATTTATTCCCTTTTGTTGCCCTTGTTGTTTTATTGTTGTGGTTATTATTGTTGGATAGGACAGAGAGAAATGGAGAGAGGAGGGGAAGACAGAGAGGAGGAGAGAAAGATAGACACCTGCAGACCTGCTTCACCACCTGTGAAGCAACTCCCCTGCAGGTGGGGAGCCGGGGTTCGAACCGGGATCCTTATGCCTGTCCTTGTGCTTTGCGCCACCTGCGCTTAACCCGCTGCGCTACAGCCCGACTCCCATACCTCTACTTTTAAAAGTCTTCCAGAAGATTGAAGACACTAGAATACTCCCTACCAGCTTCTATGAAGCCAACATCACTTTGACACCAAAAGCAGACAGGGACACAACCAAAAAAGAAAACTACAGACCAATATCTCTGATGAACATAGATGCAAAAATATTGAACAAAATTCTAGCCAACCGGATACAGCAGTACATTAAAAAGATTGCTCATCATGATCAAGTGGGGTTTATCCCAGGCATGCAAGGTTGGTTTACTATACGTAAATCCGTCAACGTGATCCACCACATCAACAAAAGCAAGACCAAAAACCACATGGTTATATCAATAGATGCAGAGAAAGCCTTTGACAAAATACAACATCCCTTTATGATCAAAACACTACAAAAATGGGAATAGATGGAAAATTCCTGAAGATAGTGGAGTCGATATATAGCAAACCTACAGCCAACATCATACTCAATGGTGAAAAACTAGAAGCATTTCCCCTCAGATCAGGTACTAGACAGGGCTGCCCACTATCACCATTACTATTCAACATAGTGTTGCAAGTTCTTGCCATAGCAATCAGGCAGGAACAAGGAATTAAAGGGATACAGATTGGAAGAGAAGAAATCAAACTCTCCCTATTTGCAGATGACATGATAGTATACACAGAAAAACCTAAAGAATCCAGCAAGCTTTTGGAAATCATCAGGCAATACAGGAAGGTGTCAGGTTACAAAATTAACATTCAAAAGTCAGTGGCATTCCTCTATGCAAACACTAAGTTGGAAGAAGTTGAAATCCAGAAATCAATTCCTTTTACTATAGCAACAAAAACAATAAAATATCTAGGAGTAAACCTAACCAAAGAAGTGAAAGAATTGTATACTGAAAATTATGAGTCACTACTCAAAGAAATTGAAAAAGACACAAAGAAGTGGAAAGATATTCCATGTTCATGGGTTGGAAGAATTAACATCATCAAAATGAACATACTACCCAGAGCCATATACAAATTTAATGCTATCCCTATCAAGATTCCAAACACATTTTTTAGGAGAATAGAACAAATGCTACAAATGTTTATCTGGAACCAGAAAAGACCTAGAATTGCCAAAACAATCTTGAGAAGAAAGAACAGAACTGGAGGCATCACACTCCTAGATCTCAAATTGTATTATAGGGCCATTGTCATCAAAACTGCTTGGTCCTGGAATATGAACAGACATACTGACCAGTGGAATAGAATTGAGAGTCCAGAAGTAAGTCCCCACACCTATGGACATCTAATCTTTGACAAAGGGGCCCAGACTATTACATGGGGAAAGCAGAGTCTCTTCAACAAATGGTGTTGGAAACAATGGGTTGAAACATGCAGAAGAATGAAACTGAACCACTGTATTTCACCAAATACAAAAGTAAACTCTAAGTGGATCAAGGACTTGGATGTTAGACCACAAACTTCAGATACTTAGAGGAAAATATTGGTAGAACTCTTTTCCGCATAAATTTTAAAGACATCTTCAATGAAACAAATCCAGTTACAAAGAAGACTAAGGCAAGTATAAACCTATGGGACTACATCAAATTAAAAAGCTTCTTCAAAGCAAAAGAAACCACTACCCAAACCAAGAGACCCCTCACAGAATGGGAGAAGATCTTTACATGCCATACATCAGACAAGAGGCTAATAACCAGAATATATAAAGAACTTGCAAATCTCAACAACAAAATAACAAATAACCCCATCCAAAAATGGGGGGAGGGCATGGACAGAATATTCACCACAGAAGAGATCCAAAAGGTTGAGAAACACATGAAAAAATGCTCCAAGTCTCTGATTGTCAGAGAAATGCAAATCAAGACAACAACAAGATACCACTTCACTCCTGTGAGAATGTCATACATCAGAAAATGTAACAGCAGCAAATGCTGGAGAGGGTGTGGGGTCACAGGAACCCTCCTGCACTACTGGTGGGAATGTCAATTGGTCCAACCTCTGTGGATAACAGTCTGGAGAACTCTCAGAAGGCTAGAAATGGACCTACCCTATGATCCTGCAATTCCTCTCCTGGGGATATATCCTAAGGAACCCAACACACCCATCCAAAAAGATCTGTGCACACATATGTTCTTAGCAGCACAATTTGTAATAGCCAAAACCTGGAAGCAACCCAGGTGTCCAAGGACAGATGAGTGGCTGAGCAAGTTGTGGTATATATATATATATACTACTCAGCTATAAAGAATGGTGACTTCACCGTTTTCAGCCGATCTTGGATGGACCTTGAAAAATTCATGTTAAGTGAAGTAAGTCAGAAACAGAAGGATGAATATGGGATGATCTCATTCATGGGCGGAAGTTGAAACACAAGATCAGAAAAGAAAACACAAGTCGAACCTGAAATGGAATTGGCACCAAAGTAAAAGACTCTGAGGTGAGTGGGTGGGGAGAATACAGGCCCAAGAAGGACGACAGAGGACCTAGTGGGGGTTGTATTGTTATATGGGAAACTGGGGAATGTTATGCATGTACAAACTATTGTATTTACTGTTGAATGTAAACATTAATTCCCCAATAAAGAAATTAAAAAAAAAGAGAAACCAGCCCCTGATTCTTTCAGGTGCTCTCTAGAACGGAATTTCCAGGTCCTGGTGAAACTGGGCTTCAGAGCCCTCTGGTCATCTTTACTTTACATTTCCTGCTCCTGGAGTATGGACCAAAATTCTTTTTGGGGAAAAGAGACCTTCTTGCTAAGGGGGTCTCAGGCAGGGTGTACCATGTGCTCATGCACACTGTTGTTTCTGGTACCATGAACCTGATGTATAGACTCTGGACAGAGCTCTGGGACAGTACAGGTTCCCCCCTGTCCTTAGGGACAGCAAGAAGAGATCAGTTCCCCTCCCCCCGTAACTTTTCAAGCTCCGTTACACCTGCCTTCCTGTTCTGCCATGCTTTGCTGTCACTCAGCAGTGCCAACCACGTCTCAGCCAGTGCCACCCCTCCCAGGTGAAGCCCAAACACACAGATCACAGATCCCTATCCAATGTCACTTGTCACACCCCGTTTTTACTCAGGCCACTAAGAGACTCAAGGCCAAGTCTGAGGCTCACCAGTTCAGCTCTCTAGTCAGGAGACTTTTGACCTTGGGAACTTTGCTCTGTTCGTCCCTATCCTCAGATCTGTGGTGTAAGTTTCCCCGACTCTTAGGTTTCTGCCTTAATGTGCGCCTGACTATTTTAATGTATGCATCTCCAATAAATGGCGTGGAACAAGGCCAAGCGCGAATGCTCCTTATCTTTACACAACACTCAGTGGTTTAGGACCCCATCTCTCTGACTTGAAACTCTCGGGCTGTGACATCAAAGCCATGGATGAGGCCAGGCAGCTTACTCTGGAGTCCTTGATGGGTTATCCCTGACTGGGGGAAATGCTCTCTCTTCTGGTTCAACAGTGAGTTGTTACGTCTTCAGGCTATGAAAGTCATTGCTCATAGGAATTCATTATTGGACTACCCGGCAATTGTAGTTTCTGGCTTCAGTGTATGTATGAAGAGAGATATGGGTGGATGGGGCAGTGGTGCACCTGGTGAGCGCATAGCCTACAATGTCCAAAAACCCAGGTTCAAGCCGCTGGTCCCATCCGCAGGGGGAAAGCTTCACAAGCGGTGAAGCGGTGAAGCAGTGATACAGGTTTCTTTCTCTCTCACCTTGCCCTCTCATTTTCTCTTTGTCTCTATCCAATAAATGAATAAATAAGATTAAAAAAAGAAAGTTTTGTTTTGTTTTTCTTCTGCGACCAGGGTTATCACAGGGACTCAGTGCCTACACTACTCCATCATTTCCAATGGTCTTTTTAATTTTTTCTTTCCTTTTTTTTCTTTTCTTCCTGACAGAGGGTGAAAGAACCGAGATGGAGAGAAAGGAAGAAGAGAAAGGGAGAGAAACCTGTAACACTACTCCAGCGTATATGGAGCACCGCTATAAGCCAGGGCTGAGCAGCATTCTTTCTCTCTCTCTCTCCCTCCCTTCATCTTCATATCTTTCTCTTTCTCATTAAAATGAAATACTAAAAAAAAATGACTAGTAATGGATAACTGGGAGCAAATGACTGAAGTTTACTGGAACGACAACCCACGCAGCCTTCCTAGCCTGGGGGCTCTGTCTTCCTGCTCCAGGCTCCCTGTGGGGCTGAATCCCCTGCTGGTTTGCATGGGGTTTGGAGTAATGTAGGGATCCTCTGAGGTGGCCACACCTCTGGTGGTGTCTGTGAGGTGCGAGTGGAGGGAGATGAGGAAAGGAATTACAATCACCCTGCCTGAGTCATCAGCATTTTTTTCTCAATTGACTCAGGGCTGCTGCCTCATGGGCCTTGGTCTCTACTACTAACAAGCTTAATTATATATATATAATTTTTATTTATAAAAAGGAAACACTGAAAAGAACCATAGGATAAGAGGGGTACAACTCCATGCAATTTTCCCCACCACAGCTCTGTATCTCATCCCCTCCCCTGATAGCTTTCCTATTCCTTATCCCTCTGGGAGTATGGACCAAGGAACATTATGGGGTGTGGAAGGTGAAAGGTCTAGCTTCTGTAATTGCTTTCCTGCTGAACATGGAAATTGACAGGTTGATCCATACTCCCAGCCTGTCTCTCTCTTTCCCTAGTGGGGCAGGGCTCTGGAGAAGCAGGGCTCCAAGACACATTGGTGGGATCATCTGCCCAGGGAAGTCCAGTTTGTATGATGGTAGCGTCTGGAACCTGGTGGCTGAAAGAAGAGTTAACATATAAAGCCAAACAAATTGTTGACTAATCATGAACCTAAAGGCTGGAGTAGTTCAGATCAACATTTGGGGGTCCCTGGTTTGTAGATAGTTAGTAGGCCTATTTTAGTTTAATATATTTTAGTGTTTTTTTTTTTTTTCTGAGCCTGACATCTGATACGCAGGTGGATCCAAGTTATTGTCTGGGGAGATGTTGTCATGGTTGGAAAAAGGAACAGAAAGCTGGGTTAGGGAAGAGAGTAGCTTCATAGTATGGTATAAATATTGTAGAGTATAAACCCCATCGATTTGAAGTGATCTGGGGCCCATATTCAGCTTAGGAGCCTATGTGACCTCTGCATCCTTGTAGATCTGAGCTCACATTCTGTGGTCATGAGTAGGAATGTTCCAAGCTACCCCAGTATCAGAACCCATCTTCCTCAGGTGGAAGATAGAGTATGTTGTTCATCCTCCCTTCGGAGGATGGAACATTCTCTACCGTTGTTGATCCATGTTGAGGGAAAGGTCTTATGGGGGCCCACAAAGGGGTCTGTTTTGCTATTTCTGATAGAGACGACCAGTAACAATGGAGAGAGGGATTTATTCGAGGTCTAGGCCTATCTTGTCTGTCTGGGAATCTCAGGACTCCCTGACTATGGCCCCAGTTGATGGGGTGGCCTGACAATGACTCAAGAGCCAGCTTAATTCTGAGACAGAGATTCTCCTCTGGAGGTGAAAAAACCATCAGTTTCAGCCCTTGAAGAGGGGCTTCACTGAGAAGTAGGCCAGCCCCAGAGTGGAGTGATTGAGCAGCCTTTCTCCTGGCTTTTGTGGCATAGTTTCCCTTCCTATTGTTGCAAATGGCAAGGTCTCATTTTCTATTTTTTCCTGCCAAGTAGTACTCCATGGCGTGTCCACCCCACATCTTATTTCTCCATTCAAGTGTCCCTTGGCTTGATCCTCTGGCTTGGCTATTTATGGTAGATTTTGCTGCAGTTGGCTAATACCAGGCCACCTCATCACCTGGGGTCCTGGTCAGGGAATCCTTGGATTCCCCCATAGATACTATGGGCCTGGACCTCCCCAGACCCCTGTCTTTATCATCACTCATCACTTCTATCAGGAACATCATCATAAGCCCTTTTGTGGACTTCTTCAGGACCTTGCCTCACTATAAACCAGCAATGGTAAGGACTGCCCCACTCTCCCAAGGGAGACTGGGTAACCCTACTCTGTTGCTTGAGGAAAACTGGTCCTAAAATGAATACAAATTAGAAAATTTCCAGCTGGGAGTAGGGCGTTAGTGCAGCGGGTTAAGCATACATGGTGCAAAGTGCAAGGCGTAAGGATCCGGGTTCGAGTCCCTGGCTCCCCACCTGCAGGGGAGTCTCTTCACAGGTGGTGAAGCAGGTCTGCAAGTGTCTGTCTTTCTCTCCCTCTCTGTCTTCCCCTCCTCTCTCCATTTCTCTGTCTTATCCAACAATGACGACATCAGTAACAGTAACAATAATAACTACAGCAATAAAGGAACAAGGGCAGCAAAGCAGGAATAAATAAATAAATATTTAAAAAAAGGAATGTTCCCAGCTGTGACCACGGACTGCAAGCTCAGACTGATGGATTCGGAGGTTATATAGGCTCCCATGCTAAATATGAATATACATGGGCCCAAATTGATGTGGTAAACAGTTAACTTTTTTCTTAAATATTTATTTTATTTATTTATTCCCTTTTGTTGCACTTGTTTTATTGTTGTAGTTATTATTGTTGTTGTCGTTGTTGGATAGAACAGAGAGAAATGGAAAGAGGAGGGGAAGACAGAGAGGAGGAGAGAAAGATAGACACCTGCAGACCTGCTTCAACCGCCTGTGAAGCGACTCCCCTGCAGGTGGGGAGCCAGGGTTCAAACCGGGATCCTTATGCCGATCCTTGTGCTTTGCGCCACCTGCGCTTAACCCGCTGTGCTACAGCCCGACTCCCTTAACTTTTTATTTATATATATACTTACATGTTTAGGAAATGCTTTCTTTTTCTTTTTTAATATTTTATTTATTTATTAATGGGAAAGATAGGAGGAGAGAAAGAACCAGACATCACTCCAGTACATGTGCTGCCAGGGATTGAACTCAGGATCTCATGCTTGAGAGTCTAGTGCCTTAGCCACTGTGCCACCTCCTGAAACACAGGAGCTACTTTCTTTCTTTCTTTCTTCTTCTTTTTTTTTAAATTTGCCCCCCCCACTTTTGTTGTCCTTGTTATTTTTTTATTGTTGTTGTAGTTATTATTATTGTTGTTGTTACTGATGTCGTCATTGTTGGAAAGGACAGAGAGAAATGGAGAGAGGAGGGGAAGACAGAGAGGGGGAGAGAAAGACAGACACCTGCAGACCTGCTTCACCGCTTGTGAAGCGACTCCCCTTCAGGTGGGGAGCCGGGTTCCAACCGGGATCCTTATGCCGGTCCTTGCGCTTTGTGCCACGTGCGCTTAACCTGCTGCGCTACCGCGGGACTCCCGAGAGCTATTTTCTAACATGGCTTTCAGGTTCTGTTCTCTACCCCGACACCACCCTCCTGGGCAATACTGCTAGTCCCACCTCCATGCTATTTATGAAGCTCAAGCAAAGATTTAAAGTCAGGGGCTGCTAGGAACACACCTAAAATAGACATTCTAACTTCTTTCCATCCTAGGGTCCCTGTCATCACTCATTCTATTCCCACTCTGGTTCCTGTTTATTAAACATTTAGTCCTGCTTTATATCTTACTCCCCTTTCAGTCACCAAGTTGCAGATGCTACTATGATGCCATCCTGACTTCCCTGGGCAGATGACCTTACCCAATGTGTCCCAGAACCCCACTTCTACTCCATGAGGGAAAGCTAGAAATAGAGTGGGAAGTATGGATTGACATGTGCAGTGGAGAAGTGATTATAGTGGCCCAGGAGGTGGTGCAGTGGATAAAGCATTGGACTCTCAAGCATGAGGTTTTGAGCTTGGTCCTGGGCAGCATATGTACCAGAGTGATGTCTGCTTCTTTCACTCTCCTCCGATCTTTCTCATCAATCAATATATAAAATATTTAAAAAAGAACTCCATTCTTCTGCACCTCAAAAATAATTTTGGTCCATACTCCCAGAGAAGGAGACATGTTAGGGGAAAATGACCAGAGGACTATGAACCCCAATTCCACCAGGACCCCAAATGTTTGTCACCAGGAATTTTTGTTTTTATACCATCACTGAAAGGTTAAGAATCTGGAAAACATCAGGAGTCAGGCACTGTTTTGCCAATCTGAGAGGGAAGAGGAAAAAGGAAGGATACTCAGAAGTAAATAAGCCTGAGTGTGACTTGGAAAAGAAGTGAAGGAAAGGTTGTAGAAGTGAATAAAAATGGGCAGTATTCATTTAGGTTCCTGATTATTAAACGGTTTGTTCTGCTTTATACCTTAATGTTTTTTCAGTCACCAAGTTCCAGATGCTACCATGATGCCAGTCTGACTTTCCTGGGCAGATGATCTCACCAACGTGTCCAGGAACCCCAGCTCTCCAGAGCCCAGTCCCACTAGGGAAAGAGAGAGACAGGCTGGGAGTATGGACCCACCTGTCAATGACCATGTTCAGTGGGGAAGCAGTTATAGAAGCCAGACCTTGCACCTTCTGCACCTCATAATGATCCTGTGTCCATGCTCCCAGAGGGATAAAGAATAGGAAAGGGAGGAGATGGGATACCGAGTTCTGGTAGTGGGAATTACGTGGAACTATGCCCCTCTTATCCTATGGTCTTGTCAATATTTCCATTTTATAAATAAATTTAAAAAATAGGCAATATCTGTATATATTAAGACTATATATATCTGTGACCTTGGGAGAACTTTACTGGAGGGGCCTGGGGATACAGAACTCTGGTTGTGGGAATGCTGTGCCGTCTCCCAGGCCATTCATTTCCTTTTGATTCAATACACTTGAGTAACAAGACGGCAGTTCTCACATAGTATTCTGCAGCCAACAAAATTTGAGTGATGGAAAAACTTTGATATTTTTAAAAGCATGGTTAGTTCCATTCTATTCCATTCCACTACCAAGGTTATTGTAAGATTATTTTTACTTTATTTTATTCTATTCTAGTTGCTACCAAAATTATCACTGGGGCTCAGTGCCTGCATGATAACTTGATTGTTCCTGGTGGTCATTTTTTTCTTCTTTCCTTTAAATAGAGGGTGAAAGCTATAGAGAGTATAGAGACAGAGAGTGAAAGAGAGACACGACAGCACCACCTTCCCACTGTAGGTGCTTCCGTGCAGTGCCCCAGGGCTTGAAACCAGATCCTAATAACCTGAACCAGATCATAATAACCTGTACTTCCTCTTTTTCTAAAAAAAATTATATTTATTTATTGGATAGAGACAACCAGAAATTGAGAGGGTATGGGGAGATAGGGAGAGAGAAAGACATTTGCAGCACTGCTTCACCACTTGCAAAGCTTCTCCCCTGCAGTTCAGGACTGGGGGCTCGAACCAGTGTCCTTGCACATTGTAGCATGTGCACTTAACCAGGTGCACCACCACCAGGCCCCCTAACCTGTAACTCTATCTACCAGCCGAGACACCTGCTGGCCTCCCAGCATGGCTCTATGTACGAGAGGCATTTACTGGGTCCTAAAGCCCAGCACAGTCTGAAAATGAGAAGAATTGAAGGATCTGTCTGGACTGTTGAACAGGCTCTGCATTAGCAAGTTTTTGTGCTATTTGCAAGGCAAAGCAGACGTGTGACTTTCAGTCCTGACAAATAACACAAACTAATAAGAATCAGGGCTGCCAGGAGGAAATTCTGCCAAATCAGCTCAACGGATTATAATCATGTGTAATCAGGCCATTAATTAGCTGGGCACAAAAGGATGTTGTAGAGAGTTCAAAAGTATTTTTCCAAGTAGATGAAACACATCCCTCCCACTTCATTTGCTTACGTGGATACTTCACTCAACAAATCCTAATTTTAGTCAGAGGGGGAAAAATGTTTTGGTCTTGTTTAAATTTTCTAAATTTCTCAAGCTGGAAGTTAAAAAGGTCCAAATGAGTAAGTGCCTCTGGTGTGAAATAAGGGAACCGTCTATCCCCTTGAAAAACAAAACAAAACAGATAACAAACAAGCACACACATAAAACAAGGGGGTGAAGGGAAGAGATGGAGGCACCATGAATATTCATTGAACAGCACAAAGGGACACGGGCATTTACATTTTAATCAGAGATTGACAATGTAATTAAGATGAGAAACAATATTGGCCAAATGTCAGTATTTGGCGAGGGTTTTTATTTCTCCTCTCAGGAGTGGGTAAAAAAGGAGAACAATGCTTCCAGATTCTGGGTCCTCAAGCGAAACGTTTCAAAAGGCAGATTTTTTTTTAAATTTTTTTTTTTTTAACCAGAGCACTGCTCTGGATTATAGTGGTGTGTGCGGGGGAGGTGGGGTGGGGGTGGGGACTGAACCTGTGAACCTGGGACTTTGGAGCCTCAGGCATGAGAGTCTGTTAGCATAACAATTATGCTACCTATCCTCCACCCTAGAAAGCAGATTTCTAATCATTCTGAGTGAGAGAGAGAGAGAGAGAGAAAAGAAAAATAAACTAAGAGATTCAAGCTGGGAATGAGAGTTAGCTCACCTGGTAGAGTGTACTTTGCCTTTAGTAAGTCCTGGGTTCGAGTCCCAGCATCACTTGGGAGGCCCATGAACAGCAAGCAGAGGAAGAGTTCTTTGGATGATGGAGCTGTGCTGTGGTGGCACTCCCTCTCTTTCCTCTATTTCTCCTTCTCTCTCTACTCACTCCTCTGTCTCTCATTAAAATAAAGAATGAAAACTATGGGGGAGGGTAGATAGCATAATGGTTATGTAAAGAGACTTTCATGCCCAAGGCTCCAAGGTTCCAGGTTCAATCCCCCACACTACCATAAGCCAGAGCTGAGCAGTGCTCTGATAAAAAATAAAAATAATAATAAACAAGAATGAAAACTATCATATCTGGGGAGACCATTCAGCGCTGATATCAGACATACTAACCTCTGAAAATAATAAATGAGGTAAAGAGAGAGGCAAGTTCACTGTAGAAAGTATTCAAAAGTATAGAGAAGCAAAAGAAGATGAAACTGGGGAGTTGGGCTGTAGCGCAGCGGGTTAAGTGCAGGTGGCGCAAAGCACAAGGACCGGCATAAGGATCCCGGTTTGAACCCCGGCTCCCCACCTGCAGTGAAGTCACTTCACAGGTGGTGAAACAGGTCTGCAGGTGTCTATCTTTCTCTCCCCCTTTCTGTCTTCTCCTCCTCTCTCCATTTATGTCTGTCCTATCCAACAACAACAACATCAATAATAACTACAACAATAAAACAACAAGGACAACAAAAGGGAATAAATACATAAATAAATAAATATTTTAAAAAATTAGAAAAAAAAAAGATGAAATTGCCCATAATCCCACCACAAAGCTGCGGCTCCAAGGCCAATTACCTGCAGCAAGTGTGGCTACCCGGCCAAGCACAAGAGAAAATTTAACTCAAGTGCCAAGGCTAAGAGACAAAATACCACTGGGATGGTGCAGTGTGGCGCCTGAAAGTTGTATACTGCAGATTCAGACATGGATTCTAATGTGAAGGAACGACACCCAAACCCAAGAGAGTAGCAGCTGCAGCATTCAGTTCATCTTGAGAATTCCAAGAGTTGCAAAGAAATGTTTTGGTTTAAACAGAGAGAGAGAGAGAGAGAGAGAGATGTCGTATGCTTTACATTGGTTTGTTCTAGCCCTCCCCCCCCCCACCAAGAGAATTGGATCAGTCCAATTAATTTCACGGGCCTGCTTGGCCCCGCCCCAAGGAAACCCGGGAGAGGGTTCCTGAGTCCGAGAGTTCCTGAGTCCGAGGGTTCCTGAGTTCGAGAGTGCCAGAGTTCCTGAGTTCCTGAGTTAGACAGAGTTCCTGAGTTCCTGAGTTAGACTGAGTCCGAGAGTTCATGAGTCCGAGGGTTCCTGAGTTCGAGAGTGCCAGAGTTCCTGAGTTCCTGAGTTAGACTGAGTTCCTGAGTTCCTGAGTTAGACAGAGTTCCTGAGTTCCTGAGTTAGACTGAGTTCCTGAGTTAGACAGAGTTCCTGAGTTCCTGTGTTCCTGAGTTCGAGAGTTTCAGGGTTACAGAGTAAGAGAGAGTGCCAGAGAGACAGAGTTCCTGAGTTCGAGAGTGCCAGAGTTTCAGAGGGTTCCCGAGTACGAGAGTTCTAGAGTTCCTGAGTTCGAGAAGAAGAGAGAGAGAGGGCCAGAGAGTTCCAGAGTTGGAGAGTTCCCGAGTTACAGAAAAGGAAAGAGTGCTTGCGCCGCCGCAAAGAGACAGCAGAGTTTTGTTTGGTGATTAGTTTGTCTTAGTTTATGAATCGTGGTTCCTGAATAAAGAAATACAGCTTCCCTGCCCAGCCGTTGTCTCCACGTCTCTGTTACCCGCCGTGAAGCAAGCCCGGCCAGCTGGAGCCTTCTGGAAATTTTAACAACAGAGAGAGAGAAGAAAAAGAAAAAGAAGGAGGAGGAGGAGGAAGAGGAGAAGGAATTAGAGAAAGGGAAAGGGAGAATGAGGAAGGAGAGAGAGAGGGCAGAGAGGACTGAAGGGGACACTGACTTTGGGGAGTGGGTGGAGGAGGCCTGGCATTTAGAATGTGTGTCTACTTGCGTCCTTGCAAGAGAGAAGACTCCTGATGGCATTTTTTAAAATCTCTCTGTGGTGAGGTTTCCCTCAGCAAGGGAGCTCTCCAGGGCATTACCCCAGTATCCTACTCTGACCCACTCAGAGGCTAAAACCCACACAACAGGGCCGGAAGCAAGCTTGTTGAGGAAAAGCTTCATGTCTGGTCTTGAAAGGAATTGGCCTCCCAAAGCCCACAAACCCTGATGAAAGGGAGAAGGCAGAGGGATGCTGCGAGAGGGCGTGGGACATACAGGCAAGTAGCGTTCTGCATGGGCAGGTTGGAGCGGGAAGGGCTTCCTCCTAACACACACGCACACCTGGATCTCACACCCAGGTATCAACAAGGCAGACTCCATTCCTGCCTGCACGGCCCAGCCCACCTTCTCTGGATTCTCCCCGGAGTCTGTTAGGCGTCAGAACACAATGCAGAACACAACACCTCGTCCAGGTGTTCTTGCGTTTTCAGGATGTAGCTCTCTTTCGCTGGCGCCTTACGGACACCAGGGCCATCAGTTTTAAACGATCTACCAATCAGTGTTAGGGAAATAACATAATGATGGTGCAAAAAACCTTTCGTGCCTGAGGTCCTAGGTTCAATATCCAGCACTACCACAAACCAAAGCTGGTAACTGCTCTGGTAAACAAAATAAAATAAAATCTGTTAATAAATAACATGAAATATTACTAATCATTCAGACAGGTCTGCCTCCTTCCCTGCCTTCTCTTTGCCTCCTAGCAGTCTCTGAATTGACTTAAATCTCCTTGACCTCCCTGTTCCTGTCTTCAGGCTCCTCCATATCCTGGGGCCCAGAGTCACTACAGATTGAAAACAACTGCCCTGCATCCTGGTTTCCTTGTGATGGCATTTGTGGAAATTGCTGTCATGGAAATATAAAGATTTAGACCCACTGAACAGAAAGTGTGGCCTTGCAATACTGCACCTTTATTATTATTATTTAATTTCTTTATTGGGGAATTAATGTTTTACATTTAACAGTAAATACAATAGTTTGTACATGCATAACATTCCCCAGTTTCCCATATAACAATACAACCCCCACTAGGTCCTCTGTCATCCTTCTTGGACCTGTATTCTCCCCACCCACCCACCCCAGAGTCTTTTACTTTGGTGCAACACACCAATTCCAGTTCAGGTTATACTTGTGTTTTCTTTTCTGATCTTGTTTTTCAACTTCTGCCTGAGAGTGAGATAACCCCATATTCATCCTTCTGTTTCTGACTTACTTCACTTAACATGAATTTTTCAAGGTCCATCCAAGATCGGCTGAAAATGGTGAAGTCACCATTTTTTACAGCTGAGTAGTATTCCATTGTGTATATATACCACGACTTGCTCAACCACTCATCTGTTGTTGGACACCTGGGTTGCTTCCAGGTTTTGGCTATTACAAATTGTGCTGCTAAGAACATAATGTGTACACAGATCTTTTTGGATGGGTATGTTGAGTTCCTTAGGATATATCCCTAGGAGAGGAATTGCAGGATCAGAGGGTAGGTCCAATTCTAGCCTTCTGAGAGCTCTCCAGACTGTTCTCCACAGAGGTTGGACCAATTGACATTCCCACCAGCAATGCAGGAGGGTTCCTTTGACCCCACACCCTTTCCAGCATTTGCTGCTGTTACCTTTTCTGATGTATGACATTCTCACAGGAGTGAAGTGATATCTCATGGTTGTCTTGATTTGCATTTCTCTGACAATCAGAGACTTGGAGCATTTTTTCATGTGTTTCTTGGCCTTTTGGATTTCTTCTGTGGTGAATATTCTGTCCATGCCCTCCCCCCATTTTTGGATGGGGTTATTTGTTATTGAGATTTGCAAGTTCTTTATATATTCTGGTTATTAGCCTCTTGTCTGATGTATGGCATGTAAAGATCTTCTCCCATTCTGTGAGGGGTCTCTTGGTTTGGGTAGTAGTTTTTTTTTTTTTTTTTTTTTTTTTTTTTTTTTTAGCTGTGTAGAAGCTTTTTAATTTGATGTAGTCCCATAGGTTTGTGCTTTCCTTAGTCTTCTTTGTAACTGGCTTTGTTTCATTGAAGATGTCTTTAAAATTTATGCAGTTAAATTTTAAAATTTAAGAGTTCTGCTAATATTTTCCTCTAAGTATCTGATAGTTTGTGGTCTAACATCCAAGTCCTTGATCCACTTGTGTTGGTATGCTTCTAAATACTGCTTCTAAGACCACTTCTGTTGCACTGCTTAATCACTGTGGTCTATTTACATAATCACTGTGTTACCTGGGAACTACCCTGCCTGCAGGGCATTGGTTTAATCCCCACTGGTTCATACTCCCCTTTTGCTCCGCCCCCTCTCCTAGACACACCCTGATTTCCACCAGTCTCCTTTTGCTCCACCCTCTCTATGTCACATCCTGTTTCCACCCTACTTGGCGAGTATATATACAACTGCTCTTCTGTTTGAACACACTTGGGATTGCCTTCTGACTCCAAGAGTCCCAGAGTCTCTCTCCTGCAAAGCTAGCCCAGCAATAAAGATTAAACTGCATCCCACTCAGCCATGAGTCCCAGGTCATCTCTCACCTGCCCGTGAAGCTAGACTGGCAAATGGTGCCGGAACAGGGACTGGCACACTTGGAATTTACTTTTGTGTTTGGTGAAATATAGTGGTTCAGTTTCATTCTTCTGCATCTTTCAACCCATTTTTCCAACACCATTTGTTGAAGAGACTCTACTTTCCCCATTTAATAGTCTGGACACCTTTGTCAAAGATTAGATGTCCACAGGTGTGGGGGCTTATTTCCAGGCTCTCAATTCTATTCCATTGGTCAGTGTGTCTATTCATATTCCAGGACCAAGCAGTTTTGATGACAATGGCCCTATAATACAATTTGAAATCTGGGAGTGTGATGTCTCCAGTTCTGTTCTTTCTTCTCAAGATTGTTTTGGCAATTCTAGGTCTTTTCTGGTTCCAGATAAACATTTGTAGCATTTGTTCTATTCTCCTAAAAAATGTGTTTGGTATCCTGATGGGGACAGAATTAACTTTGTATATGGCTCTGGGTAGCATATTCATTTTGACGATGTTAATTCTTCCAACCCATGAACATGGAATATCTTTCCACTTCTTTGTGTCTTTTTCAATTTCCTTGAGCAGTGACTCATAATTTTCAGTATACAAGTCTTTCACTTCTTTGGTTAGGTTTACTCCTAGATATTTTATTGTTTTTGTTGCTATAGTAAAAAGGAATTGATTTCTGGATTTCAACTTCTTCTAACTTAGTGTTTGTTGCCTAGAGGAATGCCACTGACTTTTGAATGTTAATTTTGTAGCCTGACACCTTACTGTATTTCCTGGCATCTTATCATGAGGAATTTGCTTAGAGTTTTCTCTGGTTAGCCAGATGTCCTCTGAAGAAAAGTGCCTCCCCCCCCCCCCAGCTAGTTACTTAACTTAGTATTTGCTTATATAAGTAGTAGGCAAGTGACTTAACCTTCACAATGTCCTGTGACCTTCCTCCATTCCACAAAATGGACTCAAAACCACTGTTTTCTTCACTGTAAACAAAGAAGCATGGTATACTTCTCCCCCAAAGCAGTGTCTTTATTATTGGCAAAGGCATATGCCCAGAGTTGCTGCTTCTGCTATTGACAAAGTGCATGTAGTCTGTTTACACAATAACAGGAGAAAAAACGATGCCCCCCTCCCCCACCCCAAGCCTGGTCATCCAGCTGGTTTCTGATCCAGTCCAGACTCAAATCCAAGGCTTTGGGAGTTGAAGCCAAGTGCTCTTCCCAAGCATCCTGTTTAATATCGCAGACCAATTTATCAGGACCAAATTGTGGTGGAGGGCTGGAAAAGTAGGGTCAGTGTAAATGGAGTACTGGATAAACAGTCAAAGTCAGAGTGTGAGGCTTGATTAAATGAGTGAATGACTTAGTCATTCATAAATGTGTTATTTACCGAGCTTGCTTTCTACTGGATGCTACCCTGTGAGAGCCTGAACCACTCCCCCCAGGGTTTTTTTTTTTTTTTTTTTTTTAATATGGTGGATGTCTGCTGACATTTTCTTGTCTATCCTGGTGCCAAAGGTAGACTCCATTCCCCAGACTCCCTTGTGGCTGGGAGTGGTCTGTGTGCCTGAGGTCTAGCACATGTAACCTGATAACCTCTCTCCTCTTCTCCCCCACTGCCCTTTATAGCAGATTAAAAAAGAGAGAGGATTCCACTTCCGGAGGCGGAGCTACGAGCAGCAGATTGCTCTCTCTCCTCTCCTCTCCTCTCCTCTCCTCTCCTCTCCTCTCCTCTCCTCTCCCGGATCAACTAGGAATACCAAAGGAGACCACCCGGACCGAAACAAGACAGGACTAGAATGACCACAGGAACCCAGTAAATCACCCATGAGTACAAACACGCGTGGCTGGTGACAGAGAGGACAGAGGGCCTAAGGAGAGATTAAGTGACTACTAACAGTGCAACAGTTTATCAGTGGAGATACCACCTCCAGTCTGCTCCACAACAAGGGGACAGCTGAAGGGAGGAAAGGACTCCCCAGAGACTCACCAAGTGCAACTCTGAGTCTCCATTGCTACTACCCTCAGAATCTGGAGCAGCAACAGGGAGGGACACCAGGGGACAGAGATCTAACCGGGAAACTCAGGAGAAGACCTATACCTTGGTGGCATAGCTGAGGGGCTGTGAAAGTCTCTTTGCATAACCACTGGATTATCTCTGCCACACCCTGCTTTATCTCTTGGTCAGGAGTCAGTGATTAAGCTAAGAAGCCTATTGATAGTTTAAAAGCCCTAAGGCTCCCATAGCCTACAGGGAAGAAAAAAAAAGAGGCTTTTACACCACTGAGCTCCAACTCAGGGATTGAAAAAACTGTTAACTTCCACCACTGTAAACCCTTTAATTAAATTACTTAGACACAAGTCAATCCAGGCAATAGTGATCAATACTTTGAAAAGTACTGATAAAGGGAACTCATAACATAATATATAAAATGGTTAAAACAACAAGAAAAAATATTGGAGACTCAAATCAGGACAAGAGTCCAGCTAAAAGTCCTCCAGAGGGTGAAGCACAAAACAACGAGTTCAACATCCAAACATTAGCTAAGGAAATAATAACAGGAGTGAGTAAAGAATTTGAAAAAATTGTAATCAGAAATGCAGGAACAACAAATGAGAATATGGAAGAAAATTCTAATAATCTCATGGTTATTAGAGAGCTGAAAGCTGAAATCGTTGAGCTAAGAAGGCAACTAGCTGAACAAGCTAAAACAGTATCAGAACAGGGCAACAAAATAGATGAACTCCAGAAAGCAGTAGAGGGCAGAGAGAATAGAATCTATGAGGCTGAAGACAGAATTAGCAAGATTGAGGATGAATTAGAGACAACTAAAAAAGAAGTAAGAGATCTCAAAAAGAGATTAAGAGATGCTGAAAACAACAACAGAGTCCTATGGGATGACTTCAAAAGAAACAATATACGCATTATTGGCTTACCAGAGGAAGAAAGAGAAGGAGAGGAAGAAAGCATTCTCTAGGCCATAATAGCTGAAAATTTCTCTAGTCTAGACAACACCAAAGACATAAAGATTCAAGAAGCCCAGAGGGTCCCAAACAGAATTAACCCAGACCTAAAGACACCAAGACATGTCATACTTAGAATGGAAAGGAATAAGGATAAAGAAAGGATCCTCAAGGCTGCAAGAGAAAAACAAAGAGTCACCTACAAAGGAAAACCGATAAGATTAGCAGCAGACTTCTCCATACAAACACTACAGGCCAGAAGAGAATGGCAAGATCTCTATCGAGTGCTCAATGAGAAAGGATTTCAGCCAAGAATACTATATCCTGCTAGACTGTCATTCAGACTAGATGGAAGTATCAAAACCTTCTCAGACAAGCAACAGTTGAAGGAAGCAACCATCACCAAGGCTGCCCTGAAAGAAGTTCTGAAAGGTCTCCTATAAACAACCAGACCACCACAAATAGGACATATATCAAAACACTCTAAAACTCTACAAGAATGGCGTTAAAATATCTTCAATCTTTGATATCAATAAATGTCAATGGCCTGAATTCACCTATTAAAAGACACAGAGTAGGAAGATGGATCAGAAAACACAACCCAACAATATGTTGCCTATAGGAAATTCACCTAACTCAACAAGACAAACACAGACTTAAAGTGAAAGGATGGAAAACTATCATACAAGCCAATGGCCCACAAAAAAGGGCAGGATCAGCTATTCTCATATCTGACATGATAGACTTTAAAATAGATAAGATTAAAAAAGATAGGAATGGACACTACTTAATGCTCAGAGGATCAGTCAATCAAGAGGACTTAACAATTATTAATATCTATGCACCCAATGAGAAGCCATCTAAATACATCCAACTTCTACTGAAAGAGCTACAGAAATATATTAACAGGAGCACAATCATAGTAGGGGACTTCAACACCCCACTATCTCAACTTGACAGATCATCCAGGAAGAAAATCAGTAAAGACATAAGGGAGCTAAATGAAGAGATAGATAAACTAGAACTATTGGACATTTTGAGAGTCATTCATCCCAAGAAACTGGAATATACATTTTACTCAAATCCACATGGATCATTCTCAAGGATAGACCATATGTTAGGCCACAAAGACAGCATCAGCCAATTCAAGAGCACTGAAATCATCCCAAGCATCTTCTCAGACCACAGTGGAATTAAACTAACACTTATCAATCAACAAAAGATTAGTAACAGTCCCAAAATGTGGAAGCTCAATAGTACACTTCTTAACAACTTCTGGGTCAAAGAGGAAATCAAGGAAGAAATCAAAATGTTTCGAGAGTTCAATGAAAATGAAGACACAAGCTATTAAAATATTTGGGACACAGCTAAAGCAGTCCTAAGAGGGAAGTTCATAGCTATACAAGCACACATTAGGAAACAAGAAAAGGCACAAATAAACAGCCTGATTGCACATCTTAAAGACCTAGAAGAAGAACAACAAAGGAATCCTAAAACAACCAGAAGGACAGAAATCACTAAAGTTAGGGCAGAAATAAATAACATTGAGAATAGGAAAACCATACAAAAGATCAATGAAAGTAAATGTTGGTCTTCGAAAGAGTAAACAAAATCGACAAACCTTTAGCCAGACTCACAAAACAAAAAAGGGAGAAGACCCAAATAAGTCGGATACCAAATGAAAGAGGAGATATCACAACAGACACCGCAGAAATTCAACATATCATACGAGGCTTCTATGAACAACTATATGCCACCAAGCTAGAGAACCTGGAAGAAATGAATGATTTCCTAGATACCTACCAACTTCCAAAACTAAGTAAAGAGGAAGTGGATAACATGAACAGGCCTATCACAGCTAATGAAATTGAAACAGTTATCAAAAATCTTCCCAAAAATAAAAGTCCTGGACCAGATGGTTTTACAAATGAATTCTACAAAACTTTCAAAGAAGAACTAATACCTCTATTTTTAAAAGTCTTCCAGAAGATTGAAGACACTGGAATACTGCCTGCCAGCTTCTATGAAGCCAACATCACCCTGATACCAAAAGCAGACAGGGACACAACCAAAAAAGAAAACTACAGACCAATATCTCTGATGAACATAGATGCAAAAATATTGAACAAAATTCTAGCCAACCGGATACAGCAGTATATCAAAAAGATTGTTCATCATGACCAAGTGGGGTTTATCCCAGGCATGCAAGGTTGGTTTAATATACGTAAATCAATCAATGTGATCCACCACATCAACAAAAGCAAGACCAAAAACCACATGGTCATATCAATAGATGCAGAGAAAGCCTTTGACAAAATACAACATCCCTTTATGATCAAAACACTACAAAAAAAGGGAATAGATGGAAAATTCCTGAAGATAGTGGAGTCGATATATAGCAAACCTATAGCCAACATCATACTCAATGGTGAAAAACTGGAAGCATTTCCCCTCAGATCAGGTACTAGACAGGGCTGCCCACTATCACCATTACTATTCAACATAGTGTTGGAAGTTCTTGCCATAGCAATCAGGCAGGAGCAAGGAATTAAAGGCATACAGATTGGAAGAGAAGAAGTCAAACTCTCCTTATTTGCAGATGACATGATAGTATACATGGAAAAACCTAAGGAATCCAGCAAGAAGCTTTTGGAAATCATCAGGCAATACAGTAAGGTGTCAGGCTATAAAATTAACATTCAAAAGTCAGTGGCATTCCTCTAGGCAACAAACACTAAGTTAGAAGAAATTGAAATCCAGAAATCAGTTCCTTTTTCTATAGCAACAAAAACAGTAAAATATCTAGGAGTAAACCTAACCAAAGAAGTGAAAGACTTGTATACTGAAAATTATGAGTCACTACTCAAAGAAATTGAAAAAGACACAAAGAAGTGGAAAGATATTCCATGTTCATGGGTTGGAAGAATTAACATAATCAAAATGAATATATTACCCAGAGCCATCTACAAATTTAATGCTATCCCCATCAAGATCCCAAGCACATTTTTTAGGAGAATAGAACAAATGCTACAAATGTTTATCTGGAACCAGAAAAGACCTAGAATTGCCAAAACAATCTTGAGAAGAAAGAACAGAACTGGAGGCATCACACTCCCAGATCTCAAACTGTATTATAGGGCCATTGTCATCAAAACTGCTTGGTACTGGAACCTGAACAGAGACACTGACCAGTGGAATAGAACTGAGAGCCCAGAAATGAGGTCCCACACGTATGGACATCTAATCTTTGACAAAGGGGCCCAGACTATTACATGGGGAAAGCAGAGTCTCTTCAACAACTGGTGTTGGAAACAATGGGTTGAAACATGCAGAAGAATGAAACTGAACCACTGTATTTCACCAAATACAAAAGTCAATTCCAAGTGGATCAAGGACTTGGATGTTAGACCACAAACTATCAGATACTTAGAGGAAAATATTGGAAGAACTTTTTTCCGCATAAATTTTAAAGACATTTTCAATGAAACGAATCCAATTACAAGGAAGACTAAGGCAAGTATAAACCTATGGGACTACATCAAATTAAAAAGCTTCTTCAGAGCAAAAGAGACCACTACCCAAACCAAGAGACCCCTCACAGAATGGGAGAAGATCTTTACATGCCATACATCAGATAAGAGTTTAATAACCAACATATATAAAGAGCTTGCCAGACTCAACAACAAGACAACAGATAACCGCATCCAAAAATGGGGGGAGGACTTGGACAGAATATTCACCACAGAAGAGATCCAAAAGGCCGAGAAACACATGAAACAATGCTCCAAGTCCCTGATTGTCAGAGAAATGCAAATGAAGACCACATTGAGATACCACTTCACTCCTGTGAGAATGTCATACATCAGAAAAGGTAACAGCAGCAAATGCTGGGGAGGGTGTGGGGTCAAAGGAAGCCTCCTGCACTGCTGGTGGGAATGTAAATTGGTCCAACCTCTGTGGAGAACAGTCTGGAGAACTCTCAGAAGGCTAGAAATGGACCTACCCTATGACCCTGCAATTCCCCTCCTGGGGAAATATCCTAAGGAACCCAACACATCCATCCAAAAAGATCTGTGTACACATAAGTTCTTGGCAGCACAATTTGTAATAGCCAAAACCTAGAAGCAACCCAGGTGTCCAACAACAGATGGGTGGCTGAGCAAGTTGTGGTATATATACACAATGGAATACTACTCAGCTGCAAAAAATGGTGACTTCACCGTTTTCAGCCGATCTTGGATGGACCTTGAAAAAATCATGTTGAGTGAAATAAGTCAGAAATTGAAGGATGAATATGGGATGATCTCACTCTCAGGCCGAAGTTGAAAAACAAGATTAGAAAAGAAAACACGAGTCGAACCTGCAATGGAATTGGAGTATTACACCAAAGTAAAAGACTCTGGGGTGGGTGGGTGGGTGGGGAGAATACAGGTCCATGAAAGATGATGAATGACGTAGTGGGGGTTATATTATTAAATGGGAATCTGGGGAATGTTATGCATGTACAAACTATTGTATTTACTGTTGAATGTAAAACATTAATTCCCCAATAAAGAAATAAATTATTTAAAAAAATAAATCAGTTGTTAATTAATATGAGAGGGAGAAAATCAGTTGTATGTCTCAAAGTTTCTCAAAACACAAACTGAATCTTTTTAATATATAGGCGGTTTATTTGATATGCGGACTCTCTCAAAAGCCTAGACCACTAGATTAGAAGTATCCAATAGCACAGCTATATACAAGATACTGGATACTGTACAGCAAACCATAACAAAAGGACTTTACAAAGTTAACCCAATTACCAAATAATGTGATGATAACATTAACTATCGATTGTCTTTTTGAACCCTAAGACAGCAGGAACCTCACATCTCCACTATAGAGCCCCTACTTCCCCCAGTCTTGGAACCCTTGGATAGGGCCCACTTTCCCGTATGCGTCTCCCAATCCATACCAAATAATATTGCATCCGCTGATCACAACCTAACCAACGCAACGACTGCCACCTCAACATGCTTCACCTCAGACTGTGTCCAGAGACTTCACATGTGGAATGACAACCCTTCAGCTTCATTACTCGGGTGAGACCTTTCCTTTTATAGTACACTCTAATTTCATCTCAGGTGGTTCACTTTCTAACAAAGTCCCATAACCTAGATATACACCAGTTTCTGTGAGAGAGAGCTTATGTGCACACGTATCCATAAACTACTGCAAAATATATACCTGAAAGCAGAAGTACACTAGAGTTTGCAGTGAGTACCTCCCTAACACTTCCTCTCCACTATTCCAAGCTTGGGATCCACGATTGCTCAACAAATTGTTTGGCTTGGTATGTTAACTCTCTTTTCAATCACCAGGTTCCAGATGCCACCAGGATGCTGGCCAGGCTTCCCTGGATTGAAGACCCCACCAATGTGTCCTGGAGCTCAGCTTCCCCAGAGACACGTCTTACTAGGGAAAGAGAGAGGCAGACTGGGAGTATGGACCGAGCAGTCAATTCCCATGTTCAGCAGGGAAGCAATTACAGAAGCCAGACCTTCTACCTTCTGCAACCCTCAATGACCCTGGGTCCATGCTCCCAGAGGGCTAGAGAATGGGAAAGCTATCATGGGAGGGGGTGGGTTATGGAGATTGGGTGGTGGGAATTGTGTGGAGTTGTACCCCTCCTACCTTATGGTTTTGTTCATTAATCCTTTCTTAAATAAAAATTAAAAAAAAAAAGGTTGTCGGGAGTTGGGTGGTAGCGCAGCAGGTCAAGTGCACGTGCGGCAAAGTGCAAGGACTGGCATAAGGACTGGCATAAGGATCATGGTTCAAGCCCTGGGTCCAAAAGGGAAAATAAATAATAAATTTTTTTTAAGAAATAAAAACAAACAAACAAAAAAAACAAAGAGAGAGACCAGGGGGTGGTGTCTCACCTGGTAGAGAACATGCATTACCATGCCCAAGGACCAGAGTTCAAACCCCTGGTTCCCATCTGCAGGGGGGGAGTTTTTTTTTTTTTTTTTTTTTTTTTTTTTTGCTCAGCTCTGGCTTATGGTGATATGGGGGCTTGAACCTGGTATTTTGGAACTTCAGGCATGAGGGTCTGTTTGCATAACCATGAATGCTATCTACCCTTTGTCCCCCCTCCCCCCCCCCCCCCCCCCCGTCCCCATTTAACAAAACAAAACAACCAAGGAGAGCTTGGAAACCAAATTGTTTTGCTCTTGTCAAACAGAAAGGCCCACAAGTCATAAACTTCTATTAAGCCACCAAAAGTTTGGAGTTTATCTCTCATAGTGTTCACTGTTACCTGATCTTAACCAGGTTGCAGGGAAGATTTAAGCCCCAGTGCCTCAAAGCATCCACTGTATTAATGAAATAACTGCTCTCCTTTGCATCTGAAATGCCACTAGTTCTGTATCACCCTTGCAAAACTTGAGGAGAAAGTGACTCACATAATTTCCCAGGGAGTTTAATTCTCCAGTGGAACCCTTATTGAGAAATGCCGGATACACTTGAGCAATCCCTGTTCTTGAGAGCTTTATTATCATCTAGTTGTAGAAATTGGACAGATGTACGTATCTCTGAAAGGGAATATGAAGAGGGAAACTCGTGTGGCTTCACTTCTCCCTCCCACAGGCCTCGGGAGGAGACTTTTTAATTTTAATTCCACAGACAAAGCAATTGTGCAATCCAGCAAGTGCATGAAACTGCTCAGCTAGAAAGTGGTGGAATGGGGGTGGGGCTGGGGGCTTGACCCAGCATCCAGGGGACCCTTCCTCACAGCAGGAAGGACTCTGCTTCTGCCTTTACAAAATAAGAACGTTCACCCCATTAGCAATTCTTTCTCTCTTACCTTTGTTGCCACCAGGACTCCCCTACTCCTGGCTGACTCATTCAGATAGAAAGGGAGAGAGGTGGAGACCAAGAGACAGGGACAGAGAGGGACAGACACTACACAGGGAATCTTCCTCTAGAGCAATGGGGGTGGGCTAGAAGCTGGGTGGGGAGTATGACAAAGCAAGTACACCGTCCTGGTGGGCTATTTTGCTGGTCTATTAACAGTTCTCAGTTCATTCACAGAACTCCTAAGGATGCTCACAAGCCCAAAGGACCCAAGACACTCCCTTCCCTTCCCTTCCCTTCCCTTCCCTTCCCTTCCCTTCCCTTCCCTTCCCTTCCCTTCCCTTCCCTTCCCTTCCCTTCCCTTTCCTCCCTTCCCTTCCCTTCCCTTCCCTTCCCTTCCCTTCCCTTCCCTTCCCTTCCCTTCCTTTCCCTTCCCTTCCCTTCCCTTCCCTTCCCTTCCCTTCCCTTCCCTTCCTTTCCCTTCCCTTCCCTTCCCTTTCCTCCCTTCCCTTCCCTTCCCTTCCCTTCCCTTCCCTTCCCTTCCCTTCCCTTCCCTTCCCTTTCCTCCCTTCCCTTCCCTTCCCTTCCCTTCCCTTCCCTTCCCTTCCCTTCCCTTCCCTTCCCTTCCCTTCCCTTTCTTTCCCTTCCCTTCCCTTCCCTTCCCTTCCCTTTCCTTCCCTTCCCTTCCCTTCCCTTCCCTTCCCTTCCCTTCCCTTCCCTTCCCTTCCCTTCCCTTCCCTTCCCTTCCCTCCTCTCTTCTCCTCTCCTCTTCTTTTCTCTCCTTTCTTTCTTTCTCTTTCTTCTTTTCTTTCTTTACTTCCTTCTTTCTTTCTCTCTTTCTTCCATTCTCTTTCTCTCTTCTTTCATTCAGTCTCTTATTCTCTTCCTTTCTATTTTATTTCCCTCCTTCCTCCTCTTCCTTCTTTCTTTGTCTCTCTCTCTCTCTCTTTTAAAAGAATTTACTTATTTATGAGAAAGATAGGCAGAGAGAAAGAACCAGACATCACTCCACTCTGGTACATGTGCTGCCGGATATTGAACTCAGGAGGATCCAGTGTTTTATCCTCCTGGACCTCACTCCTCCTCCTTCTTAATCTTTCTCTTCTTCTCTTTTTATTTGAGAGAGAAAGAGAGATAAGGAAAAGTTCTAAGCTTTGAGAGACTGAGAGAAAGAACAGAGTAGCCTGCATCCTATGTGGTGCTGAAGATTGAACCCAGGGTCCCTTCTTGCAAGCCATGTGCTCTAACCACTGAACTGCCTCCCTAAGGCTGCCTCTCTTCCCCCTTCTGTGTTTTTAAGAGCAGCATGTAACTCCTCCCTTCCAGAGAGGACAGACCTCTGCCTGGCATTCTGGAGTCTTGGCCATCCCTGGGTGAGTGTCAGTCAGAATGTTTACACCCTGGGCCTATCAATCACTGGGAATGTGCTGACAATCTCACTAGAAACCAGCCAGGGAAACCCTGCACTCTGACTTCAGGGGAAGGGGGCTTCTTTCTGAAAAGCGGGCTGGTGCGGGGAGGAGAAGAGAGCAAAGGATTGTTAGTTCACAGAGAGAATAGCTTCACTAACAAGCATCTTCCTAAAGTTTAATTAAGTCTCTCAGCCCTCAAGTGAGGAGAGGCAATAATTGATTTCTGCTTTGCTGGGAGCAGAATGTGGGTGGGAACTGAGGGTCCCCACCATTTGCCAGTGAATAGGAGAGAGCCAGTTTCCATCCTGGGACTCAGACCGGGGGGTCTCCAGCTCTTGAAGCTTTATTTTCACTTTGGAATCTGGAGCGCCCCGGAGCTCAGAAGAATTTTCTTGACGGATTGATAGTGTGTGTGTGTGTGTGTGTGTGTGTGTGTGTGTGTGTGGGAGAACCCCCAGAGCATGACCATCAACCCAGAAACTCCAGGCAAACAGAAGAGCAAATCATTAGCGACTGTCCCTCAGCAATTTGATGTCCTTCAAAGGAGTCACACCAACAATGCCTGGCTTGTGAGAACCAGCACCACGTGGGCTCATTTTAATAAACGCTGAACTTTTCATCACGGGACCTGCCCATCACTCAGTGACGTACATGGCCAGAAAACAACTGGGAGACCTCAACTTCAAATAACAGCATGTGGAGCAAACCAGAGAGACATGAATAGGGGAGGGATGAGCCGCAGAGCAGGGAGACCAGCATTCTCCAAGGAGAACTGGGGCTGCAGAGAGGGCTCCAAGGGTAGGATGTGAGCCTTGTCAATCACATGGCCCACGTGTGACCCCTGGCACTACATGGGAGGTGTATGGCTACAGTGCTAAAGGATTTCCACTTTCTCTGCTTTTCCCCCAGAGTACTGATCAGCTCTTATTTATGGTGGTGCTGGTGATTGAACCTAGGACTTTGGAGCCTTAGGCATAAAAGTCTTTTTTTTTAAAATAATTTTTTATTATCTTTATTTATTAGATAGATATAGCCAGAAATTGAGAGAGAAGGGGAGATTGAGAGGGAGAGAGACAGAGAGATACCCACAGCACTGCTTCATCACTTGTAAGGCTTTCCCCCAGCAGGTGGGGACCAGGGGCTCGAACCTGGGTCCTTGCACATTGTAGCATGTGCGCTCTACCAGGTGCACCACCACCTGGCCCCAAAAGTCTTTTTTTTTTTTTTTTTTTTTTTTGTATAACAGTTATCCTAGTTTCCTCACCCTTTCTTTCTCTGTGTCTTTCTGTTTGAAATAAAAACAACAACAACAACAAAACAAAAACAGGAGGTTGGGTGGTGGTGCAACAGGTTAAGTGCACATAGTACAAAGAACAAGGACCTGTACAAGGATTGGGGTTTGAGACCCCGGCTCCCCACCTATGGGGGGGAAAGGTGAGGTCGCTTCACAGGCAGTGAAGCAGGTCTGCAGGTGTCTGTCTTTCTCTCTGCCTCTTGTCTTCCCCTCCCCTCTCAGTTCCTCTCTGTCCTATCCAAAAAATCTGAAGAAGAAGAAGAAGAAGAAGAAGAAGAAGAAAAAAAAAAAAGGCCACAGGAGCTTCGGATTTGTAGTGCAGGCACTGAGTCCTAGCAACAACCTTGGAGGCAACAACCAGACAAACATC
This sequence comes from Erinaceus europaeus, assembly GCF_950295315.1. NCBI lineage: Eukaryota > Metazoa > Chordata > Mammalia > Eulipotyphla > Erinaceidae > Erinaceus > Erinaceus europaeus. The sequence goes on along the minus strand of NC_080164.1, from coordinate 167,956,213 downwards.
ACCACCACCCCCCCAGCCTAGGACAGTGAAATCATGCAACCATGAGGGCCTGTCTCCACGAGAATAAAGGACAATCGTTGGCTGGGGAAATAGCGCTTCTGTTAGCCTACTGGATTTCCTTGTCTAAGATGGCACAGGAGTGGTGCTGTGGACTCTCTCTCTCTCTCTCTCTCTCACTGCCTCATGTGAAATTCTCACTTTTACATGCGACAACCATACTGCATTCAAAAAAGGAGGCTGGTGGAATCCACCTATTGCCGAGTGCTTAGTCTCTATAAGGCGCTTCCCCAAGTTTCTCCCCAAGGGCACCATATGGAAGCGCGCTGTCTGCCTAGGGAGAGACAGGACCTGCGTTTCTCAAGTTCAAGTTCGCAAGTCAGCCTCTTTACTTTATTGTTAAAAGCAAGAGCAGGCGATGGATGAGGGCACGTTACGGTGTGCAAGGACCTGGGTTCAAGCCCCGCCCCCAGTCCCCACCTGTAGGGGAAAAGCTTTGCAAGTGGTGAAGCAGTGTTGCAGGTGCCCCTCTGTTTCTCTCCCTCTCTATCACCCCCTCCCCTCTCAATTTCTGGCTGTCTGTATTCGACAAATAAATAAAGATAATAAACTTTTTTAAAAAAAAAAAAAAAAGCAAAAGAACAAAACACCCTCTCGCCGACTTTCTGTGTGACTTTCTCCTCTCCTTCCACATATAGGACACTCCCACTCACCAACGATGAAATTTCCCTATTCCCAAGCTGCTCTCTGCTAACATGACTTAGAGAGCGTTGATGCCACAGAGTAAGGGCTGAGGACTGGCGACTATGGCCCCCTCTGGATGCCATCCTCAAGTTACAGCTCCCCAGGTCATGCACCACTTCCTCTGGAGACACCTATAAACTCCTCCCCACTGTGGGCCGTGTGCATCTGCTGGAGTGACAGATACAACTGGATGGAACGTTGACTCACATTTACCTGCTTAGTGGAAGAGGACAGAGGTGAACATTAGTTGGAAGAGAGGTGGAGGGCCAAGCATGGGCAAGAGGGCTGCAGGGCTTCACGTCCTTGTCAGGTGCCCCCTCTCTGCCCTCCTCTCTGGTCATCAACCTGGAGGCTCCTTAGGCCCATACAACTGAGATTCTACATGGGAGGCTTTGTCCCCTTCCTATGATCCATCATGAACTCCCATTCCAGTGCTTCTTTCTCAGGAGAATAGGGAAGGAGAAGGACGAACAGTCAAATCAAGTCAAGGGGCTGGTTGGTGGTGCACCGCCTGTGAAGCGACTCCCCTGCAAGTGGGGAGCTGGAGGCTCGAACTGGGATCCTTCTGCCAGTCCTTGTGCTTTGCACCACGTGCACTTAACCTGCTGCGCTACCACCCGACTCCCTAAACTTTATTTATTTTATCTGATAGAACAGAGAGAAATTGGAGGAAGATAGGGAGGGGGAGAGAGAGAGGTAGATAGAGACAGAGACACCTGCAGCACTGCTTCACCACCCGTGAAGCTTTCCCTCTGCAGATGGGGACCGGAAGCTTGAACCTGGGTCCTTGTGCATAGTAACACATGGACTTAACCAGGTGTGCCACCACCCGGCCCCCAATTTTTTTAAAAAAAATTACAACTGATCTATTTTGGATATTGACAGGGAGAAATTGAGATGGAATGGGGAGATAGAGAAGGAAAGAAACAGAGAGACACCTGCAGCCCTGCTTCATCACTCATGAAGCCTCCCCACTGCAGGTGGAGGCTCGAGGCTTGAACCTGGGTCCTTGTGCACTGTAATAATGTGTGTGCTCAGCCAGGTGTGCCACCACCTGGCCCCTCAAACAGTCTTTAAGCAATAGAATATGTTATACTCACAGAGCAGTCCCACCTATGTTCACATGGGTCTACTTTGCCGTATGCCCTAGATGAGTGTGTGGTTGTCAGTGTAATTGTGATGCCAGCTAGCAGTTATGCAGAGGGTTCCATTTGAATCATCTCATTGTGTTTTCCTGACAGGCCGATGGGGTAATATCATATTCCATTTTGTAGATGAGAAGACAGGCTCAGTCAGGTTACAGGTGGTTCTGGCCCAAGGTGTCAAAGCTAGGGAGTAGCTAATTTGGGTCTCTGACTGAGCCCAGACATGTCACTGTGTTAAGCAGCCTTGATAGGAGTGACACATCCCATCCTGTCACTGAACATACACTTCCTTTTTTTTTTTTAATTTTATCAGTGATTAATAGTGATCTACAAAATCACATGTCAGCAGGGGTATACATCCACTCCATTCCCACCACCAGGATTCTGAGTCTTCAGTTGCCCCACTGCAAGCTACCACATGGACCAGCCATCATCTCTACAACTATCTTTCCATATTTATAGACAATTGGCCCATTTTTCTTCCTGATCCAATCCTCTATTCCCCTCCAAGCCACTCATGACAATGTGACTACCTCCATTGGCCCCTCTCCTTTTCCTCCTCTCTCCCTGGGTCAGAAGACAGAGTAGTTCGGAGCCCTCTTCTTCCTCCTATCATTTCTCCCCTACTGGGAGTATGGATCACGGTTGTTTTGGGGGTACAGCAGGTAGGAGTTCTGGCTTCTGTAATTGCTTCTTTGCTGGACGTGGGCGTCGGCAGGTTGATCCATACCCCTAGCCTGGAGAACATATGGTTTTTTTCTTTATAATTTTTTTTCTTATCTTTATTTGTTTATTGGATAGACAGCCAGAAATCAAGAGGGAAGGAGGAGATGGGGGGGGGGAGATACCTGCAGCCCTGATTCACTACTTGCAAAGCTTTCCTCCTGCAAGTGGGGAGCGGGAGCTTGAACCTGGGTCCTTGTGCATTGTAACATATGCACTCAACCAGGCGCACCACCTCCCGTCCCCGAGAAAATATGTTTTCTCTGCCCTTTTTACTACCTGGATTACCACTGTCATGACTACTCTTACCCCCAGAGCGTTGGGGACTTCTCAGAATTCTTCACTCAGACCAAATAACACAAGGTTAGTCAAAACAAGATTGCACCAAAGCAGAAGACTCTGGGGACAGAAGGGAGGGAGGTGTGTGTGTGTGTGTGTGTGTGTGTGTGTGTGTGTGTGTGTGTGCGCATGTGTGTTGGGAGGTGGGGCACTTTGGGGTCCTGGTGCATGACGGCAGGAAAGGGGCTAAGATGGCACTAGGAGTATTCTGTAGACACCTGTCTTGGGGAGATGAGAAATTTGTCCCTGTGTGGCAGCAGCTGTACTGTAGACCAGTAACCACTCCCCCTCAATAAAAGAATATAAACAATGACCAAAAAAACAAAACAAGAGAACATCTACTAGGCTTATATCTTTTCACAAGAGTGTTTCTTCTCTCTTCTTTCCTCTTCTCCTTTTCCTTCTCTTTCTCTCTCCCCTTCCTTCCTTCCTTTCTCCTTTTATCTCCCCTCCCTCTCTTTTTCTCCCTCCATCTTCTTCCCTCCCCTTCTCTTCTCCCTTTCTCCCTTCCTTCCCCCTTCCTGCCCTTCCTATTCCCTCATTCCTTCCTGTTCCCTCCCCTCCCCTTCTTTTTCTCTTCCCTCCTTCCTTCCTCTTTAAACTCTTTCCCTTCCTCCCTCCCTCCCTTCTTCCCTTCCATCCTCCTTTTCTTCTTCTTTCCTTCCTCCAGGCAAACCCTCCTGAAAGGAAAGAGCAACACTGAAAGCAACTAGAACTCCTGGCTGGGGGACTGATCTAGAATGCACTGACACTCTCTTCTAAAGAAAGCCACTCAGTCCCACCTGCAACCCAGAAAGTTCCACCAAACTGCCCTGCACACCATCATGGTCCTCAAACCCAGCGGCAGCGGGCAGGGTGGTGACCCTGGACACCGCCACACCCATTGAATGATCCTAGCCGTGACCACAGAATGTGAGCTCAGACCTACAGGGATGCAGAGGTTACATAGGCCCCTGTGCTGAATATGGGTCCCAGATCCCATCAGTGGGGGTTACAGTCAACAATATTTATTTACTTTCCCCATATTTGGGAGCTACTCTCTTCCCTGATTCAGCTTTCTGGTCCTTTTTCCAACTGTGACATCATCCCCCAGACAATAGCTTAGGTCACCTGTATATTGGATGTCAGGCGCAGGCAAAAACTAGTTGGGTCATGGGCCCCTTGGAATATACCTAAAATAGACTTACTAGTTTTTTCCAAAATGGAGACCCCAAATCTTCATCTGCAATATTCTTGTCTTTAGGTTCATGATTAGGCAACAATTTGCTCTGCTTTCTATCTTAACTCGTTTTCAGCCACCAGATTCCACCATGGCTACTATGATGCTGACCAGACTTCCCAGGGCAGACTGCCCCACCATGTGTCCTGGAGCCCCACTTCCCCAGAGCCCTGCCCCACTAGGGAAAGAGAGAGGACAGGCTAGGAATGTGGATCGACCTGCCAATGCCCATGTTCAGCATGGAAGCAATTACAGAAGCCAGACCTTCCACCTTCTGGACCCCATATTGTCCCTTGATCCATACTTCCAGAGGGATAAAGAACAGGAAAGCTATCAGGGGAGGGAATGGAATATGGAGTTCCAGTGGTGGGAACTGTGTAGAGTTGTACCCCTCTTATCTTATGGTCTTGTCAGTGTTTCCATTTCATAAATAAAAACTTAAAAAAAATTCTTCTTCTTCTAGCGTTTGCCCTTCTTCTGTAGCCAGTCAACAGCGTCAGGTTGAGCCTGATGTAAAGTTTCGAGACCTCCTTTAAATCTGGAGAGGTGGCAGTCGTTGACTATGTGGGTCATAGTCTGTCTGTAGCCGCAGGGGCAGTTCAGGTCGTCTCTGGCTCCCCAGCGATGGAACATAGCGGCACACCGGCCATGGTCTGTTCGATAGCGATTGAGGAGGGCCCAATCATAAGGTGCTAGGTCAAAGCTGGGTTGACGCTTGCAGGGGTCTAAAAATAAATCAAATCAAATCAAATACTACTAAAAATGGCCTCTGGGAGCAATGGGGTCCTTCAGACAATGATCCTCAGGTATAACCTGAGTCGGGAATAAAAGATGATAAATAAAAAACCAAACAAAAAACACACAGTTAGGAGCTGCCTCCCCTTTCCTCGAGCTCACCATCTTCCTCACTTTGTACCATTTTTTTTTTCAGTGCCAGTCTCTGCTACACCTCCACATCCTGTTTCTGGAAAGACACTTCATCCAAAGTCCCTTATTGAAGAATGGCCAAAGGGGCCGGGTAGCAGCACACCTGGTTGAGCACACATGTCACAATGCACAAGGACCTGGGTTCAAGCCCCACCACCACCTGCAGGGAGAAGCTTCACAAGTAGTGAAGCAGGGCTGCGGATGTCTCTCTGTCTCTTTCATTCTCTATATCCCCATTTCCTCTCTATTTCTGGCTGCCTCTATCAAATAAAGATAATAAATTTTTTTTAATTAAGAAATGGCCAACAAAGCTTTCTGAGCCATCAAATGAGTTAAGTGAAGATGAACCAGAAGTGTAGGAAAGAATTTCCCCTCAAGCCCTATGGAAGTCCAATAAATAAATTAAATTACATGCATACAGATTTAAAAATGAAAAGCCAAGAAGGCTTGAAGCAAAGTGTCCATGACATTTGCAGTGATAGAATTCTGAGAGGAGGCACGTGGCAAGATGAGACCTCTCTGGGTGTGGCGGTGTCCAGGGTCACCACCCTGCCCGCTGCCGCTGGGTTTGAGGACCATGATGGTGTGCAGGGCAGTTTGGTGGAACTTTCTGGGTTGCAGGTGGGACTGAGTGGCTTTCTTTAGAAGAGAGTGTCAGTGCATTCTAGATCAGTCCCCCAGCCAGGAGTTCTAGTTGCTTTCAGTGTTGCTCTTTCCTTTCAGGAGGGTTTGCCTGGAGGAAGGAAAGAAGAAGAAAAGGAGGATGGAAGGGAAGAAGGGAGGGAGGGAGGAAGGGAAAGAGTTTAAAGAGGAAGGAAGGAGGGAAGAGAAAAAGAAGGGGAGGGGAGGGAACAGGAAGGAATGAGGGAATAGGAAGGGCAGGAAGGGGGAAGGAAGGGAGAAAGGGAGAAGGGAAGGGAAGGGAAGAAGATGGAGGGAGAAAAAGAGAGGGAGGGGAGATAAAAGGAGAAAGGAAGGAAGGAAGGGGAGAGAGAAAGAGAAGGAAAAGGAGAAGAGGAAAGAAGAGAGAAGAAACACTCTTGTGAAAAGATATAAGCCTAGTAGATGTTCTCTTGTTTTGTTTTTTGGTCATTGTTTATATTCTTTTATTGTGGGGGAGTGGTTACTGGTCTACAGTACAGCTGCTGTCACACAGGGACAAATTTCTCATCTCCCCAAGACAGGTGTCTACAGAATACTCCTAGTGCCATCTTAGCCCCTTTCCTGCTGTCATGCGCCAGGACCCCAAAGTGCCCCACCTCCCAACACACATGCGCACACACACACACACACACACACACACACACACACACACACACCTCCCTCCCTTCTGTCCCCAGAGTCTTCTGCTTTGGTGCAATCTTGTTTTGACTAACCTTGTGTTATTTGGTCTGAGTGAAGAATTCTGAGAAGTCCCCAACGTTCTGGGGGTAAGAGTAGTCACGACAGTGGTAATCCAGGTAGTAAAAAGGGCAGAGAAAACATATTTTCTCGGGGACGGGAGGTGGTGCGCCTGGTTGAGTGCATATGTTACAATGCACAAGGACCCAGGTTCAAGCTCCCGCTCCCCACTTGCAGGAGGAAAGCTTTGCAAGTAGTGAATCAGGGCTGCAGGTATCTCCCCCCCCCATCTCCTCCTTCCCTCTTGATTTCTGGCTGTCTATCCAATAAACAAATAAAGATAAGAAAAAAATTATAAAGAAAAAAACCATATGTTCTCCAGGCTAGGGGTATGGCTCAACCTGCCGACGCCCACGTCCAGCAAAGAAGCAATTACAGAAGCCAGAACTCCTACCTGCTGTACCCCCAAAACAACCATGATCCATACTCCCAGTAGGGGAGAAATGATAGGAGGAAGAAGAGGGCTCCGAACTACTCTGTCTTCTGACCCAGGGAGAGAGGAGGAAAAGGAGAGGGGCCAATGGAGGTAGTCACATTGTCATGAGTGCTTGGAGGGGAAGAGAGGATTGGATCAGGAAGAAAAATGGGCCAATTGTCTATAAATATGGAAAGATAGTTGTAGAGATGATGGCTGGTCCATGTGGTGGCTTGCAGTGGGGCAACTGAAGACTCAGAATCCTGGTGGTGGGAATGGAGTGGATGTATACCCCTGCTGACATGTGATTTTGTAGATCACTATTAATCACTGATAAAATTTAAGAAAAAAAAAAAGGAAGTGTATGTTCAGTGACAGGATGGAATGTGTCACTCCTATCAAGGCTGCTTAACAGGTGAGAGGCAGAGTACACCATCCAACTTCCCTTTAGAGAAGGGAACACTTCCTACCATTGCTGATTCACAGGGAGGGCCAGGTCCTACAAGGACCCACTGAGGGGCCCATGGTGCTGTTCCTGATGGAGGCGACCAGTGACAGTGGTTAGAGGGATTTTTTAGAGGTCTAGACCCATCATGTCTGTTTAGGAATCCCAGGAATCTCTGACTAGGGCCCTAGCTGATGGGGTCAGAGGCCTTTTTCTTTTTTTCTTTAGCAGAGGGTGAAAGACAGATGGGGGGCAGAGAGAAGGAGAGAAACTTGCAGCCCTGCTCCATTTCATATGAAGCTTCGCCCCTGCAGGTGGGAATTGAGGGCTTAAGCCCTAACCCTCATACATGGTAACATGTGCAAGCTACCAGGTGCACCACAATCGAGTGCCATCCAGTTTTTTTTTCCTTTCACTTAAACCTTCTTGCTCTTAAAGGGTTTGCAGAAAGGCAAACATGGGGGAAAAATCATCCTCTTCATGAGCCTGACTTGGGAATTCACTGTAGCTGCAGCATTATGCCAGAAGGCTCAGGGACAGCTCATGCTTGTTTGTTTGTTTTCTCAGCCAAAAAGAATCACTCATGACATCAGTGATTCCCAGATGAGTCTTTCTTACCAAGTTGAGACAACTGAAATTCTTTCATGCTGCACATGATATTTTTCTTGTCATTTTTCAACCTGAAAGTGGGTTTATGTGTTATCTTTATTTGAAAATTTCTCCTCTTTTTGTACCTATGAAGGGGATTTTCACACATTTAGAATCATGCAGTGAACACCCATCTATCTACACATGATACTTGAATCCTGTAGTTACTCACATTCTGTCCTATTGTCCTTGTCAGTTATTCACCCCCCTCTGCACCTGTCGAACTCTATTTCTTTTTATTTCTTTTTTTTATATTTATTTATTCCCTTTTGTTGCACTTCTTTTATTGTTATAGTTATTATTGTTGTTATTGATGTCGTTGTTGGATAGGACAGAGACAAGTGGAGAGAGGAAGGGAAGACAGAGAGGGGGAGAGAAAGATAGACACTTGCAGACCTGCTTCACCGCCTGTGAAGTGAGTCCCCTGCAGGTGGGGAGCTGGGGGCTCGAACCGGGATCCTTATGCCCGTCCTTGTGCTTTGCACCACATGCGCTTAACCCGCTGTGCTACTGCCCGGCTCCCGAGCTCTCTTTATTTTTCTGTGCCTGTCAGACTCAGTTGCAGATGTTGTAAATTCCATTCCTAAACCTTTCATATAAGTCTTTACTAAGGTTCAGTGTTTACTTGCATCTTTTTTTTTTTCTTGTCCAGGTAAAATTTACACATGTGAAATGCACACTTCTCAGTTACAGCAGACAGTGGGCTCTGATTAATATGTTCACTCCACCACACTCCACCCAAGATGCAGAAACCTTCCTCACCAGTTAGTCTGCTTTGTGCCTTTTTTGCAGTAAACCCCTCCCCATCCCTTGCCTCAGATGATACTGTTGTGACTTCTGTCACCATCTATCAGTGCTGTCTATTCTGGAACTCCACAGAAATGGAATCAGCCCAGCTGAACTATTTATTTAGTCAAGTTGCCACGGCTTTCCATGGTGCTCCAAGCCTTCTAGCTGGAACAAGCACTATATGGGGTTGATCTCTCTAGCCTTATGTTATAAACTGAAATTTCTCAGGAACACAGTGAAAATAGAAGTGAAAGCACTGAGTGGAAATAATAACCTAGTTAATGCCCTGATGAGATAGTAGTCATTATGCCAGAGAATAGCTATGCCTCTTCAATAGGGAAGGAGAAAATCAACAGCAACAACTAGTTGTATTTGTTTATTTGTTTACTTATTTATTTATTTTGGAAGGGGGGCTGGAGGCAGAAACCAGCAACTGTCATTTATTTATTTTTCCAGTGGTCTCATTTCATGGCCACTGTTTCATTCAGGGATAGAGAGAGAGAGAGAGGAGACAACACATACCTGTCTACTGGATCTTCCTCCAGTGTTGTAGAGCCAGATGTTGTAGTGCGTGGGCCGCAGAGAAGAGAGAGAGAGGGTCCGGAGCGAAGAGGAAACACAAATCTTTATTAGCGCTGGCACCTCAGAGTTGGGTGCTAGAGAAGCAGGTTGGGCCACGTGGAGGTAGAGAAAATGGCCGCCTCACGCAGTAACCTTTCCTGCGTCTGAACACCAGAGTGAAGCGCTGGCAAGAGAGCGAGCTGCGGAAAACGAAGGGTTTTTATAGGAGCAGCTTTCACGAGAATGGGAAGGGGGAGGAGTAACCATAGCACTCCAGGATAGGATGATAACTCTCTTGAGAATGGGAGGGGGGAGGAGTAACCAAAGCACTCCAGATATAGCGGGGATATAGACAATGTCCTGGGGGGGAAAACATGGCTGAACAGGCACTCCGAGAATGTCCCAACTCTCCAGGGAACTAGCAGTAGCCTGAGGGGACAACATGGCAGATGTGACTGCACTGGCACAATTTTCAGCACTCCAGTGCGATGGCACCTGCTGCTGTGTGTTGCTGGGCTTCCTACAGAGTCACTGACCTAGACCACGTGCACTTGGCATGACAAGTGAGCTGCCAGGTGAGCTTCCCCTCCAGTGTGGGTCTCCTCTCCTGCAGCCCCGGTCCCAATTACCTACCCGTCACACAAAAGCACCGCGGCCTGCCCTGTAACCAGTGTGCTGTGATTTTTGTCTGTCTCTGTGTTACTTTAAATACTCGAGTTGGAGTCCAAGCTCAGGAATCCGCTGCTTTGCTCAGAATCTGTACATTTTTCTGCCAGTAAGCAGGAACATGGAGCCCAGATTCAGTGGTTTGGAAGTGGAGCAGGTCACCAGCAGGTGGCGCTCTTCCTCTGAACGGTGGCTCAAGCATCCTACCCCACTTCTTCTTCTAGCGTTTGCCCTTCTTCCGTAGCCAGTCAACAGCGTCAGGTTGAGCCTGATGTAAAGTTTCGAGACCTCCTTTGAATCTGGAGAGGTGGCAGTCATTGACTATGTGGGTCATAGTCTGTCTGTAGCCGCAGGGGCAGTTCGGGTCGTCTCTGGCTCCCCAGCGATGGAACACAGCGGCGCACTGGCCATGGCCTGTTCGATACCGATTGAGGAGGGCCCAATCATAACGTGCTAGGTCAAAGCCGGGTTGACGCTTGCAGGGGTCTGTGACGAGGTGTTTGTTCTTGACCTCAGCTGACTGCCAACTCTGTTTCCAAGAGACTGGAACAGAGAAGTTCAGTGTAGGCATAGGGGACCAGATTGGGTGACAAGACGTCAAGCGTTGGACAGGGTGGGCTAAGATATCCGCGTATATTGGCAGGTCTGGTCGAACGTAGACGTGGGAAATGAACTTAGATGATGCCGCATCCCGACGAATATCTGGCGGGGCGATGTTGCTAAGAACTGGCAGCCATGGAACCGGGGTGGAACGGATGGTTCCAGAAATTATCCTCATGGAGGAGTATAATTTGGAGTCGACCAAGTGGACATGGGGGCTACGGAACCATACTGGGGCACAGTATTCTGCAGTGGAATAGCATAATGCCAGAGATGATGATCGTAGTGTGGAAGCGCTCGCGCCCCATGAGGAGCTGGCCAGTCTTGCAATGATGTTATTCCTCGCGCCCACTTTTGCTGCAGTTTTTATGAGATGTTTGTGAAATGACAGGGTGCGATCGAGAGTAACGCCAAGATAGACTGGCTGGGCTTCATGCCAGATTCTCGTATCGCCAAGCTGCACATGAAGCTCACTCGAGGCCGAGGCATGGTGTAGGTGGAAAACTGGGAAGGAACCACAGAAAGGCCCTTTCTCTAGACAATGTTCCTCCCAAGAGTCTTTTTTTTTTTTTTTTTTAATAATTTTTTATTTATAAAAAGGAGACATTGACTAAACCATAGGATAAGAGGGGTACAACTCCACACAATTCCCACCACCAGAACTCCGTATCCCATCCCCTCCCCTGATAGCTTTCCTATTCTTTAACCTTCTGGGAGTATGGACCCAGGGTCATTGTGGGATGCAGAAGGTGGAAGGTCTGGATTCTGGAATTGCTTCCCCGCTGAACATGGGCGTAGACAGGTTGGATGCTTTCAGCTATGGAAGCCGCTGACACAGTCCATGGCTGGGCCCACTCAGAGCTCTGCTTAACTATCCAGGAGCCTTTTACCTGGAATACGTAGCGAATAGACTGGTACACACCAGTGTTTTTTTAAAAAAATATTTTATTTACTTATTCATGAAGAAGACAGGCAGAGAGAAAGAACCAGATGTTACTCTGGTACATGAGCTGCTGGGGATTGAACTTGGGACCTCAAGCTTGAAAGTCCGGTGTTTCATCCACTGCACCATCTCCCGGACCACCACATCGGTCTTAAGAATCAGTGCTGAAGGGTCTGGTGATGGCACAGCCAGTACAGCAGACACGACCCGGGTTCAAGCTACCGGTCTCCACTTTTAGAAGGGAAATCTCATTCATTAATTGGTGGAGCAGGGCTGCAGGTGTCTTTCTTTTTCTCTCCCTCCTTTCTCAATGTTTTTTTTTTTGTCTATCTTCTCAAAAATAAACAAAAGAAAATTAAAAAAAAATGCTACCAGAAGGGGTGGATTCCTTGTGTTAGCACCGAGCCCCAGCGATAACCGTGGTGGCAATTAAAAAAATAAAAATTAGTGCTGAAGTATGGAAAAGGAAAATATGTGAAGGAAATACGAATATCTGATAGAATATGAATTTCAATTATTGGCATCAGAATATGTCCACTATGGGGCGGGTGGTGGTGCACCTTGTTGAGCGCACATGTTATAGAGCACAAGGACTCGGGTTCAAGCCCCTGGTCCCCACCTGCAAGGGGGAGGCTTTGTGAGTGGTGAAGCAGGGCTGCAGGTGTCTTTCCATCTCACTTTCTTTCTATCTCCCCCTTTCCTCTCAATTTCTTTTCTATCCAATAAATAAATACAATAAAAAATAAATAAAAACCAAGGACATTTCACTACGTAAGAAACACTCAGTAACAATATTTTATTATTATTTTTAATTCAATGTTCAACACTGGGGAGCAGACAGAAAACAGAGTTTGTTGCATAGCGGCTGTTAGACTTGAGTTTTTACTGGACCATTCATGGCATCTTAGTTTTTCATCTGTGTGACAAGAAGACTATAAGCTTACTCCAAAGGCCCTTTGATTTCTCTACTAGACAGCTGCTGACAGAGCATCTGCTATGTGCTGGACACTGCATTCCAGCTGTGGTCGCCTTGTCATGCACACAAGCCAGGTCTGAGTCCTGGCACCACATGGGAGTGACAAGACACCAGAGAAGCTCCATTGCTGTGGTGTTCCATTCTCTCTCTTCTTAAAAATAATATTAATCATAATCACAATAATAATAATAATAATACTGCCCTGGAGTGGTGAAATTGTGGACACATGAGGTTGACACTCTGCAAAAGAAGAAGGAAAAATGTTATGCATGTGTGAATTATTGTATTTACTGTTGAATGTAAAACATTAATTCCCCAATGACAAAATTAAAAAAAAAAAAAGGAAAAAGTCAGACTCATCCTTGTAAGCAAATTTTGAGGACAGACTTCCAGAGCTGCTTCTTCTGAAACTTGGAGCCCCCTTACCCATCACTTCCTTAGTTCCTCCTCCCCTCAGCCCCTTGAATTGCTTCCCTCTCTCTGACTCTCTGGGTTTGACATTTAAGATTCCATATGGAAGCGAGATCCTATAGTGTTTGTCTTTGTATCGGAATTACTTCTCTAAAACATAATGTTCACCATGTTGTCTCAGATGGCAAGACTTCCTTCTTTTAAACACTGGAATAATATTCGTGTGTGTGTGTGTGTGTACATGTGCTCCCAGAGTCGTGTATATACCAGCATGTAGATGCATGTCTGCACACTGCACGTAAACCATGTTTTCTTTATTTATTTACTGTATTGCTACCAGGGTTATCACTGGGACTCAGTGACTGCATAATAAATCCACTGCTCCTGGAGACCATATTTTCCCTTTATTTTTTAAATTAAAATACACTTATCTTGAAATTCCTCTGGAATTTTTTTATCCCCCTTTATTGGAGGGGAACTAATAATTAATAGTTTATAGTCGACGATAACAATTTTGATAAGACAGAGAGAGAAAGATGCTCTTGTGAAGCTTTTCCCCTGCGGGTGGGGACCAGGGGCTCGAACCCAGTTCCTTGTGTAGAATAGCATTGTGTTAAACCAGGTGTGCCACCACCAGTCGCCACCCCCACATGCTGTTCTGTCTGGTGCTGTACTCCTCCCTGGGGAGTCTGTATTTCCACGCCCTGGACAGGGAGAGGATGTGAGGATGGTGGAGCTGTTGGGTGTGTGAGCTTCAAGGCCATGCCAGAAGAAGTGACAAAGCTGTGTCTTCTGGCCCTCTTGCTTGGGACATGACCCTTTGGGGCCTCTGGGTTGACAAAAGAGAGTGCCAGCTCCTTCCTTGCAGCCAAGCTAGAGGTATCATGTGGAGGGCACCCCCAGACTTCTGAGTGAGGCCCCGAGATATTTTATCACCATGGTGCCTTGCCCAACCACTTTAACTGTTATTCTGCCAGCTTAACAACTGGCTGAATGAGATACAGCAGTGAACAAATGAAGAAGCAAGTAGCAGGGAAGGGGATGTGACTGGGGATTAGGGGGAGGAGGCAGACCCCAGACACAATAAGGACATCTGGGTGGAATATAACATATCCTGTGGGGTGGGAAAATGTGAGTACAAGAAAGGGTCAGAAAGAATATGGGGGGGCAGGCAGAAGAGACAGGAAGTGCAAAGGCCCTGGGACAGACTGAAGCTTGGCACAGTCAAGAAACTAAAATATGGCGGGTGCTTCTGTATTATAGTGTGTGTGTTTGGGGGGGTGAAGGGTGGGGAGAATAGAGTCTAAGCTGAGTTCAAAGTGAACAGGGTCACCTCCTATAGGAACATATGAGTCAGAACCAGAGCAGTGGAATTTAAGCCAAGTAGAATGAGAAGCCATTGAAAGAATCTTTGCTGTGGAGACAGCTTTTTTTTTTTTTTTTCTTCTGTGTATATTAACAAGAGCTTTATTGACGGGGGCAGCTTTGACTGCTATGGGGTGAGTGACTGAAAGGAAAAACTGAAGGAAGGAAATTAACAGAGCGGTTGTGAGTCAGTCCAGCTGAGAAATATGGCAGCCAGGATCAGATCAGAAGAGTGGACACAAGCCTGCAACAGTGACCAGCGTGGCCCAGGGGCTTCAGGCTCAGGAACTGTCTCAGGGGCCTTGCATGCATCACCCTGGTTCCGTTTCCCACCTTTTCCAAGCCTGCAACACAGCTTCTGTTGCCATCGGCAGAAAACTCAACATTTAGGCCCATTATTACAGTCAGCAATGGAGGTGGGTCTGAGCCAGGCAAAGCCAGAAGCTGTTTTCCAGGATGGAATCCACTGGGGGCGTTGAAGCTCTCTGGAGGTGGAGTTGACAGGACTTGATAAATGGCTGGATTTGGTCGAGGGTGGAGAGATGCCTTGTGTCCTGCTTGGGCACTAGGGAGGGAAGTTATGGGGGGTGGTACCCTCCACTGGGATGGTGAGTTGGGGGTGAAGGGAGAGAGTCAGTGTCAGGGAGAGACCAGAGTTCTCTCAGTGCAAAAATAAACTGTCATCATGCTCAGATGGGCATCATAAAGGCTCATATTTATTTATTTTAATCCCCAGCCAGGCCCATATTTCTTGAGACTCTATCATGTGCAAATCTCTCCACACACACCAACTCACTTAATTCTTGCAACAACTCAAGAAAGTGAGACCCCACTTCCCTTCTTATTTTACTGAGCATGAAACAACAGATTTCTTTCTTTCTTCCTTCCTTCCTTTCTTTCTCTCTCTCTTCCTTCCTTCCTTCCTTCCTTCCTTCCTTCCTTCCTTCCTTTCTTTCTTTCTTTCTTTCTTTCTTTCTTTCTTTCTTTCTTTCTTTCTTTCTTTCTTTCTTTCTCTCTTTTTTACTAGAGCACTGCATCATGGTGATGCAGGGGATTGAAAACAAAGGATTTCTGAAGATGACAGAGTTGGGAAACTGCAGACTAGGGCTACAGGGGTTGGAGCTGACTGTCTGCCCTAACCACTGACCTCAGTGCTTCTCAGTAAATGAGCTGGTGCTTGGCAAGCAGGAAGCACATACTACGTGATCACAAAATGGTAGCTTCCATTACTATTCTGGTTGCTATTTAAATGTGGCTGATCTTCCAGTGTGCAGGACAGTATGTTACAAGCAAACAAGATGCTTTTTGTACCCTTAAGGAGCCATACCATATCCCTGGCAACTTCAGACTGGTCACATTCTAGGAGCTTTATCTGATGCAGGAAAACCTCACACCACCACCAGCTAGCAAGAGAAGAGATGTCACAAGAAACGGCATCTGCCTAACGGTACACATCAGGGTGTCCATATCTAGAGGAATATTAAAGGTTCATGCCAAGGTTATTAACCCATGCACTCACAGCAGGGAGATTCCCTCTTGGTGAATCACTGTGGTCTTTCTGGACCCAGACCAAATGTCAAAGATGGGAACAGTGACATTTACACTGTTTTAATTACCCAGCAAGATTAGTGTTTATGGGCTTGTTAAGTCCTTCCCAAACAAAGCCATGGGATTTATTGGTTCTGGTGGGCACCATGTTTTTCTCTTTGCTTTTTCTTCCTCTCTCATTATTTTCTTCCTTCTTTCCTTTCCTCATCTCTCCTTTCCCTTCCCCCTTTCTTTTCTTCCTTTTGGGGTGCCAGGAGGACAAGTTTTCACTAGTGTAATCAAGACAAATTCTTTGAAGGGTTGATATGAAATGAAAATCATGACAAGTCTCCATCTTTCTTGCTTTTTACAGCAGTTATTTTTGTGGTTATATTTGTGGTTTCCCAAATACTACAGAGTCAAAACAGTAAGCCAGACATTTTGCAGAGGCATCTCACATTTTATTAAAAAAGAGAAAGAAAGAAAGAAAGAAAGAAAGAAAGAAAGAAAGAAAGAAAAAGAAATCAACGGAAGACCAGGAAGTAGCACAGCAGATAGAGCATTAGACTCTCAAGCATGAGGTCTTGAGTTTGATTCCTGATAGCACATGTACCAGAGTGACGTCTGCTTCTCTTCTCCTTCTCCTCCTCCTCTCACCATTCAATAAATAAAACCTTTTTTTTAAAAAAAAAAACAAAGAATGTTAAAGATAACCTAATTTAAAAAATACTTTATTTTGTTTTTTGAGATACACACACACACACACACACACACACACACACACACACACACATAGAAACAGCAGAGCACTGCACAGATTTTTTAAAATTTTTTATTAATGAGAAAGATAGGAAGAGAAAGAAAGAGCCAGACATCATTCTGGTACATGTGCTGTCAGGGATTGAACTCAGGACCTCATGCTTGAGAGTCTAACACTTTACCCACTGCGCCACCTCCTGGACTACAAGCTCTGGCTTATTTTGGTATGGGGGATAACCTAATTTTTATTCCTTATTTTGTTTCTGTATAAATTTCTTAAATTTCTCTCTCTCTCTCTCTCTCTCTCTTTTCTTTTTTACTGGAGCACTGCTCAACTCTGGCTTATGGTGATGTGAGGGACTGAACCTGGGATTTTGGAGCTTCAGGCATGAGAATCTTTTTGCATAACCTTTATGCTGTCTACCCCTGCCCAAGATATTATTTTTTTCTTTTTAATTTATTTATTGGGGAACTAATGTTTTACATTCAACTACAAATACAAAAGTTTGTACATGCATACCATTTCTAAGTTTTCCATATAACAATACAACCCCCACTAGGTCCTCTGTCATCCTTCCTAGACCTGTATTCACCCCCCATCCACCCCAGAGTCTTTTACTTTGGTGCAATACGCCAATTCCAGTTGAGGTTCTATTTGTGTTTTCTCTTCTGATCTTGTTTTTCAACTTCTGCCTGAGAGTGAGATCATCCCATATTCATCCTTCTGTTTCTGACTTATTTCACTCAACATGAATTTTTCAAGGTCCATCCAAGGTCAGCTGAATATGGTGAAGTCACCATTTTTAATAGCTGAGTAGTACTCCATTATGTATATAGACCACAACTTGCTCAGCCACTCATATGCTGTTGGACTACTGGGTTGCTTCCAGGTTTTGGCTATTACAAATTGTGCTGCTAAGAACATATGTGTACACAGATCTTTTTGATGGGTGTGTTGAGTTCCTTAGGATATATCCCTAGGAGAGGAATTGCAGGATCAGAGGGTAGGTCCAATTCTAGCCTTCTGAGAGTTCTCCACAGAGGTTGGACCAATTGACATTCCCACCAGCAGTGCAGGAGGGTTCCTTTGACCCCACACCCTCTCCAGCATTTGCTGCTGTTACCTTTCTGATGTATGACATTCTCAGAGGAGTGAAGTGGTATCTCATGGTTGTCTTTATTTGCATTTCTCTGACAGACACTTGGAACAATTTTTCATGTGTTTCTTGGCCTTTTGGATCTCTTCTGTGGTGAATATTCTGTCCATGCCCTCCCCTCATTTTTTGGATGGGGTTATTTGTTGTCTTGTTGTTGAGATCTGCAAGTTTTTTATATATTCTGGTTATTAGTCTCTTGTCTGATGTATGGCATGTAAAGATCTTCTCCCATTCTGTGAGGGGTCTCTTGGATTGGGTAGTAGTTTTTTTTTTTTTTAGCTGTGTAGAAGCTTTTAAATTTGATTTAGACCCATAGGTTTATACTTGCCTTAGTCTTCTTTGTAACTGGATTCATTTCATTGAAGATGACTAAAATGTATGCAGAAAAGAGTTCTGCCAATATTTTCCTCTAAGTATCTGATAGTTTGTTATCTAACATCCAAGTCCTTGATCCACTTGGAATTTACTTTTGTGTTTGGGGAAATATAGTGGTTCATTCTTCTGCATGTTTCAACTCATTTTTTCCAACACCATTTGTTGAAGAGACTTCCCTTTCCCCATTTAGTAGTCTGGGCACCTTTGTCAAAGATTAGATGTCCACAGGTGTGGGGGCTGACTTCTGGGCTCTCAATTCTATTCCACTGGTCAGTGTGTTTATTCATGTTCCAGTACCAAGCAGTTTTGGTGACAATGGCCCTATAATACAATCTGAGATCTGAGAGTGTGATGCCTTCAGTTCTGTTCTTTCTTCTCAAGATTGTTTTGGCAACTCTGGGTCTTTTCTGTTTCGAGATAAACATTTATAGCATTTGTTCTATTCTCCTAAAAATGTGGTTGGGATCCTGATGGGGATAGCATTAAATTTGTATATGGCTCTGGGTAGTATATTCATTTTGATGATGTTAATTCTTCCAACCCATGAACATGGAATAACTTTCCACTTCTTTGTGTCTTTTTCAATTTCCTTGAGCAGTGACTCATAATTTTCAGTATACAAGTCTTTCACTTCTTTGGTTAGGTTTATTCCTAGATATTTTATTGTCTTTGTTGCTAAAGTAAAAGGAATTGATTTCTGGATTTCAATTTCTTTCAACTTAGTGTTTGCTTAGAGGAATGCCACTGACTTTTGAATGTTAACTTTGTAGGATGACACCTTACTGTATTGCCTGATGATTTCCAACAGCTTCTTGCTAGATTCCTTAGGTTTTTCTATGTATACTATCATGTCATCTGTAAATAAGGAGAGTCTGACTTCTTCTCTTCTAATCTGTATGCCTTGAATTCCTTGCTCCTGCCTGATTGCTATGGCAAGAACTTCCAACACTATGTTGAATAGTAATGGTGATAGTGGGCATCCCTGTCTAGTACCTGATCTGAGGGGAAATGCTTCCAGTTTTTCACCATTGAGTATGATGTTGGCTGTATATTTGCTATATATAGACTCCACTATCTTCAGGAATTTTCCATCTATTCCCATTTTTTGTAGTGTTTTGATCATAAAGGGATGTTGTATTTTTTCAAAGGCTTTCTCTGCATCTATTGATATGACCATGTGGTTTTTGGTCTTGCTTTTATTGATGTGGTGGATCACATTTATTGATTTACATATATTAAACCAACCTTGCATGCCTGGGATAAACCCCATTGGTCATGATGAGCAATCTTTTTGTTACACTGCTGTATTTGGTTGGCTAGAATTTTGTTCAATATTTTTGCATCTAAGTTCATCAGAGATATTGGTCTGTAGTTTTCTTTTTTGGTTGTGTCCCTGTCTGATTTTGGTATCAAAGTGATGTTGGCTTCATAGAAGCTGGAAGGGAGCATTCCAGTGTCTTCAATCTTCTGGAAGACTTTTAAAAGTAGAGGTATTAGTTCTTCTTTGAAGGTTTTGTAGAATTCATTTGTAAAACCATTTGGTCCAGGACTTTTATTTTGGGGGAGATTCTTGATAACTGTTTCAATTTCATTAGCTGTGATGGACCTGTTCATGTTATCTACTTCCTTTTTATTTAATTTTGGAAGTTTGTAGGTATCTAGGAAATCATCCATTTCTTCCAGGTTCTCTAGCTTGGTGGCATATAGTTGTTCATAGAAGTCTCGCATTATATGTTGAATTTCTGTGGTGTCTGTTGTGATATCTCCTCTTTCATTTATGATCTGGTTTATTTGCATTTTATTCCTTTTTTGTTTTGTGAGTTTGGCTAAAGATTTGTCGATTTTGTTCACTCTTTCGAAGAACCAACATTTACTTTTTTAAATCTTTTGTATGGTTTTCTTATTTTCAATGTTATTGATTTCTTCCCTAACTTTAGTGATTCCTGTCCTGGTTGCTTTAGAGTTCCTTTGTTCTTCTTCTAAGTCTTTAAGATGTGCAGTCAGGCTGTTTATTTGTGCTTTTTTCTTGTTTCATAATGTGTGCTTGTATGGCTATGAACTTCCCTCTCAGTACTGCCTTAGCTGTGTCCCAAATATTTTGATAGCTTGTGTCTTCATTTTCATTGAACTCTCAAAACATTTTGATTTCTTTCTTTATTTCCTTTTTGACCCAGTAGTTGGTAAATAGTGAACTATTGAGCTTCCACATTTGGGGACTATTACTAATCTTTTGTTGATTGTTAAGTGTCAGTTTAATTCCCCTGTGGTCTGAGAAGATGCTTTGGATGATTTCAATGCTCTTGAATTTGCTGATGCTGTCTTTGTTGCCTAACATATGGTCTATCCTTGAGAATGACCCATGTGGACTTGAGTAAAATGTATGAATGGGATGAATGACTCTGAAAATGTCCAATAGTTCTAGTTTATCTATCTCTTCATTTAGCTTCCTTATGTCTTTACTGATTTTCTGCCTGGAAGATCTGTCAAGCTGAGAGAGTGGGGTGTTGAAGTCCCCTACTATGACTGTATTGCTGTTAATATATTTCTGTAGCCGGTGCGCTGCTATGTTCCATCACTGGGGAGCCAGAGATGACCCGAACTGCCCCTGTAGCTACAGACAGACTATGACCCACATAGTCAACGTCTGCCACCTCTCCAGATTCAAAGGAGGTCTCGAAACTTTACATCAGGCTCAACCTGACGCTGTTGACTGGCTACAGAAGAAGGGCAAACACTAGAAGAAGAAGAAGAAGAAGCTCTTCCAGTAGATGTTTGATGTATTTAGGTGGCTTCTCATTGGATGCATAAATGTTAATAATTGTTAAGTCCTCTTGATTGACAATCCACTGAGCATTAAGTAGCGTCCATCCCTGTCTTTTTAAATTTTATTTATTTTAAAGGGTATCATGTCAGATATGAGAATAGCTGTTCCTGCCCTTTTTTGTGGATCATTGGCTTTTATGATAGTTTTCCATCCTTTCACTTTGAGTCTGTGTTTGTCTTGTTGAGTTAGGTGGGTTTCTTGTAGACAGCAGATTGTTGGGTTGTGTTTTCTGATCCATATTCCTACTCTGTGCCTTTTAATAGGTGAATTCAGGTCATTGACATTTATTAATATCTAAGATTGAAGATATTTTAATGCCATTCTTGTAGAGTTTTAAATTGTTCTGATATATGGCATATTTATGGTGGTCTGACTGTTTATAGGAGACCTTTCAGAACTTCTTTCAGGGCAGGCCTGCTGATAGTTGATTCTTTCAACTGTTGCTTGTCTGAGAAGGTTTTGATGCCTTCATCTAGTCTGAATGACAGTCTAGCAGGATGAAGTAGTCTTGGTTGAAAGCCTTTCTCACTGAGCACTCAATAGATTATCTTGCCATTCTCTTCTGGCCTGTAGTGTTTGTGTGGAGAAGTCTGCTGCTAATTATATGGGTTTTCCTCTGTAGGTGACTATTTGTTTTTCTCTTGCAGCTTTCAGGATCCTTTCTTTATCCTTATTCCTTTCCATTCTAAATATGATGTGTCTTGGTGTCTTTAAGTCTGGGTTAATTCTGTTTGGGACCCTCTGGGCTTCTTGAACCTTTATGTCTTTTATGTTCTCTAGACTAGAGAAATTTTCAGCCATTATGTCCTGAAGAATGCTTTCTTCCCCTCCCTCTCTTTCTTCCCCTGGTAAGCCAATAATGCATATATGATTTCTTTTGAAGTCATCACATAGGTCTCTGTTGTTGTTTTCAGTATCTCTTAATCTCTTTTTGAGATCTCTTACTTCTTTTTTAGTTGTCTCTAATTTGTCCTTGATCTTGCTAATTCTGTCTTCAGCCTCATTTATTCTATTCTCTCTCTCCTCTACTGTTTTCTGGAGTTCATCTATCTTGTTACCCTGTTCTGATACTATTTTAGCTTGTTCAGCTAGTTGTGTTCTTAACTCAGCTATTTCAGCTTTCAGCTCTCTAATCACCTTGAGATAATTAGTGTTTTCTTCCAGAGTCTCATTTGTTGTTTCTGCATTTCTGATGACAATTCTTTCAAACTCTTTACTCATTTCTGTGATTATTCCTTAACTAGTGTTTGGATGTTCATATAATTACTTCATTATTTTGTGCTTCAGCCTTGGGGGGCTTTTATTTGGACTCTTGTCCTGGTTCATTTCTCCAATATTTCTTCTTTTTGGTTTAACTATTCTATATAGGATGTTCTGAGGTCCCTCTCTCAGTATTTTTCAAATTACTGATCACTCTTGCCTGGATTGCCTTATGTCTAAGTAAGGTGATTAAAGGGTTCACAGTTGTAGAAATTGACAGTTGTTTCTATAGTATTTTAATTCCTGATTTGGAGCTCAGTGGCTTAAAAGCCTCTTTTGTTCTTTTTCTTCCCTGTAGGTTATGGGATCCTGAGGGCTTTTAATCTATAAGTAGGCTTCTTAGCTTAATCACTGACTCCTGATGAAGAGATAAATCAGGGTGGGGCAGAAATAATCCAGTGGTTATGCAAAGAGATTCTCACAGCCCCACCACTAGGCCACTGAGGTATAGATCTTCTCCTGAGTTTCCTGGTTCATTCTCTGTTCCCTGATATCAGCACAGGGCCTCCCTGCCACTGCTCCACATTCTGAGGGCAGTAGCAATGGAGACTCACAGTTGCATTTGTTGAGTCTCAGGGAGTCCTCTCCTCCCTTCATGTGTCCCCTTGTTAGTGAGACAGACTGGAGGTGCTATCTTAGCTGGTAAACTTCCGGACTGTTACCAGCCACTTAGTCTCTCCCTAGGCTCCTCTCTGTCCAGGAGCCACATGTGTTTGTACTCACTGGTGATTTGGTGGGTTCGTGAAGTCATTCTAGTCCTGTCTTGTTGTGGTCCCAGGTGGTCTCCTTTGGTATTCCTAGTTGACCTGGGAGAGGAAAGGAGAGAAACACAGCAGCTGCTGCTCTGTAGCCCCGCCTCTGGAAGTCAAGACATTCTTCTATAGATATATTTATTTGATTCATTTAGTTTGGGATAAAGACAAAGAAATTGAGAGGGAAGTATGAGACAGAGAGGGAGAGAGAAAAAGACACCACAGCCCTACTTGACCACTTGCAGGTGGGGACTGTGGGCTTGAACCTGTGCCCTCACACATTATAACATGTATGCTATTTGATGTGCCACATCCTTGAGGTAGTCTATCAGTGTCTTTGCATATCTCAGAGTAGGCGCGGTCAGCGTTTCTGGTCCAGGCGATGATTCCTTGATGGCAACGTTTGTTCTGGGCCACCATGGGCCAAGGATTGGGGTCTGCTGGGAAGTGCCACCTCTTCACTTACTGGAAGTTCCCCCCAGCCCCTATGGGCTCCACATGTGACCCACTGAAGACGATGCAGGCTGTCAAAACAGTCCAGACACTTGGGATTCCAGGAACCAGAGGGAGGGCCTGGGTTCTGACATGGGCATCTAAAGTTTAATAGCTGATGATGATTGAGGGTTCTGGGATGCTCTTGGAAGCTGCCAAACAAACTGTCACCCACCCAGACTAGGGGGTGGTGGTTGTGTAGTGGCTGAGATTAGAGTTCAGTCCTCCTTTGTGGGAGTTCACCTTCTGAGGAAAATAAATTGGCAGGGAGTTAAGAAGGGATGCAAACAAACACAAACACTGGGGCACAGTGTGGGTGGGGAGGGGTGGATGGCTCAGCCAGTAAAGCACATGTCTTATTGTACCAGGGGTTCCCTCCCCAGCACTTCATGGGAGGACCTTGATGGCACCCAGGGAACTCCATGGATGGTGGAGTGGTGCTGAGATGGTCCTCCCTCTCTTTCCTCCCTCTCTCTTAAGAAATCATCTAGAATAAAACTAGGCAGGGGGTCAGGTGATTCAAGCCCCTGGGTACTCACCTGCAGAAGGGAAGCTTCACATGTGGTGAAGCAATGCTATGGGTATCTCTCTTGAAATATCGGTCAGAATGATGGTGTGTGTGTGTGTGTGTGTGTGTGTGTGTGTGTGTGTGTGTGTGTGTGTGTGTGTGTGTGTATGAGAGAGAGAGATCTCACACGTGACAGAATAAGTGTGGGCACAGACTTAGAGAAATGTCTGACAGATAGTTGTAGAAATAACAGTTAACCCATATCTGCAACCTTAAGAGAAACTGCTGTAACTCCCAATAGAGGGACTGGGGATTCAGAACTCTGGTGGTGGGAATGGTGCAGAGTTGTACTCCTGTTAATCTTGTAATTTTGTAAATCAACAAGAAATCACTAATACAAATTTTTAAAAGAGGGAAATGTCTGATTGCAGACAGGCCTGTGTGAGCCGCCCGGGGGCTGGCCACCTAGCCGAGGGAGAAGACTCATTCAGAGAAGCCCTGGTGATGGCCTCATGACCTGCAAGACCTTCAAATACCATGGAGCTGGGAGGTGGTAAAACCAGTAAAATGCACATATTACTATGTTCAAGGACCTGGACTCAGGTCCCCACACACAGAGGTGGGGGACGGACTTCATGAGCAGTGGAGCAGGCTGACGGTGTCTTGCTTTCTCCCTCACTCCCTCCTTAACTTCCCTCTCATGATGAGAATTAAAAAATTAGAACACACACACAAAAAAATCTTAAAACTTAAAAGACCCTCAAGCACCAGTGAAACATCCAAATCATAAGGAACAACTCACACTGAGGGATCTAGTGAGGTCTTAACCTGCCGGTGACATCACTTGGCAGGACTTAGCACACTTCACCAGGTTCCAGGACCAGGGTCAGCATCCCCGTCACCACATGAGAATACCATGCACAGCACCAGGGAAGTCTTGTGAATGGTGGAGTGGTACTGTGGTCTCTCTCTTTCTCTGCCCCTTTCTGTCTTATTCTCCTTCTTCCCAGTCCATTAAAAAAAAAAAGAGTCTCCTGGGAGCTGTGCAATCATTTGGAGCTCTGGTACCAAGCAAATAAAACCTGTAAACAACCTTGAAGTAGTTTTTTTGAAGTGGCAGCTGGCTAGGCAGTTCAGTAGGTAAAGTGCAGGACTTGCCTGCTTGAGGCCCCAGGTTCGATCCCAGGCACCATGCATATGCTGGAGCTGTGCTCTGTTTTCTCCCTCTCTCTCTCTTGATGAAAGTGAACCAAACACCTCTAGGAAAAGGTGGCAAGAAGCACATCAGGAACTTGAGCACCAGCGCTGGGGGAATGGCTCCCCTCCTGCATCATCACTGTGCATCTCCTCCAGTTCCTTTTCATCTCTTTGGGCTTGTTTCCCACCTCTGTGCCCTTCACTGGGGCTTCCAAATGGGTTGACATCCCCCCCCCCCAACTCCCCCAAGTGCTTGGTCAGGATATCTGTCGCTTGTTTTGCAGCCATGGAAAATGCACACAGGGATTGAAAGGCCCAGTTCATGCAACATTGCTCAAAGGATTTGAGGATTCCATTACTGCACAAATCCCTTAATTAAAGCCAACTCCTCCAGGCCCCGTTTGCCCGGACCCAATCCACAGCATCCCTGGTGACCTTGGGGTGGTGGTGGTGGTGGTGGTGTTTATGGTGATTAATTGACAAGTTGGCAGTGTAACCATTCCTTCAGAGATCCCAAGATATCTCTGCTAAAACAAACAAAATGGCCCTCCGGACAGCATACGGTCCCCTGTGTCGGTGGAGGGGGAAGGCTCTCAAAATGTATCTGGCTACTGCTCCCCTGTGACAAATGCCAGCTGCCTTCCACTCTGTGACTGTCTCGACCCATCACCCTTTCTCTCTGAGGCGAAGAACTCTTCAGTAAAGAAGTATTTTTGGAAACTCAAGAGAGGAAGTTTACTTATTTATTTTTCTTTTGCAGTTTGGCAATGAGAAGCCACAGGCTCCTCTGGGCCCAAGTTTCTGTTGCTATCTAAGTAGCCAGATTCTTGAAAAATATCTCTGCCTTGGCCTTTCAGGGGCCGGCACAAAGCCATCAGAGCTGAGGAGAAGCCCCCTCTGAGTCTGCTTATCAGGAGAGTGAGGGGAGGGGGCCCCTTTGCCATGGCAACGTGGAGGGTGGTTGTGAATACAACTGCTGGGTGATTCTGGGGGACTCTGGGCATTTTTCCCTTTGCCTCCGTCAGCACCTAGTGGCCCAAGCACTTGCAAAACTGAGCTCTGCTTCATCTTCTCAGAGTCCTGAGAAGCAAGGGAATTCAACTAGAGACCAACTTTTCTTATTATTATTTTAAATTTTATTGAAGATATGTTAATGTTCTATAGTCCAGTCTTTAATACATAGACACAACCCTCTCAGCTCCCCTTGATGACACACACAGGATCTCAATGTCCCTTCGTCCTGTCCCTTTCCTTCCTTCCCCAGAATCCTTTGCTCTGGTGCAATTGACACACTCAGTCCAAACTTCACATTATGTTTTTACTCACTGTCCTTAAGTTCCACCTATAAATGTGATCATTCAATTTTGATCTTTCTCTGTTTTTTTTTTTTTTTTTTTGGCTTGTCTCACTCGACATGATACCTTTGAATTCACAAAATTGCAAAGGAGATGATGCCATCATTTTAAACAGCTGCATAGTACTTCAATGTAGATAGGACCACAACTTCCTTAGCTATTCATCTGTCATTGAGCGTCTGGGTCACTTCAAAGTTTAGGCTATAACTGTGCCACTGTGAACATTGGTGTGCATAGATCCTTTTAGGTGGGTGTTTTTGTTTTTCCAGGGTAAATCCCTATGAGAGGGATTGTTGGATCATTAGGTAGGTCCATTTCTGGAATTCTGGTGCATCTCCAGCCAGTCTTCCATAGGGGTTGGACCAACTTACATTCCCACCAGCAATGTAGGAGAGTTCCTTTCCTCCAATAGTTGGTGTTTTTGTCTTTTCTGATGTGTGATGTTCTCATAGGTATAAAGTGGTAACTCACTGCTCCTCGAGGCCATTTTTCCCCCATTTTTGTTGCTCTTGTTATTGTTGTCATTGGTGTTATTGTTTTTGTTGGATAGGACAGAGAGAAATAGAGAGAGGAGGGGAAGACAGAGAGGGGGAGAGAAAGATAGACACCTGCAGACCTGCTTCACTGCTTGTGAAGTGACACCCCCTGCAGGTGGGGATCTGGGGGCTTGAATGGAGATCCTTACTCTGGTCCTTGCACTTCAGGCCATATGCGCTTAACCCACTGCACTACTGCCCGCCCCCCAACCATTTCTTTCTTTAAAAACATTTTTTTAATTACCTTTATTTATTGGAATAGAGACAGCCAGAAATCAAGAGGGAAGAGGGAGACAGAGAGGGAGAGACAGAGAGACATCTGCAACACTGCTTCACTACTCATGAGATTCCCCCTTCAGGTGGGGACTGGGGGCTCGAATCCAGATCCTTGTGCATTGTAACATGTGCACTTAACCTGATGCACCACCACCCGGTTCCACTCATTTTTTAAAAAATTTGCATTTCCATGATTATCAGTGACTTTGAGCATTTTTTTCATATGTCTGTTGAGGTCAACTTCTAAAACCATCTGAAGGAGAGTGTGTCCCGTAAGTTCTGTCACTTTTTGCAAATCTCCCTCCATCCCCAGCACCATGAATAATCCAGTCATATGCCTACAAGCAAAGGAGATCAATGAAACCTGGACAGCTGAAGCAGAAGACTTGGGGGCCCTAAGCTACTATGGGGGAGACAGGTAAAAAGACAGGAAGAAAGAGAAGAGAGAAAGAAAAGCATCATCAAGACATGCTGGCCCCTCGTCATGAACCGTACTCTCCAACTTCAGAAAACCTATCATCTAGAGCCATCTGTGCAAGCAGCTTAAATATTCACCAACAGATGACTGGCTAAAGCAATTATGGAATATTACTATGCAATCAAAAATTATGATTTTGTGTCTTCTAGGGGGGAAATGCTTAACGAACTAAGTAGAGAGATGAAAGGCAAGTACTAGATTGTTTCACTCATACGTGGAATTTAGAGAACCAATACACATGAACTTGTGAAACAACAACAAAACAGAATTGAAGAAACTGTTTCTTGTGAGAACTCTGGACAACAAAACAGAATTGAAGAAACTGTTTCTTGTGAGAACTCTGGTGGTTATCTTTGGGAGGTGGGAGGTGGGAGGTGGGGACACAGAATTTTGGTGGTGGGTGCAGTGTGGAACGATACTCTGTAATCTTACAATCTTGTAACCCACTGTAACCACAAATAAAAAACTACAAGTAAAACATACAAACACAATAGAACCTTTTGTGATGAGCAATGGACATTTCAGAGCCCCACGTGGTCCAGTCTCAATGTGATGGATGGATGAGCCTGGAAGTCATTCTTCTGCACAATATCCTAAAAGGAGACAGGGCGAAAGAGTCACAGGAGAAGGAGTACGGAGCAGGAGTGAGGGCATAGGTATGGGCCACAGAGTCTGAGTTTCGGTTGAGACTGTGATCTTTTGATGGGTCAATCATTTTTTTTTTTGTCTCCAGGGTTATTGCTGGGGTTCGGTGTCTGCACTATGAATCCACTCCTCCTAGAGGCTGTTCCTCCAAGCCCCTTTTGTTTTTGTTTTTTTTTTAAAATAATTTCTTTATTGGGGAATTAATGTTTTACATTCAACAGTAAATACAATAGTAAATACAATACTGCATAACATTCCCCAACCCCCTTTTGTTGCCCTTGTTGTTTAGATGAGTCAGTCATTTAATGGCTCTATGCTTTAGTTCCCTTACCTGTGGAATGAGATGGATTATGGTACCTGTACCTATGCGGGAGGTCATGAGGGGTGAAAGAGTTAATATGTGTCCCAAGAAATGTCTGACACACACACACAGAGTTACAGAGGGATTAAGAAACAGCCACATCTTAGGGTACAACTTTCTCAAAGATTCCATCCAAAAAAGAGTTGCCATTTTTCTTCTTCTTCCACCATTTATTTTAATCACTTTTCTACTCTTTTTTCTGTATGAGTCTCCATTGTCCTCCAGCCTGGGAGGACCCAGGTCAAACACAAAAGGTCAGGAGAGGGTTAGAGGGAAATGCAGAGCAGACAATGGTGGTATCTGTTTTGTTGACCTGGGATGCAGGGGTGGGGTAAGAGTCATGAACGTGTATTTTAGGATATCACTGTTCTGTTACATTTGAGGTGAGTGATCTCAGAAGGGCACCAGAGGGGTGTAGAGTTTCAGGCTTGGTGACAGGCCTGAGACAACATGGGAAGACGTGAAACCTGTTGGTGACCTTAAGAACTCAAGGTCACGCAGAAATTCCCAGAATCTTTGGCAACTCCTGACTTTTACAGGCTCTTGACACGGAGGCCATGTAGTCCAGTAAATGTGATGTGCTGTTCAGAATACAGAAAAATGCATGAATGGATTTCTTTGAAAGGGAGAAAAACATTTATCAGAACCCTGCTAACGAGTGGGATATGAGTGCCAAGTGATCAAGAACACAGTCTGTTGAACAGGAAGAATGCCCCTTATTAGCATAAGTAATAGATAAGTAGGAGAAAGGTGTTTGGCACACGCAAGAGTGCTTACATACATATATTCACGTTCACACACAGAAGTACTATACATCTGCTTATATATGTGGCACCGAAGACATTCAATATGTAGATTTAGTAGAATGTGCTTGGTTAGGAAGACACAGGAGGGAAAGATGTGAAAATATGTAAGACTCTATAAGCTGGCAGCCCCCAAATGAAGTGAACTGAGGTCAAGGCTGGAAACTGATGATGTAGGGTATCAGCTAAGAATGGATGACCCCAGTCTTCCTGATTTCCTTGCTGGTAGCATTGCTTTATTCCTGCTTACCACACAACAATGAAAGCAAACAAATTAACAAACAACTCATTGCCTTATTTGACAAGAAAGCAAGTGAAGAGGGTCCAAAACCACCGTGGGTTTGGACTTTCCCATGGTTATTGTTTCCCCTTCTGATCAAAACATAGAGAAATGAGGGCTGGGAAGATGGCACAATAGTCATGCAAAAAACTCTTCCATGCCTGCGAGACCAGAGATCCCAGGTTCAATTCCTGGCACCATCATCTGCCAGAGCTGAGCAGTGCTCTAGTTAAAAAATAATAATACACCAACCCACTGCAGACTATTGTGCACTTTTGCTTTCAGGTATATATTTTGCCCTAATTTATGGATACGTGTGCCTTATCTCATGGGACCTGGTCTATATCTAGGTTTTGGGACTTTGTTAGGAAGTGAACCACCTGAAATGGAATTAGAGAATCCTAAGAAAGGAAAGGTTTCACCTGAGTAATGAGGCTGAAGGGTTGACATTCCACACCTGATGTCCCTGGACACAGTCTGAAGTGAAGCATGCTGACTGAGGTGGTATTCATTGCATTGATTAGGTTGGGATCAGCAGATGCAGTATCATTTGGAAAGACACCATAAAGTTCATAATGAAATAGTGTTTACTTAGACTTAGATACCCTCCTCACCTACTTCCTATTATACTTCTGTCACTCACTCTAAAGCTAGGAATGCAAAAGCTGAATAAGGGCAAGAGACTGGCATACTTTAATCATGACTCTTTAGTCACTATCAGGCCACCCTATCAGCTGGGACCCTAGTCAGGGAGTCCTGAAATTCCTAAACAGACAAGATGGGCCTAGACTTTGAATAAATCCCTCTCTCCACTACTACTGGTCATCTCTATCAGGAACAACAGAAAAGGCCCCTCTGTGGGCCCCTATAGGACCTTGCTCTCAACATGAATCAACAACGATAGAGAATGTTTCATCCTCTGAAGGGAGGCTGGACAACATACTCTATGTTCCACCTGAGGAAGATGGGTCCTGAAATTGGGGCAGCTTGGAACGTTCCTACTCATGACCATAAAATGTGAGCTCAGATCCACAGGGATGAGGAGGTTACATAAGCTCCTAAGCTGAATATGGGCCCCAGATCACATCAAATCAATGGGGTTTACAGTCAACAATATTTATACAACCTTCTCATATTTAGCAGTTACTTTCTTCCCTGATCCAGTCCTTTTTCCAGCCATGACACCATCTCCCCAGACAATAATTTGGATCCATCTGCATATCAGATGTCAGATTCAGGGAAAAAAAGAAAACAAAAAACTAGTATAAGGTTATAGATATAAGTTTACTATTATTTCTATAACAATCTATATTTATATATATTTACCCACTTTTCCTATGGTCCCACCTTCTCTTCGTTTCTAATTCATACCTACACCTGTTAGTACTTCCAGACAGCCTTTCTTTTTTTTCTCTTCTCTCTCTGGGTCTTGATGGAATTCAAGTTCAGAGCCTCAGGAGTAACCATGGAAGCAAAAATAAAATAAAATAAAAATTAGACCCCACTAAAATCCGAGGTGTATTTATTTTATTTTATTTTAAGTTTTACTTGTTTGATGATTCTAATAAAGGTAATCCTAGGGATAATAATTGTCCTCTAGTTCTTTAGTTGATATATATATATATATATAGCCAGTCTATCTCCTGGACAATTGTATACAGTGTTTCTTCTAAATATTATTAAGGGGTAACAGTAATGCTGTTGCTGTCAGAAGAGATTAAGGGATATATCTTTCTTTCTTTTGTATAGTTAGTTGTGTAGAGTGATTGAGGGAAGTGAAGTAGGGTGTAGGAGAGGAGGGTGTCTAGGCCTATGTAGTAAATATTTGATGAGACAATTTATGGTACCTTCTTTAGGCCTTTCTACCCGAGTTTTTTAGTTCTTTTTTTTTAAAAATATTTATTTCCTTTTGTTGACCTTGTTGTTTTATTGTTGTAGTTATTATTATTGTTGTTATTGATGTTGTTGGATAGGACAGAGAGAAATGGAGAGAGGAGGGGAAGACAGAGAGGGGGAGAGAAAGATAGACACCTACAGACCTGCTTCACCACCTGTGAAGCTACTCCCCTGCAGGTGGGGAGCTGGGGGCTGGAACCGGGCTCCTTTGGCCAGTCCTTGTGCTTTGTGCCACATGCACTTAACCTGCTGTGCTACTTACTGCCCAACTTCCTGAGTTTCTTAGTTCTAAGTCTTATAACAGTGAACTGGTAAAGCCCCTTTAAGGTATATAGTTGCCTCTAACTTATGGATATTTGTATACACTTATCTAGTCCCCTAGGCCTTAGCCTTTATCTAGGCTCTGTAATTTTGTTAGAGGGTGCACCATTTGAAATGGAACTAGGTAGTCTCATGTGTTAGGAAAGCTCTCACCAGATTATTGGAGCTGGAAAGTTGACATCTCCAACTTGGAGTCTCTGGATAAACTCAGAAGTGAAGAGGCAGTGCCTGTAATGTGGCCTGGTGGCTCTGGTTGCCGTGATTGAGTCGAGGTCAGCAGAAGGAAGATAACAGTATATAGGGATCAAGAGGCATCAGAAATAGAGGCAGGGGCCGGGTGGTGGCGCACCTGGTTGAGTGCACATGTTACGATGTGCAAGGACTGGGTTTGAGCCCCTCCCTGGTCCCCATCTGCAGGGGGAAAGCTTTGTGAGTGGTGAAGCAGTGCTGCAGGTGTCTCTCTTCTTTTATGTCATCCCTCCCTTCTCAATTTCTGCTTGTCTCTATCCAATAAATAAATAAAGATAATAAAAAAAATAGAAAAGAAATATAGGCAAAGTCCCAGAGGTTCCAGGACTGGGAGAAATATCAATTTTTTAAAAGATTTTATTTTATGTATGAGAAAGAGAGGAGGAGAGAGAAAGAACCAGACATCACTCTGGCACACGTGCTGCCAGGGATCGAACTCAGGACCTCATGCTTGAGAGTCCAAAGTGTTATCACTGCGCCACCTCCCGGACCACGAGAAATATGAATTTTAAAGAGAACAGGGGAGGTTCCTTGCAGTATTAGAGTTTAAGAAGATAACAGATCCCTCTTCTCTCCATTTCTCTCTGTCCTACCCAATGATAACGCCATCAATAACAACAATAATAATAACTACAACAATAAAACAAAAGGAAATAAATTTTAAAAAACTGTAAGAAGATAACAGATAATTATTACTATAACCAAGTTACTTGGGAGCTTCGTTTTCTTTAAAAATCCCATGTGCAGCGGGGAAGCAATTACAGAAGCCAGACCTTCCACCTTCTGCAACCCTCAATGATCTTGGGTCCATGCTCCCAGAGGGATAGAGAATGGGAAAGCTATCAGGGGAGGGGTGGGATATGGAGGTGTGGTGGTGGGAATTGTGCAAAGTTGTGCCCCTTTTATCCTATGGTTTCAATGTTTCCTTTTCATAAAGTTTTCTTTAAAAAATCCCATAGTTAGGATTTACTGTATTACATTTGAACTCACACCATCCTGTCATTTAATGTTATCTACTAATAACTATACCTTAGATACTGAGAGGACCAGATGATTCTGATCTACTCATTCTAAGGTTGTAGATACCTTAGTATTTGAAAAACAAAACAAAACATTGTTTTAGAAATATTTTAACAATTTAAGCCCAATGTCCTAATTCAATCAACATATAAATTTGAAACATTAAAGGCTTAGACTAAAGGAATATGTACTCAGAACTGAAATTTAAGCAGTTAAAGAACTTGAAACATTCACTCTATACTCAATGCCATATTGACTGAACCAGTGACCTATAAGATTACAGTAGAAGCACATCTTTTAAAAAAGTTTTTTAAAATATTTATTTATTTCCTTTTGTTGCCCTTGTTTTTTATTGCTGTAGTTATTATTGATGTCATCGTTGTTGGATAGGACAGAGAGAAAATGGAGAGAGGAGGGGAAGACAAAGAGGAGGAGAGAAAGACAGACACCTGCAGACCTGCTTCACCGCCTGTGAAGCGACTCCCCTGCAGGTGGGGATCCGAGGCTCAAACCAGGATCCTTCGGCCGGTCCTAGCGCTTTGCACCACATGCACTTACCCTGCTGCGCTACCGCCTGACTCCCAGAAGCATATCTTAACTCTGTTCCTAGCATCAAAGGTCTGTGTCAGCACCCCACTCCCTATGGTGGACCTGAAAACCCACTCTTCCCCCCTAGAGTCTTTCACTTTTGTGCAATACTACAAACCCAGCTCAACGTCTGCTTTGTGTCAGACACTGATTTGAAGGAACGTATGCACCCCTATGTCCATAGCTGCACTGTTCACAGTAGCCAAAAGACGGAGGCAGCCTAAATGCACATCAACAGATGACTGACTGAAAAAAAATAATAATGGGCTATATATTCCATGGAATACTACTCTGCACTCAGAAAAGGCAATTTTATGTCCTTTGGGACAAAATGGATGGATCTGGAGGTGATTATGCTTAGTGAAATAAATAAAGAGATGAGAGACAACTACTAGATAGTTCGACCCTCCCTCGCAGGTGGGAAGCCAGGGGCTCGAACCAGGATCCTTGTGTGGGGTCCTTGCGCTTAGTACTATATGCGCTTAACCCAGTGCTCCACCGCCCAGTTCCCAAAAATTTCCTTCAAATTGCTTTGACTTGACATAAAATCCTTTCACTAAAATATCTTGCACAGGGTGGGGGTAGATAGCATAATGTTTATGCAAAGAGACTCTCATGCTTGAGGTCCAAAGTCCCAGGTTCAATCCCCTCTACCACAAGTCAGACCTGAGCAGTGCTCCCTGGTGAAAAAAAAAAAAAATCCTGTGTTGTTGAGGTGGTCTGGTGTCGGGCTGCACCGCGGAGAAGAGAGCGGACGTCCAGAGCAAAGGGGTACACAGATCTTTATTATAGGATGGGGGGGGGAGGTTTGGTTCAGACCACGTGGAGCCAGCCAGCAATGGCCTACCACGGGGGGAGAGCAGGGAGCGAGACCTCAGAGAGGGAGAGCCGAGAGCCCAGAGAGAGCGAAGGGAGGGGTGAGGGGGCTTTTTATTGGGCGACAACCAGGGGTGACGTATAGGGCCAGGATTGGTTGAAAGGGGGCACTCTAGGATTTAGCGGGGCATAGAAAAACCTGGGGGCGGAGACTGCATCAGAATAAGTCCTCAGCAACATCTCCTCCTATCCCTTTATATCTAAATGGACACAGTAAAGAAAAATGGAGCAGGCTTAAATGTTTTAGAGGAATGCCATGCTCAGGTGGGAAGATGTAGGACTTTCTGTGGAGAAGGGAAGGCTTAAATGGCTGCCAACCTTGTGAGATTTATGCGTCTTCCTGTGCTCAACCCCTCTTTAGAGAGAGAGACTTACCTGGAGAGACTCATCTCATAGGTTTAAGCGCAGCCTGCTCAACCATCTCTTCACAATATCTCTACATCTTTTCTATCTTTTAACCTAGTAATAGCATAAGATGTACAAAGTCTATAAAAGACTATCATGGGGCAGAAACCTTTTGGGCATAAGCCTACATGACATAACAAAATAGGAAGGGACACGAAGGGGAGAAGTAAAAGCCAGTGTGGTGTGAAGGGAAGGATTGGTGTGTAAAGGAGCATTCCCTGTTTGGGTGGGGAAAGGGGCAAGGGTACATAATGAGGGGGAGGCGGGAGGCATGACCCACCAAACAGAGGGGCTATTTGGCATTGTATAGTCCTCAAGGCAACAGTCTGTAAAGTCTATGAATTACTCAGGATCAGTCTATGAAAAACCAGCAATGTGAAGGGAAGGAAGCTGCTGTAAAATTGTTTAAAGTGTCCGAAGGGTATACCAGCAAGTCCGATAGAAGTCTCAGTCCAAAGTAAGCGACTGGGGGAGAAATGGCAGGGGATGAAATGCTGCATGAGGAAGGTCAGCCTCTGGAATTCTGCTTTTCTGTAGATTGTGAGCTGGAACCGCCAAAACGTGACAGGTCAAAGCAAAAGCAGGAAAGGCAGACAGGCAGTAAA
The DNA here is from genome assembly GCF_950295315.1 of Erinaceus europaeus. NCBI lineage: Eukaryota > Metazoa > Chordata > Mammalia > Eulipotyphla > Erinaceidae > Erinaceus > Erinaceus europaeus. The sequence goes on along the minus strand of NC_080164.1, from coordinate 167,920,354 downwards.
AAGGTTCTGTCCTTGGAGTCTGCGAATCAGATTCTTCAGATCGCGTTGAGTGACATCTAGGGTTTCGGGGGGTGTGCCACGGTAGTCGTGCCATCTAGTGAGTGACGTCAGGGTGTGCAGGGGTTCAGATGGTTTTTCCGGGATTCCTGTAAAGAAACACAAACAATCTGCTTCTCGTGGTTAGCAGGGCATCTGATTTGAATGCTTTATAGAAGAAGAGGTTTGGTGCCTTGACCAACTGAGTATTGGGGGATGTATCTTTGTTATTCATTTATGATTACATTTTATATTATTTGTCATGGTAGTCAGCCGTTTATCTGGAAGGTCCTGGGTGATTCATGGGGAAAAAGACCTTATCTTTTAACAAAGACTCTAAGGTGTAGGGAAGAGGGAACTATCTTATCCCTTTTTTTTTTTTTTTTTTTGTATCTTGTATCTTGCCTTTTGTTGCCCTAGTTGTTCTTGTTGTAATTATATTGTTGTTATTGCTGATATTGTGGTTGTTGGATAGAACAGAGAGAAATGGAGAGAGGAGGGAAAGACAGAGGGAGATAAAGATACCTGTAGACCTGCTTCACCGCCTGTGAAGTGATTCCCCTGCAGGTGAGGAGCCGGGGGCTCAAACTGGGATCCTCAAGCCAGTTCTTGCTAAACTCGCTGCGCCACCACCCGATTCCCAGGAACTATCTTTTAACATAAACTCTATGGCCATGCCAATAGCAACCTTGAGGGCACATGTGGCTCCCCACATGTCCCCCTGTCTTATATCATGTTTTGATGTTTGGCGGACTTTGTTTTGTGGCAGGGTGGACTGTGCCTGTCTTAGGTTGGGGATCAGCCTTCCGTCTTACCCCTCATTGGAACACCTGGTCATTTTTGCCCAGTAGTACCAGATGCCCTGTCTTAGGTTGACTGGATAGCGCTAGTTTCCTCTTACCCGTCATTGGCTAGCCAGCCCTCTACATGGTGGACGTTCTGATGGAGGGGGGAAAATCCTCCACAGCAACTCAATATTCTGCCATGTCCAGCCTATGATAGTGAGTTTGTATAGGTTGCATCTTTATGGCATCAATCTGTTGCTGCAAAAGGCCATGAGCTTGTTAAGAATTATAGGACTGTGGTCCGGGAGGTGATGCAGTGACTAAAGCCTTGGACTCTTAAGCATGAGGTCCTGAGTTCGATCCCTGGCAGCACATGTACCAGAGTGAGTCTGGTTCTTTCTCTCTTTCTCATTAATAAATAAATTTAAAATGTGAAAAAAAAAGAATTATAGGACCTATTGTGAGCAGAAGAAGTAAAACAAGCTAGGGTCCCACAACTAAGGGTATACAGGTAAGGAAGGGGGAATGTATCCATTGATATGAAGAGGTAGGAGCATATCTCAAGTCTAAGGGAAGCAGTCAGTGAATGTGATGTCCAGGGGAACAGCCATTTGTCTTTGGGGCTAGTAAAGGATGTCCGTGGCATGGGTGATGTTATAAAGAGAAACATCTTTAAATTGTTGGCTGACAAAGGCAGGCCTATGGTGGCAAGACAAGATACACCAGTTAAGTTTACAAGAATATGTGAATGTTGCTAATTCACATAGGTTGGATATGGAGGAACTTCTTACAGTTTAATACCTTACCGTATGAACAGATGATTCCTCATATGAAGGCTTGATAGCTGTAATCACTTACTTGTGAAAAACAATAAAACTTGTAACAAGTTAGAGGTTTACTATAATTGTCTTTGGACTATAAGCAGACTCAGGTTACTTAGAGAGTTAATGCATGTTAGTAACAATGGTTTTAATATTTAGAGTACTTCTGAGCAGATGGGTCATACAAAAAATTTTTGGTCATTCAGCACACTCACTCACAAAACACAACTGGCCATTCATAACATAAGACATTCAGGGAAGGGGTAGGAGAGAGGGCTCTGTGAGCCAACTTTTGTAGGTTCTGCCATGCCATATTATGGATCCTGGGATGTATCCTGCATCTGGTCCTCTTGTGTTATTTCTTGTTCTTCAGGAATAACAGCGCCATCCTGCGGGTATTGTCGGACATGGCGGGCAGGAACCCAGACAGGTTTAGAGAAATTTTGAGGGAAAATGCATGCGAAACCCCTTCCCATGGTCAATAATGGGTCAGGCCCTTTCCAAACTTTATCGAGTGGGTCTCTCCATTTGACCTTAATAGATGGGAGGGTAGATGGTGTTTGTCAGTGAAGAATAATAGGGGGTAAGGCTGAGTTATTGTAAATATTAAAGAGATTTAACGTAGTTAAGGCTTTTGCTAGCTGGATATTTGGGGGATATGTTCCTTCTTTATCTTTATTTAGTTGAGCCTTCAGAGTTTGATGGGCCCTCTCAACAATGCCTTGTCCCTGTGGATTGTAGGGAATGCCCGTGGTATGAGTAATATTCCAGAGGGAACAAAAATCTTTAAATTGTTTACTTGTAAACATAGGTGCATTGTCTGTTTTCAAAAATAATGGGACCCCCATAACGGCAAAACAAGAGAGCATATGGCTTACAAGCTTTTTAGCACTTTCTCCTGTCTGAGCTGTAGCCCACATAAATTTAGAAAAGGTATCAATTGAGACAAACACATATTTTTGTTTGCCAAAGTTTGGTATGTGGGTGACATCAATTTGCCAAATAGCATTAGCGTTTAAACCTCGGGGATTAACCCCAAGGGTCTGGATAGCAGGTGTCTTTATGAGACTTGCACAAGAAGAGCATGTAGTGAGGATATGTTTTAACTGTGATACAGGAACATCAGGGAATCGAGCTTGAAGGCCTTTAAGATTAACATGGGTTAGAGAGTGAAAATTAGCAGGATCAGAGACAGAGACTGGGAAAGTTCCTGTGGAGGCAAGGCGGTCAACTGCGGCATTACCTTCGGACAGGGAACCAGGAAGAGGGCTGTGGGAGCGAAGGTGTTGAATATACAGTGGTTGGGTTCGAGAACAGAGCATAGAGGCGATTTGAATCAAGAGAGGGGAAAGTGGGTTGTCATCAATTTTCACATACGAACGAGCAAGCCATGGAAGTAAGTTAACAGTATACACACTGTCAGAAAAAAGGTTGAAGGATTCTGGTACAGCTTTTAGTGCAAGAAAAACAGCATAAAGTTTTTTGTACTGAGGGGAATTATCAGGAAGCTCAGTAAAGAGAGGTTTAGGAGATTGTTTGTCTGGGTAATATATAAGGGCAGCAGCTCCCCTTTTTCCGCCATCAGTAAAGATTGTAGGAGCAGAGGGAATGGGATCCCGAGAGAAAAGTTTAGGTGCTAGTAGAGGCAGAAGAGGTAAAGAAGCTATCAATTTATTAGAAGGAAAATGGTTATCTATTTGTCCTGGAAACCCCACGAAGCTTATGGCAAAGCGGGAATGATGGCGTATAAGCCACTCTGTATCTGTGAGAGAAAAGGGCAGAATGATTAAATCCGGTTCTTTCCCTAAGACCTGCACAGACCTATTTCTTCCTTGGCGAACCATGAATGCTAACGCATCTATCTCAGTGAGGAGTCTTGGAGCTCCTCCTACTGGCGTGTGAAGCCATTCGAGAACCCCATGGTCTTGCCACAGTGCCCCTACTACTGTGGGGGTGGAGTTGAAGATTAGAAGGTTTACCGGAGAGGAGGGGGAGAATCGAACAAGGTGCATGTCCTGGAGGGCCTGGTTAACCCTTTCCAGTGCCAAGGAGGCCTCAGGAGTTAATTTACGTTTTGAAGAGGGCTGTTTGTTTCCTTTCAACAGGTCAAACAGTGGTTGGAGGCAGCTTGTGGGCAGATAGAGATACTGCCTAAGCCAATTTAAATTTCCTAGAAAACTTTGTAAAGAAGCAAGAGTAAGGTTAGAAGGGAAGGTAACATTAGGTTTTAAGGGACGAATTTGCGTTAGAGAAATCTCTGAACCTAGGAAGGATATTGGAGGGATTAGCTGTATCTTCTCAGGGGCTACATTAAGGCCGCTTTTCTTTAATGCAGGAATGAGAAAATCACGTAAGGCATAGAGATCTGTATCTGATTTTCCCCATATTAAAATATCATCTGTATAATGAAAAATATTAAGGCCCTTATGAATATATGGGACAAGGGCAGATTTAACAGCCTCCTGACAAATCGTAGGACTATTGGCCATACCCTGGGGCAGCACCACCCATTCAAATCTATCAGTGGGACTGGCATTATTAATAGACGGAACAGAGAAGGCAAAACGTTTACAATCTCGCGGATGCAAGGGGATAGAGAAAAAACAATCTTGTATATCAATAGCTATGATTGGAATTCCCGTGGGAATTGCAGAAGCAAGAGGCAAACCCCTTTGGGGGGAGCCCCAGACCTGCATGGTTTTATTTATTGCACGGAGATCTTGAAGGAGGCGCCATTTTCCCGAGCGCTTTTTAATCATAAAGACAGGAGTATTCCATGGGCTTCGAGAATGACGAATGTGTCCCAAGGACAACTGCTCTCGGACGAGCTCTTTTAAAATTTTTAGCTTATCCCTAGGTAAAGGCCACTGTTCCACCCAGACAGGCTCATTAGAAAGCCAGCTTAAGCGGGGTGTTTGGCTACGAACAGTGGCATTTAGTATTGGGGGTGCTGAATAGACCTGGTATCGCGGGAATGAGTTTTACGCTCTGCAGAGGCGTCTGTGGATATCCTAACATTAAGACATTCCAGAAGATCCCTGCCCAGTAAGTTGGTGCTAATATTAGCTACCAAAGGGCGGAAGTGTCCAGTAGAACCTTCTGGGTCTTCCCACATAAGCGAGTCTCGTGTGTAAAATGCTCTCGTCATCCCTCCTATTCCATGTAAACTGGGTCCAGGGATGAGTTCCCAATCTTGGGGAATCTCTTCTTGCCTTAAAATCGTCTTTGCTGCCCCCGTGTCAATCAAAAATTTAAAAGGAATGTTGCCTATCTTTACTGTCATAGAAGGGTGACCTTGTTCTAAAACAGGAGTAGTCCACAAAATCTCAGGCCCCAAATTTGTACTATTCAGGGGCGAACCATCTTTATGAAATTGGGACCAACAATCTGGCTGGAGGCGTGGTTTCCCTGACTGGAGGCGTGGTCGCAACTTATCAGGACATTGGTTACGCCAATGTCCTTGGCGACCGCACTGAAAGCAGGCCCCGTTTTGCTTACGTGGGGCAACTGCATAGACCTGCGTCGTAGCGGGTGTCCCATAACTGCCTGATGTAAGTTCCTGTGTCGCTAGAATCCAATTATCTGGGTGTAGGTGTTTAAGATTAAGGCATACCTGACGGAATTGTGGTGTCATGCCTTCCCAGACAATAGAGCGCAGGAGTAGTGTGCGGACGTCAGGATTATAAACCTTTCTCTCTAAGCTTCTCTTCACCCTTGAGATGAAGCTCACCAATGACTCATCAGAGCCTTGGTGAAAAGAGTTAATGGGAGCTGATGGATCTACATCAGGTGTGGTCACCCTTTCCCATGCTTGTGTTGCACAGATGCGTACCTGTTCAAAATAACCAGTTGGAAACCTGGCTTCTGCCTGCTGAGCTCCAGATTCATAAGCTCCTGCTCCAAACAAAGCATCAAAATTCCATTCTACCTGTTTGTTACTATTTTCCTGTGATTGCCTAGAGCACTCATCGCGGAAACATGCCTGCCACTGAAGATAGAGTGGGTCTGGGAGTGCAGCACGAGCCAGTTCTTTCCAGTCTTGTGGTATATTTAAATGATGGTAAAAGCTTCTCAAAACGGACTTGGTCCATGGAAAGTGCATACCATCCTCCCTGACTGCTTGCCTGAGCGTTCCAAGTTCTTTCGAGGAATATGGCTGCCACGGCTGAGGGTTTTGTTTAGAAGGGGCCAAGTTTATCGGGAATGTGTGGATTTGGTCCGATGGCGTGGGAGAGGGAGCTACAGAAGTGGAAAGTTCAGTAGAAACTGCTGTAGTGGCTGCAGGGGAGACTAAACGCATATCTACGGGGACGGAGCTCCCGGGGTGGACTGCACATGGTTTAAAATCCTTAAGTGCTGAAAAAATATCCTTTAGCTCTCGTATCTCAGTCACTAGGTCCCTTAATGGTGACGTATCAGCAGGGGGCGGGGTCAGGGACGAGGAAGCCTCAGGCGGAGCTGAAACTGCGGCAGCAGGGGCCGGGGGCGGGGTCAGGAAAACGGAAGCTGCAGGCAAAGCTGAAACCGCGGAGGCAGGGGCCGGGGGCGGAGCTGAAACCGGAACGGCAGGGGGAGGGGCTAGAGAACCGGAAGCCTCACTGGAAGCAGGGGGCGGGGCCAGAGAAGCAGAAGGAACTGAACACGTGTCTGCCACAGAAGGGACCGAACACTTGTCTGCAGAAGGAGCCGAACACGTGTCTGTGGGGACAGCTGGGGGAGGGGTCAAAGGAGCGGCAAAACACGTGTCTTCAGGGGCAGTGGGGGGAGGGGTCGTGGAAGCGGAAGCTGCCGCAGGAGAAACTGAACACGTGTCCCCGGAGGCAGTGGTTTGGGGGCTGACTGCAGATTGCTTAGGGTGTTTAAGTCCTAAGCAAATATCCTTTAACTCCTGTATCTCAGCCTCAAGGTCACTTAACCTTTTGGCAGGAGGCCTTGTACATATCCTGAAAATAGTAAATATAGCCATGAGAACCCATGGTGTAGCAAAAATTAAAGCGTCTCTGAGATCGAAAGCCTGTCCCAGGAGAGAAGGATAGAATGTCTGGGACACCTCCTCATAAAACGGAAAAAATCCCATGGTGGAGGGAAACGCGAGGCCACAGAAGCGGGCGGATTCCACTTACCTGTGTCTGGGCGGTTTCGGAGACCTCAGGCCGGGCGTGGTGTGGGTACGGAACACGATGGGCGCCAGATGTTGTTGAGGTGGTCTGGTGTCGGGCTGCACCGCGGAGAAGAGAGCGGACGTCCAGAGCAAAGGGGTACACAGATCTTTATTATAGGATGGGGGGGGGAGGTTTGGTTCAGACCACGTGGAGCCAGCCAGCAATGGCCGACCACGGGGGGAGAGCAGGGAGCGAGACCTCAGAGAGGGAGAGCCGAGAGCCCAGAGAGAGTGAAGGGAGGGGTGAGGGGGCTTTTTATTGGGCGACAACCAGGGGTGACGTATAGGGCCAGGATTGGTTGAAAGGGGGCACTCTAAGATTTAGCGGGGCATAGAAAAACCTGGGGGCGGAGACTGCATCAGAATAAGTCCTCAGCAACAATCCTGCACAAATGCTTATTTGCTATGCTTGTAAAAGAAGTCGCAAAATGTTGGAGGGATTTGGGAAAGCCCCTTTTTTCTCTGGATTTGACCTAATTTCTCTGACAAAGACATTTTTAGAAGAACCTCTGTGCAGTGACAGCATCCTTACCCACCCACCCTCTTGGAACTGATTGCTATTTCTGATAATGTGATATACTATGGAGATGTGTTTGGAGCTGTTGTAGCTCTTCTGTGACCATGAGGGCCAGGCGAAGAGAATTGCAGAGTTGTCCTGGAATTCTAACACTATTAAGTTGCTAAACTAACACTGAACTCTGTATCTTTAGATTACCTTGGAAAATAGCCTTTTATTTTATTTGTTTTAAACTACATTAGTTAGACATTTGTGATTCAGACCCTGTCTTAGAGAAAGTCGGTGTTCATTGGTTCAGGTCTCCTTTCATTTGACAAAGAAGTTTAGGAAAACAGATGTGTGTGTGTGTGTGTGTGTGTGTGTGTGTGTGTGTGTGTGTGTGTGTGTGTGAGTCAGTATTGAGAATCTCCCAAAGGAGAAGTCAAGCTGATCAGATGTCAAAGATGACACAGATATATCATGTCTAACTTTTCAGTTTCCATTTCAATGCAAACAACATTATATTTTTAAATTGAAATTTACTTTTGAGTAGAATGACTTTATGGGAACTTCTTTTCTTCCTAGATTTAACCATTTTTAAAAAATAATCAAGTATAAGTGAGATATGGTATCTTAAAAATAGCCAAACATAAACAAGTAAAAACATTTCTAGCAAAATTAAGTTAAGCACAATTCTTTTTTCCCACTTAAGTTTTTATGAATTTTCCCTTCTCTCTCTCTCTCTCTCTCTCTCTCTCTCTCTCTCTTTTTCTGAGAAGGGAGTCTGTTCTTCATCACATTCAGAAAGGAGTCTGGAACAGAACAATATTCTCTTGTGGAAAGCTTATCTGGTGTCCTGTTTTGGGGAAGAGTGATAACAACCTTCAGGCTTATTGGGAAATAAATTTGGGTTTATAGAGGTATAGTGGGACTTTGGGTCTTAGCATGTATTTTAGAATATGACATTAACACTCACTTGTTTCCTTTCCTTCCTTCCTTCCTTCCTTCCTTCCTTCCTTTCTTTTTCTTTTTTTTTTTTTCTCCAGGATTATTTATCCCTGGGACTCAGCACTGGCACTATGAATCCACTGCTCCTGACAGCCATTTTTTCCATTTTATTTCATAGGACAGAGATAAAGTGAGAGAGGAGAAGGATATATATATATGTAGAGAGAGAGAGAGAGAGTGAGAGAGAGAGAGAGAGAGAAAGACACCTGAAAACCTGCTATACTACTCAAAAAAATTCTCCCTGCAGGTGGGGAAACAGGGCCTTGGACCCAGATTCTCGCTCAAGTCCATGTGCTTAACGGGGTGCACCACCACCCAGCACCCACCACTCATTTATTTGTTTTCTATAGCGAACCAAATGGGATCAGAATCACCCACTTCAAGGTGGAGCCAAGATGTTGGCGTGACAGCATCTCCTGGCTTTCTCTCTGCAAAGCAGCTGCTTAAAACCTGGGAATTTCGAGTGATGGCAAGATTTCCAGGCCCGTGGTGGAAGAAGTATGCAGGAGGAGTCAAAGTGAAACCAAGGAGGAGAGCCGCAGATCACATATAGGCTCGGACAGGCTACAGAGAGAACAACACACACTGAGCGGAATTGTTCCACCAGGTACTAGATGCTACCATGATGTCAACCTGACTTCCCTGGGCAGATGACCCCATCAATGTGTCCTGAAGTCCCACCTCTCCAGAGCCCTGCCCCACCAGGGAAAGAGAGAGACAAGCTGGGAGTATGGATCAACCTGTCAACGCCCATGTTCAGTGGGGAAGCAATTCCAGAAGCCAGACCTTCCACCTTCTGTACCCCATAATGATCCTGGGTCCATGCTCCCAGAGGGATAAAGAATAGGAAAGCTATCAGGGGAAGGATGGAATAGGAAGTTCTGGTGGTGGGAATTGTGTGGAATTGTACCCTCTTACCCTATGGCCTTGTCAATTTTAAATATATATTTTATTTTTAAAAATATTTATTTATTCCCTTTTATTGCTCTTATTGTTTTATTGTTGCTGTTGTTATTGATGTCATTGTTGTTGGATAGGACAGAGAGAAGGAGAGAGGAGGGGAAGACAGAGAGGAGGAGAGAAAAGATAGACACCTGCAGAGCTACTTCACCGCTTGTAAAGCAACTCCCCTGCAGGTGGGGATCCAGGGGCTCGAACCAGGATCCTTAGCCGGTCCTTGTGCTTAATATTTCCATTTTATATAAAAAAAAAAGAGAAAAGAATCACCTACCTCAGGGGTTAAATGTAGTGAATACATAATCAGTTGACCACACAATATTATAGAATTATTATACAGGATATAAAGGCAACCAGTATAGTTTTCATAGTGGTAATATGAGCTCAACAAATAAATCCCAATGGCTTTATACATGGTGAGAACTAGCTGCAGGAATGAATTATTGAGATCAATAGACGTTCCCAAGACAGGAAGCAAAGTCTTGGTACAAAAGTAGGCAGCCACCATCAATGAGCAGAATATCCATAAAGTTCTCTCATCCAGCCTTTAGCAGTGTCCTTGTGGTTGAGAAGAAAATCCCTGCCTCCTCTGAGCCTCAGTCCTAATCTATAATCTGAGGGTGACCTGTCCACTTCCTGAGGACATTATGAAGGCTAAACAGAGAAGGTGTATCTGTGTGACACCTGACCCAGTAGAGGTGTTCAGTAAAAGAAGCTATCTCCCTCTCCCTCAGTCCATCTAGATGTATTCTATTAGAGTTCTATGTCTTCTTCTGGCCGGTGTGTGATCCAGATAACCACACACAGATGCAGGAGAATATGTGGAATGTTCTCGATCAACGGCCATAGGAAGGCTGAGTGCTTACCAGTGGTTATGCCTTAACCTCGGGCATTGGCAGAGTCAGTTCCTGCCGTCACTTAGACTAATGTGTTTCACCCTGTGTTCTTCTGGGATCTCTAGAACAGCAGGAGGCTGGGGACAGGTGCCAGAATCTGAGAGCCAGCTAGAAGTAGGGGAGTTCATCTAAGGGTGGTGTCAGTGGAAAAAATGTGTTAGTTCTTGTGGTTATGAAACTTATCATCTTCATTGCCACTGTTGAGACCCAGTGTCCTCCAGAAAGTTTTAGAGGGCTGGAGGAGAGGATACAATGTTAGAAGATCACTCAGTTCATTTAACATCTTCATATATCTGAGTCTCTCACACCATTCATCATTTTCAATTCACTTCTCTGCAACATTTACCACTTTTTTTTTCTTAGTCTAAAAGGTTACTGCTGAGGCTCAGTGCCTGCACTATGAATCCACTCCTGAAGGCCTTTTTCTTCTCCTTTTTCTTTTTCATTTTATTGGATAGGACAGAGAGAAATTGAGAGGGGGAGGGGGAGGCAGAGAGGGAGAGAGTCAGAGAGACACCTGCAGACCCACTTCACTGTCTGTGAAATGACCCTTCTGTGGATGGGATGCTGGGGGCTCTAACCTGAATCCTTGCATGGTTCCTTGCTCTTCTTACTATGTGTGCTTAACCCAGTGCACCATCACCTGGTCTCCATTATATAACATCCTATAATGCTATATATATATACATATATATATATATATATATATATATATATATATATACACACATATATATATATCATCCTAGAAGGAAGGAGAATAGGAGAATATATAACACCCTATAATATATATATAATATATTATATATTATATATAATATATATATATATATATAATATTATAGGCTGTTATATAATTTCTACTTATTTGCTATTCTCCTTCCTTCTAGAAGGAAATTTCATTAGCAAGTGTCTAGAACAATGCCTGGTGTACTGATGGTAAGTGATTAAATTATTGATTAAATGGAGGATCAAATGTTTAAACAAACTAACTTGAAAGGAAAGAGTGAAGACCAGTAACTGTTGATAACAATGCAGAGAAAAAGAAACTCTTGCTTATTATTGGTGGAAATGTTACTTGGTGCAGCCTCTAATAGAAAATGCCATGGAGAACCATTTAAAAACCTAAAAATGGAAATACCATATGACTCAACAATACCAGTCGGAGGCATTTGAGCAAAGAATATGAACATGCTAATTTGGAAGAGTATTTCACCCTTCTGTTCATTGCAGCATTATTCAAAATTGTCAAAACATGAAGTCACCCTCAATCCCCATCAACAGATGACTGGATCAGGAAACCGTAGATACGTAACGCAGCTGTAGATACCCAATGGCATATTGTTCAGTCCTTTACTAAAGACAGACCCATGCCTTTCATGAAGACAGAACAGATAGAACTTGAGGTGACTGTGATAAGTCAGTCAAAACATGAAAGATAATTATCAGAGGGGAAGGGGTTGGTAGGGATGATGGGTAGAAAGAACGGGTAGAGTGGTTATTTTGATAGGGTGATGGTGCTGGCATTTTGGAGGTGGTTATGGCGAGTTGCCTACATTTATAGAGGTGTGATATTATTCCCAAAATGGTGTAGTATTGTAAACTAGTGGTAAAAAGATGATTAAAAAAAACCAAAACAATGGGAGTTGGACTGACATGAAGAGGGTAAAAACTTTATCTTTTGCTAGATTTCCACCCTACTTTTGTATTTTAAATGTAATTTTCTTTATTATGCTATGGTTTATTTTTAAAAAATATTTATTTATTCCCTTTTGTTGCCCTTGTTGTTTTATTGTTGTAGTTATTACTGTTGTTGTTGACGTCATCATTGTTGGATAGGATAGAGAAAAATGGAGAGAGAAGGGGAAGACAGAGAAGGGGAGAGAAAGACAGACACCTGCAGACCTGCTTCACCCCACCGCCTATGAAGTGACTCCCCTGCAGGTGGGGAGCTGGGGGCTTGAACTGGGATCCTTACACCGATCCTTGTACTTTGCACCACGTGCACTTAACCCTCTGCAGTACTGCCCGACTCCCGGTTTCATTTTTTAAATTAAATAAATTTATTAATGATTAACAAGATTGTAAGATAACAGGGGTACAATTCCACACAATTCCCACCACCAGATTTCCATGGCCCATCCTCTCCATTGGAAATTTCTGTATTCTTTATTCCTCTCTGGGAATATGGACCAAAAATTTTTATGGGGTGCAGAAAATGGAAGGTCTGGCTTCTGTGACTGCTTCTCCTCTGAGTATGGTCATTGGCAGGTGGATCCATAGCCCCAGCCTGTTTCTGTCTTTCCCTAGTGGGGCAGAGGTCTGGGGGGTGAGGTTCCAGGACACATTGGTGAGGTCAGGATGGTGTCGTGTAGCATCTGAAACTTGTCCCACCCTACTTTTTAATTATACAAAGATCTTGGTTTGGTACCAGTTCCTGTATGTTGATCTCTTTCTACTACTTCAGTTCTTGGTGCCTTGCTAACAAAGACATTTCCCCCCTTCCCTCCCCCCCCCCCCCCGTTTATTTCTGGTGTGACTACACTATTTGCTTTATTTCAATGAAATTTTAGTGGAATTAGCATGCCCTGCTCCTAAGGCAAAAGTTCTAGAGCTGATGCATAATTTATTGTGTTCTTTTGTTGTATCATCTTGGCATCATGTGACAAGATGAAGCACCCACCAGGCAGGATTCTGAATGGTCTCCGGGAGCAGAGCTGATGTATCAAACCACGACGGGCCTGGGCTATGAGTGAGAGAGCTGAACTTGGTTGATTTCAGTTTGTTCTTGCAGTCTACCCTAACTTAGCCTGATGGACCCAATGCTCATTTCCACCCTCCCAGCTGTGTGTACTCACTCCTCTGACCACAAACCCAGGCAGCATGGAGCCAGGAAAAGGAAGGAATGTAGTTGTGGTGTGTCTTCCGAGAGCCCAGGGAGGATGCTGTTAACTGGAGAAGAGAGCAAGCTTGGATTTTTAGGTGAATCTATTAAAAAAAAAAAAAAAATCAAACTGCGGTGTTAAACCCATGAGAGACTCAAACTTGGGAACTGGTCTCTCAGACAGCTGAGAGAATTAGTCCAAGGACTGGGACCTGGTGTGGAGGTGTTAGATATTGTGAGAGGAGGTTATATTATTTCCACATATTTTCAGGAATTCTACAAAGTAGAGTGAGCCAGACAAGTCTCCTCCCTGGCGTTATTTCTATGGGGGGGGGGGAATCATGGGAGAAGATGATGGTGATGATGAACCTATCTTGTTAGTCCTTTCTACAAACTGAGGACTGGTGTCATGGACCAACTGTTTTCCTCCAGGGGTTATTGCTTTGGCTCAGGTGCAGGGACTATGAATTCACTGCTCCCGGCAGCCATTCTTCCCTATTTATTTGACAGGACATAGAGACATGGAGAGAGGAGGGAGTGAAAGAGAGGGAGAAACCAAGAAGCACCACTGTCTGGCTCCTGGACCAGCTATTCTTTGTGTAACCTTGTAGGCTGATGAGGACATGTCTCAAGTCATTGCATCCCTGCTCTTTCAGAGACTGACGATGCAGCCTCTTCAAAGAACCAGACCAGCTGAGTTTTGACTTAATTTTTTATTATTATCTTTATTTATTGCCAGAAATCAAGAGGGAAAGGGGCAACAGAGAAGGAGAGGGACAGAGAAACAACTGCAATACTCCTTCACCACTTACAAAGCTTTCCCCCCTGAGTGTGGGGACCGGGGGCTCAAACCCGGGTCTTTGAGCACTGTAACACCTGTGCTCAACCAGGTGCGCCACCACCCAACCCCTATATAATTTTTAAAAATTATTTTTATTTATTGACTAGAGACAGTCAGAAACCAAGAGGGAAGAGGGAGATAAAAAGTAATGTCCAAGAAAAATGGTGGTTTCCAGCAAATATTTTTTACATAGCCACCAGGATTCTCTCTGGGGTCCTGTGCCTGTGCTGTAACTCTATCACTTTTAGAGGCCATTTCCCCCTCCCTCCTTCCTTCCTTCCCTCCATCCCTCCTTCCTCCCTCCCTCCCTGTATTTGATAGAACAGAGAGAAACTGGGGGAGTCAAGGGTCAGGCTTGGTGGCTGAAGAGAGGTTCTGGTTGGTGAGGCCCTTAATACACTAGAGAAAAGAATACAAAGCCAGGGAGAAAGTGAGGCTGCAAGATTGCTAGCTGGCTCCTGCCTTCATTGTTTTCTTTATTGTCAAGGGAGAGAGAAGGCCCATCGGGCGCCCAGGCCACCATGCTCACCTCTGCTCCTCTCCGACTTCATCACTGTCTGTCTCCTCTGCCTCCACATAATCTTCTCCCAAACAGCCTTTATGCCTTCAGCTTCTATCAGGTATACACATCATTTACAGCAGGTGTAGAAGATACTATGTGCAAACGCAGGCTTTGAGTCAAAGCTAAACATGGGCATCGTAGGTAGGTAGGTGATAGATAGGGAAAGAGAGAACCCTGCAGGCCTGATTCACCACTCAGGAAGCTTCCCCCCTGCAAGTGGAGAATGGGGGGGGTGGGCGTGTTGAACCTTGTGCTGGGAAGGTGTGCGCTCAACCATGTGCGCCACTGCCCAGCTCCCTCCAGCTGCTTTCATTGGCAGCTCATGGTCCTTTTGGTGTTCCCAAAGTCATTTTACCTCAGTGTCTCAAACAGCTCAGTGAGGTGGGCGAGGACACAGTTTCCCCGTAGGGTTGAGGAAACTGAGGTTGGGAGAACTGAGGCCCTTTCAGCATTGGGTCTTTCTGTTTCCACTTCAAAGCTCTCACTTTTTCTACATTAGAAGGTCATTCAGGGAGAGACACTTTTGTATTTAAAAAAAATAATAACCTTTACTAATGACCTGGTAATTGTTTTTATAGCTTCCCAATGAAGTGTGAAGTGTTCTGAAAGACAACACAAGATAATTCCCTTTGATGGCAACACTTGCCCCAAAAGATTGCTTCTCAGTGCCCTGGCTGCAGTGTTCGATTGAGCTAGTGCTGAACAGCAGGGCTGGGAACTTTAACAAAGCACAGAGATCTCAAGAGGAAGGCAGTCTGGTCTTGCCTTTATTCTTAATTTATTGTCTTTCTTTCAAAAGCACCAAACCTGTCTTTCTCTGTCCAAAATAGTCATATGACACCTGGGGAACAAAATGATAATCAGCTGGCATTTATCCAACACTTAGCTTGCACGGTGCCCGGTACATGGGGAGGGCTCACGGGTATGTTTAGCCCACAACACTCATTTGATACACCTGTTGCTTTGAGCCTTTCTCAAATGTTGTTGCTCAAATGGGGTGAAAATGCTCTGAGGGAGAGAAAGGTTTGCATAGCAACAATTTGCTCACCCCAGTTCACAATCCAAAGAAAGAATTCTCAAACCCCAAAGAAAGGGAGGAAATTCATTTTAACTGAAACCAGCTGTGCTGTCGGCTAACACATTGGTGTGAAGTCCAGTTTCTTTCTCTCTGCAGCACAGCAAACAATGGCTGGGGAGTTAAGTTCCTTGTAGGATAGTGCCTTATGTTAAGACCCTCTCCAGCATTTGTTGCTGCTGTCACTTCTGATGTTTGACATTTTCACAGGGTATCTCCTAAGGGCCAAATCAATCAATGACTTGGAGGAAATTTTCATATGTCTGTTGGCCTTTTGTATCTCTTCTGTGCTAAATATTCTGTTCATATCCCTTCCCCACGTTTGAATGGGGTCCTTTTGTTGTTGGTGTTGCTAAGTTTGGTGAACTCTTTATATATAATTTTGGTTCTTAGCCTTTTGTGTGATGTATGGCATGTAAGGATCTTCTCCCATTCTGTGAGGCATCTTTGTTTGGGTCACGGTTTCATTTGCTGTGCAGAAGGTTTTCAATTTGATGTAGTTCCATTGGCTTATTTTAGTTTTAGTTTTCCTTAAAGATGTCTATGAAATTTAGATAGAAAAGCATTCCACCAGTATTTTCCTCTAAGTATTTAATAATTTCTGGTCTAACATCCCAGTTCTTGATTCATTTGGAGTTTAATTTTGTTTTTTTGTGACATGTAGTGGTTCAATTTTATTCTTCTGCATGTTTCAAACCAATTTTCCTAATACCATTTATTGAAGAGACTCGCCTTTCTCCCTTTAATAGTTTGCCTCTCCCTTGTCAAAAATTAGACGTCTGTAGGTGTGGGGGTTTATTTCTGGGCTCTCAACTTGTTCCACTGATCAGTGAACAGGTTTTTTTTTTTTTTTTGCCCCAGTACCAGACAGTTTTGACTACAATGGCTCTATAATATAGTTTGTGATCTGGGAGTATAATGACTCCAATTATTTTTTACCCCCCTCAAGATTATTTTGGTGATTCTAGATGTTTTCTGGTTCCAGACAATGTTTGTAAATTTTTGTTCTATTCTCTTAGAAAAAAAATTGGTGGGACCTTGATGGATATTGCATTAAATTTGTATATGGTTCTGGATAGAACTGAAGTCCTTCCCAGCAACTGCTTCATTTCATTCTCATGTGCTTATTATGGGGTTGCAAGTTGGAAAGGTCAGAGACATCCAGTGGCTGGCCTGGAAACCTCATCCTCACCAGAAGACAGAGAACCAGCTCTGAGAGTGGGGCACTGTCCATCACACAGGTATCTTCCTGTTAAGGGGCAAAGAGA
Organism: Erinaceus europaeus; assembly: GCF_950295315.1. NCBI lineage: Eukaryota > Metazoa > Chordata > Mammalia > Eulipotyphla > Erinaceidae > Erinaceus > Erinaceus europaeus. Next base: position 167,903,564 of record NC_080164.1, on the reverse strand, counting down.
CTCAAGTGTCTCCCCCATAGTGTCTGGTTCCTCATGGTAGTTTTCCACAAATAATTGGAGATCCCGTGATCAGGCAACATACACTTTATTTAGGGAAACGGAGACACAGCACATGTACAGTCATGCGTGTGTCATTTGCAGAGAATGGCGACTGGCTTTCCCTTTTGGCTTTTTATATTCCCAGCCTGTCCACCCAGAATGACCTTTTCATAGGTGTCTTTAAGTAACCCAGCTCTTTCCTATTGGTCAAGGTACGTCCTTTCTGTAGCCCTGCCTACTCTTTGTAGACAAAGTTTAGGGTCTAACAAGTTTGGGTGTTTTGGGGTTTTGTTTGTTTGTTTGTTTTGTTTTGTTTTCCCTCCAGGGTTATCACCGGGGCTTGGTGCCAGCACTATGAATCCACTGCTCCTGGTGGCCTTTTTTTTTTTTTTTTTTCCATTTTATTGGCTAGGACAGAGAGAAATTGAGAGAGGAGGGGGAGGTAGAGGGGGAGAGAGGAAGATAGATACTTGCAAACCTGCAGGTGAGGAGCAGGGGGGCTAAAACCCAGAACCTTAAGCGGGTCCTTGTGCTTAGTACTATGTGCACTTAACTGGATGCACCACTGCCTGGCCCCCACAAGTTGAGTTTGAAATGTCTGCATCTTGCCCTAATTTTACCTCTAACAGTCTTTCTCTGCCTCTGATCATTCTTAAGGGGCCTGGGGTGACTGGTTCTTGTCTCCTCTATGTTTTATTTATTTATTTATTTATTTATTTATTTATTTATTTATTTCTGGTATGTCGTTAATCTAAGGTGCCCTCAATACTCAGGAAATTAAGACTTTCCCTGAAGTAAGATGGCAGATCTAGGATGATGAATCATCTGTGTCAGCTTGGCTAAGGCGATCAAGTATTGGTTGGGTCAAACACCTGACCAGATGTTGCTGTCATCATCTAAAGCAGTAGATTCTGGGTAAAGCAGATTAGCCTCTAGAACCCCATCCAGTCAGCCCCAGGTCTCCTCAGAGAAGCCTATGGTATCCCAGAAGGTGGAAGGGTTCTGCCTCTAGAATTCCTTCTGATTCCAGACTGCACAGCTAACTCCCAGTCTCATAGCACAGCAACCCCAGAGACTGTGGACTTGCCAACCCCTAGACATGCACGAGCCAATCCCTTGAAGTCCACTCCTCGCCCCCATATATATGCATGTGTAGACATTTACATGTGTATCTTCCAAGAGTGTCAAAAATTAGGCAACTGGCTCTATTTTTCCAATGTGCTAGTTTCTTTGTGAGGAAACAGCAGTCTATTCATGAAATATTTTGTTTCGGCAGGCATAGTGCAATTCCTTGAGACTAAAAAACAAAACAAAACAAACCGAGAAAGCCATTGTGACTATTTACTATTTTTCCAAATCCAGGACAAAAGGATGCCAGCTGCCACTCACAAGCCAAGTGTATAGGGAGACCAGTGCTTGGTCTCCGGTTTGGGGTCTGGCTTGGGAACCCAGTGGTGATAGTGGAGGCAGGGGGGGTGGGGTGGGCAGTGATGACTGAGTCTGAAGCCTGGGGTTGCTCTTTGCTTGCACCCTGGGTACACAGAACCGACAGTGGAAGAAAGCTTGAGAGCAGCGGCCACTAGTCCCCACACAGTCCAGATGTGTGCATGCTCAGTGTCACTGAGTTCACCTGCCACAAGCACCTGAGTAGAAAGGTCAACTCACCCTCTTTCTCTGCAAAACTTGATGTGAGCTTTGGAAGTTCCAAGGAAGGGGGTGGGGAGGGAGAAAGAAAGCAAGAAAAAGAAAAGCAGGGAGCCTCCTTCACACGCACTTATTTTTAGCTCCTTTCCCCTTTGCAGAACGGGAACGCCAACTCAGACTATTTCTGCAAGTTGTTGCTGGGACGCAGTGGAGCTGTGGGCAGGCCTTGGCGCCTGGGCCCCGGGAGCAGGTGAGCGGGGAGCTGCAGCCCTGGCTGTGCTGGAGACTTCTTCCATGGGCTTAATCCTCTGTGCCCCGCTTTGCACTCTTTGTGGGGAAGCGCATGCCGCAATCATCCTCCCCCGTGTTCCCTCTAATCCCTGCCTGCTTAGCAGGTGGACAGATGCTTTTCGGTCTCGGTCTCGCCTCTCCGCAACCCGTGTCACCTCCAGGCGGGCTGTGTGTGACAGATTGCTAAATCTGGCCTCCTTGAGGCAGGAGACTCTGCGTTCAAGTGGCACCAGCTGCTGGCACCTCCTCTCGGGGGGCTGAGACAGGCCTGGCATTGGGCAGACCCAGAAAGTTCTGGAGGGCTGCCTGGTGACTCAGGAAATCCTATGCAGAGAAGGCCAGCCCTGGGAGGGGGGGCTTGCCTGACTGGGTGAGGATTCCAGCCTGGGACACTGGCCAGGGGAATTGGTACCCACCCCACCTTTCTCCACACCCTCATTTCAAGTGACCTAGTGCTAAACGAAGGGTATTTATTTGATAAGCAGGGTCGTGCTACCTGGCTCCAGCCTCCTATCACAACACAACAGGGATCCAGCTTTTTGCTGCCTTTTATTTATCCACTGATCTATTATTTACACCATTCACACATTTACTATTACTTTTTTTTTTTTTTTGCAGGCCACTATTTTGGGTCCAGAAACTGCTCTTAATTAGAATCTAGCCCTGCCTCAGACCACCCACATACTCTCACTGAGTCAGATCTTTTTTTTTTTTTTTTTTTTTAAGAATCATTTCACATGAGAGCAGCTAGAGTTCCAACCTTGCACATGAGGCACTGGGGACTGAACTGGGAGCTTTGGGCATGCAAGCCCTGCACTCTACCGATTGAGCCATCTCCCTGGACACAGGCCAGTATTGAAAAGAAAACAAAGGCAGCCGTTCCGATAGTCAAAACAGTGGTTTTATGAGGTTCCTTCCTGGAAGCTGAGGTAGTGGCTTGACATTCTGGTCACAGGGCCTGTAAAGAAAGCTAAGTTACACTAAGAATAGGTGAAAGGTCACACATGTTAAGTGTTGTTTTTGCTGGGCCGGCTTCACAGGCGGGTAACAGACGACCAGGGACTCATGGTTGAGCTGTACGCAATATCTCTTTATTCATGAGGGACGCAGCACAATCTAAGCCGAGCTAAGCTAAACTAAACTAAAAACTACAATCTTGTCCTTATAAATATACTAGCCCAGTAGGGTGGGAACAGGATGACGCAGAGAGGGTGGAGAGAAAAGTGACTGGTGAAAATCAGGGTATGACAAGGAGAGGGGGTGGAGCAGGCAAGAATTCTATCACTGAACCACCAATGCCCTGGAGGGAGGGTGGTGCTTATTAACAGCGGTTATGTAAATAGAATGAAGTGGTTATGTAAATAGAATAGTGTTAAGCAGGGGGGATTTAAACCAAATGAAACAGAAGGGGTTTTTAGAAGCATACCAACAGTTAAGAGCAGATGCAGGGGTGAGATAGTTTCAGTCTGAAATCCATTCTCCAGCCATGAGCTTCCAAGCACCTGCATTCCAAAGAGACGAGACAAGAGCAGCCCCAAGAAAGACCTGCTTTTGCAAACCAGCTCCTACAAAATTTTCAGATCAGGGACTAAGGCACATGTTACCATGAGGAAAAAGCTGGGTTTGCACCTCTGTTCTTCACCTGCAGGGGGGAAGCTTCAGAGTGGCGAATGGGGGTCTGCAGGTATCTTTCTCTCTCCCTCTCTTTCTCTCTTCCCTCCTCTCTCAATTTCTCTCTGTCCTATGAAGTACAACAGGAAGAAAAAAAAATGGCTGGAAGGAGTGGTGGATCTGTTGTAGTGCAGGCATGGAAGCCTGTGAAAACCCTGGTGACCATGAAAAAAATTTTTTTTCAGAGCCTGCATTATTACAGTCAGTCCCCTCCTCACCACCCGTGCTAAGTCATATGCTGATGCTAAAATGATATCTGCTAATCACACCTCATGGTCCCGTGTTCCTCTCTGTTGGCTCTGATAAGTGACAGTCATAATGGTTCTGTATTCTGAACAGGCCAGATATAAATAAATAAATAAACGAACAAACAAATGAATAAGAATTTTCCTTATTTCCGTCTGTCACCGCATGCTACTTTGTTATTTGAGATTTAATTAATAATTACATTTTAATTTAATTTATTTACTTTTGGTGCTGGGACTCAAACCTGGGGCCTTGTATATGCAAGGTATGTACCCCACCACTCAGAAATGCCCCAGCAGCTCTGCTGCAAATCCTCTGACAGGTCACAGGGAGAAATGGTTGAAACTGGAGATTCACTGAGGGAAAGACCCTTCCTTAATTTTCATTCTCAGAAATTTAGATGGCCTCTTGGGGGGCATGAAGAGTTGTTGGGGGGTGGTGGCTCCCCTGGTTAAGTGCACATATCATCAAGCACAAGGACCTGAGTTTGATCCCCGGCTCCCCATCTGCAGGGGTTCTGCTTCATGAATGGTGTATATAATGGTCACAGCTCAATGCAAGACAATGGACTTTGAGAAGGTTTTGTGCAGGGCTGAGGACTGGAATGGGGGGGGGGGCGTGGCCCTGTGGTTCATGGCTTACAATTTCATTGGGTTGTCAGAAAAGTCCTGATATTTTTCCCCTGTGGTTTCCATGCAAAAATGCATCTTGGCTTTTCTGACAGCCCGTTATATGGCATAGAGAGAAGGGCCCAGGCTTTGGTGGGAACACACCCTCGGTCTGAAGATTCTTTATCCCATAATAGTTCCCAAAACTGAGGGGGAGCAGTGCAGCTAGAGGAGTAAGATACCAGGCCTGGTGAACGGAAAGGCTTCTGTGAGGATCTGTGGGCTGGCGGTCAGAACAAGCTGGCCAGAAAGAACAATTCAGGAGGAGAGGCTGGCAGGTCTGGTCACCCCACCAGGTGCCGTGGTCATGCCCCTATCCAGTCTGATCTGGTTTCACACTAGCTGTAGGAGCTGCAGCCTGCACTCCCAGGGATTGTGTGCACCCAAGAGCATTCCAGAAGTACAGGGTTCCATGAAGTAGGGAGGACATGGGACCTCAAGGGGGGCTGGGGTTCAGGCAGAGAAAGGGGGTGGCTGGTAAGGGAAGAAGAGGAAGGGGAAGGGGAAGTGCTCCAAACAGAGGACTGTAAAGAGGGGTCACACACACACACACACACACACACACACACACACACACACACACACATACATTCCAAGCAGAAAAAGAACCATAAACACCTTTTCATCCCACACAATGAAAGAAGCAATTTGATGTTGACCCAATCAAGCCTCTGAAATGCAGCCAAGGGCTCCATGACTTAGATGTCAATCATTGCAGCTTTTGTTCTTAAGCAAGATGATGTTCCAGGCCACAGAGCCCCAAAGGACTCCTGGGTCAGTTATCTCGTATTGGAACATTGTGTGTATTCTCTGTGCTCCAAATAAGACCCACTTCCAAGAAGATATTATGTTCCCCCCCCCGCCATTAATAATGCTTGATTTTAATGGGTGTTTAAGAATCACACTACCAAGACCCACTGGTATTAGCAGAGGTGTTGAACGGGCTCCAGGACCCGAGTCTGCCAACATCCATCATCTTTGTGAGCTCAAAATATTGCCATTGAGTGGCTTCCCAACTTGTCAGTGTTGCTGAACTGAGAATTTGCCACTGGAGGTTGCAAAGCTCTTTGGGAAAAATTGTGAGCATATCCCTAGAAGTGCTGGTTAGCCTTTAATTTTTAATAGATATTTTAAAAGATTTAATTTATATATTTATTTTGGATAGAGACAGAGAAAATGAGGGAAGGGGGAAATAGACAGACAGACAGAGAGACCTGCTGCACTGTTTCATCGCTCATGTAGCTTCCCTGCTGTGGGTGGGACTGGGGGCCTGAACCTGGCTCCCTGTGCACTGTAATATACGTGCTCTAACAGACGCACCACTGCCCAGTCCCTCCCCCTTTAATTTTAGGCTTCTGGATTTCACCTGCAACTTCTACTTTGTCTCCTGGCTACCAAGCCTCTGGTATTCTCCTCGACCATGAATATGTTTTAAAAAGAATTCTGGGGCAAGTGGTGCTACACTCAGTTGAGTACATGTTACAATGTGCAAGGACCAGAGTCCAACCCCCCCCCCGCCCCAGCCCCCATTTGTAGTGTGGATGCTTTGCAAGCAGTGAAACAGTACTACAGGCTTTTCTCTCTCCCTCTCTCTCTCTCTCTCTCTCTCTCTTCTTTTCTTCCCCTTCCCTCTCTATTTCTCTGTTTCTATCCAGTAAGTAAATAAAATAAAAATATATTAAGTGAACAATGCACTGGAGGCCAGGGGGTGGTACATGTAGCTGAGCACTTGTTACCAGGCACAAGCAACTGGGTTTGAGCCCCTGCTCTCCACCTGCAGTGGGTACACCTCAGAAATGGTGAAGCAGGACTGCAAGTGTCTTCCTTTTACCCTATCTCCCCATCTCCTCTCAATTTCTCTCTGTTCTGTTATCATGCCAAGGCTCAGGCCATCACTGGCTAAAGAGGTTTAGGGAGGTGAGGCCCTCAGTGCAGAAGAAACCACAAGGAGTCAGGGAGAGCACAGGAGAGAACAAGGCTGCTGGGCCACCAGCCTGGTCACACCCCCTCACCTTGTTTTGGCCCATTCACTGTTCTCTTTACTATCCAGGGAGGAAGGAGGCCACGAGGACCACCAGACCCAGGCCACCAGAGCCAGGCCCACAGGCTCTCATGCTGCGAGGCTGACCTCTCTCCTGTTTCTGGTTCCAAACAGCTTTTATACCATCGGCTGACATCAGGTGTCAGTATTCCCAATCAATCAATACATCAAGTGCATGACATCATTTACGTCAGGTGCAGCTCAGCTTTCACATCAGGAGTAGAAGGTGCTTTGAGTCAGGGTGTGGACCTGTCCTAACACTTATCAAGTTAAAAAAAAAAAAAAAAGAAAGAAAGAAAGGAAAAGAGAAAGAGAAAAGAAAAAAAAAAAGCTGTCAGGCATGGTGGATTTGTAGTGCTGGCACCAAGCCCCAGCAATAACCCTGGCGGCGATAAAGCAAACAAACAAAAACAACACACCATTATATCAGTTTTACAAGTGCAGTATTAGAAACCAAGGTCACTAGTAAAAGTCTAGTTCACCGGCCTTTGTCACATACAATTGTCTTCTTCAAAACAGACTGGGGGTCTGGATCCACCTGCCAATGTCTATGTCCAGTGCAGAAGCAAGTGTAGAAGCAAGTACGGAAGCCAGACCTTTCACCTTCTGCACCCCATAAACATTTTTTGACCCATATTCTCAGAGGGGGAGAAATGTTAGAGGAAAGTTAAGAACTCCAATTCCATTAGGATCCAGAGAGAGAAGAGGAAAAAGAAAAAAAAAAAAGGAAGGACATTTGGAAGTAGTAATAGGTGTAGGTGTGACTTAGAAAGGAAAAAAAAGGAAGCAAGGGTAGGTAGCATAACGGTTATGCAGAGACTCATGCCTGAGCCTTCAAAGTCCTAGGTTCAATCCCTAGCACCCTCATAATCCAGAGCTAAGCATCGCTTTGGTTAAAAAAAAAAAGAGAGAGAGAGAGAAGGCAGGACTATAGGAAAAAAGGATATATATATATATATATATATGTATATGTATGTATGTATCAATTCCTATCTGTGACCTTGGGAGAACTGCTGTAGTTCCCAGTGGAGGGAATAAGGACACAGAACTCTGGTGGTGGGAGTAGTGTGTAAATCAATATTAAATATGTAACAAAAAGAAAACAAACAAACAAATAAACCAGTTGTCTTCTTCCATCCCATTTACCCACTCCCCTGGCCCCTTCCATTCTGGGAACCACCGACAGGCCTTAGAGTCTAAGAGTCTTGGTTGCATTTGGTTCATCTATTTGTTTGCTCTCTCTACATACCACTCACGAATGAGATTGTGTGTTGTTTGCCTTCTCCATCTGTCTTTTTTCACTCTAGATTCACCCATGGTGTTGCAAATAGCAGGATTTCATCTCTTTTGAGCAGAGCAGTATTCCATTGTATCACCGGTTTTTGTGTGAATGGGTTTGTTTTACTTCTATCAAGATAATGCCCACATGCAGTTCTAAAATCAAATGCATTACACAGCTGACAATTAAAAACAGTTCAGGAGGCCAAAGATACTCTGTTTGAAGCATTTTATCACAGTGCATATCATTACATATCATTACATACATTTTATCACAGTATCATTACATAGTAATATGGGTTTCAGGTGTGGGTCATTGAAAACAAAGATGTGAGTCTCCTTTGTTCTGATTCATAGACCAGGGATGCTTTCAGTAAGATCTACACTTGCTGTGACTTGGTCTAACTTTTTTTTTCTAGGCAGAAAATGACAATAAAGATGATGGTGATGACGATGTTATCTTATTTGAAGATTACTAGATTGGTACTTATGGTAACTTGAGGAATGAGAACTTGTGGATGTTTCTCTGGTATGTTGAGGATATTATATATAAATTCTGAAGTAAAAGTGAAAAAAAAGATGTTAACTGAGATGATCTCTGAAAAATTCAGCATAACATACAGCAGTATGATCTTGATATGTGTGGCTAGGAATAGATTATACATTCATTATTTCTGAGATATTTGTTCACTATTAATTACTTGAAATGTATCTTTATTAAGTTTAAAAAATTTTGATTATCAGTTTATTGGGTAGAGACAGACAGATATTGAGTGGAAGATAGAGATGGAGAGAGACACCTGCAGCACTGCTTCAACACTCGCCAGGCTTTCCCCCTGCAGGTGGAGATTGGGGGCTTGAACCTGGGTCCTTGCGCACTGTAACATGTGCGCTCAGCTAGGTCAGCCACCACCCAACCCCTCTTCATTAAATTTTTAATTACTGTTTTTTCTTTTTGAAACTGACGATATTATTTTACTATGGGTGTAAGAGTTTAGGAGTCTGATTTCATTCTGACAGTTCCATTTTAATTTTTTATTTACTAGTTTTTAATTCCTTTTAAAATTTCTTTTCTTTTCTCTAAATTTTTCATTATCTTAATTTATTTATTGGATAGAGACAGCCAGAAATACAGAGGGAAGGGGGTGATAGAGAAGGAGAGAGACAGAGACACCTGCAACATTGCTTCACCACTTGAAAAGCTTTCCCCCTGTGGGTGGGGACTAGGGGTTCACAGTTGCATTTTTAAACAGAACATTTTTTATTATTATTAATTTATTTTTATTTTTTATATTTATTTATTTTATTCCCTTTTGTTGCCCTTGTTTTACTGTAGTTATTCTTGTTGTTGTTGTTGTTGGATAGGACAGAGAGAAATGGGGGTGGGGGAAGAGAGGGAGAGAGAAAGATAGACACCTGCAGACCTGCTTCACTGCTTGAGAAGCGACTCCCCTGCAGGTGGAGAGCCGGGGCTCGAACAGGGATCCTTATGCTGGTCCTTGTGCTTGGCGCCATGTGCACTTAACCTGCTGCGCTACCGCCCGACTACCTATTATTTATTTTTATTAGAGCACTGTTCATCTTTGGCTTATGGGAATGTGGAGTATTGAATCTGAACCTTGGAGCCGCAGAATCTTTTTGTATAACTGTTATGCTATCTCCCCCTCCCCACTCTATTTTGTTATCTTTAAAAATCTACTTATCTGTTCACTTATTTTTATGAGAGTGAGAGGGTGTCTAGAGTACTAGCCACCATTGGCACTGGGTGGTTCCAGGGGTGGAGTGTGGGCCCTCAGGCACATCGCCTGTGCTTTTAACATGCTCAGCTGTTGCCTCAGCCCAATTACTTGCAATTTGAAGCACCCAGGCTAAAGCTTTCATTGTATTGCTACACATCTGAATTATTGAGATGTCATTAAGAGAAGCTTTTCTACTGTCCCCTTGCTCAGTGTCTGTGATAGTGAAGATTGTCCAGATTCTTCTGAATTTCCTAGAAAATGCTCTTAGCTAAAAAAGAATACAGACTGTGGAAGATATGGATAAGTATTCAGAAGAGAGGGCTGGGTGATGGTGGCGCAGTGGGTTAAGTGTACATGGCACAAAGTGCAAGGTCCAGCGTAAGGATTCCGGTTTGAGCCCCCAGCTCCCCACCTGCAGGGGGGTTGCTTCACAAGCAGTGAAGCAGGTGTCTATCTTTCTATCCCACCCCCTTCTTCCCCTCCTCTCTCAATTTCTCTCTGTCCTATCCAACAACAATGACAGCAATAACAACAACAATAACAACAACAACAATGATAAACAACAATGGCAACAAAAGGAAAAAAATAGCCTCCAAGGAACAGTGGATTTGTAGTACAAGCACTGAGTCCCAGAGATAACCCTGGGGGCAAAAAAAAGGCATTCAGAAGAGGGTAAAATAAATTTTTAAATATTTATTTAATTATTTTTCCCTTTTTGTTGTCTGTGTTTTTTATTGTTGTTGTAGTTATTATTGTTGTTGTTATTGATGTCTTCATTGTTAGGACAGAGAGAAGTGGAGAGAGGAGGGGAAACAGACAGGGAGAGAGAAAGATAGACATCTGCAGACCTGTTTCACCTCCTATGAAGCGACTCCCATGCAAGTGGGGAGCCAGGGCTCGAACTGGGATCTTTACACTGGTCCTTGAGCTTCGCGCCATGTGCACTCAAACCACTGCGCTACTGCTCGACTCCTGATTTTTAAATTTTTTAAATTATCTTTATTGGATAGAGATAGTCAGAAATTGAGAGGGTGGGGGATATAGAGAGGGAGAGACACCTGCAACACTGCTTCACCATTTACAAAGCTTTCCCCCTGCAGGTGGAGACTGGGGGTTTGAATTTGGGATATCCTGTTGACTTTATCATAATTTTTCTAATGATTTTCTTTAACTGTCTCTTTGGGTTATCTCCTGTTGGACTATGTGTAAGCTTGATAGAGCTTAGGGAGAACTACCCCCATCCTTGGATGGAGGTCTGAGAAGATACCCTCTTGGTGAGTCTCTCTCAACCGAGGTGAGCAAAAGGGTAGTTCTTTCTTGACTCTCAGGCCCACAGAAACCCCAATAATTCTCCCCATTAACTGCAGGCCACATGGCCGCCTACTTTAAGATTCACTTATTCAAAGTCACCTTATCTTCTGATCACAGAGAACACACCTTATCACACATTGCATCATACACCTCAGACCCCAGACAAAAGAAATTCCAGATTATATGGCCTTTTGATATCCATCTTCTCTCTATCTCACCCTACTGGTTTAACCCCTATGCTTCTCTCAGATACCTTTGGATAATTAAGTTGCTTGCGTCATGGAGAATAACTGTCTTGTATCTCATCAATTCCTGTCATACCAAACCCCTACTATAAGGGCAAGCCAACCTTTAAGAAACCTGTAATTTCTGACATGTATTTCAATAATAATTCCCTTTGTTTGGTTTTCTGTTTAACTCATGTCCACCTGCTAATAAACGTGATCTGAGCACGCTGCAGGTCTCTCCGGTGTCTTTACTCGAGAAAGAACCGGTCCGTTACCTTTCCCCTGGAGATCACCCTGCCAGACACCCCCACAATCTCCAGTTGTATAACCTATATATCATCTAATACTGAATACAACATTATAAATAATGCTAGGATAGCAAATGAGCATGTTTGATAGCATGTCCCACAGAGCTGTATGCTTTTATCAAAGGGAATTAATTGCACTGATGTGTTTCATAGTGAAGTCCATTGCTGTTTCACAGAGGGAAGGAAATGCTACATCTGTGAGGGAATGAACATTGGCAAGTTAGATATGGCTCATGGGCCACATCAAGCCAGTCTTTTTTTTTTTCCAATGAAGTTTTATTGGGACAAAAGCATGTTCATTTCCTTCCATATTGTCTATGGCTGGTTTTATACTGCAAGAGCATAATGTCATAGTTAGGTCAACAAGATCTAAAACATTTACTATTTAACCCTTCACAGAAAAATCAGTCACTTCCTGATACTAGAATGTTTTTCAGTCAGAACTCAACAGTCCTAAGTGATAGGTTGGTTTTATTACTACTATAACATTATTTGCTTTAATTTATTATGCCTAGAACAATGGAAAAATCACCATACACTAACAGTGAAAAAAAAATCAAGCCTCCTAATGGAGACTTCGTGGGTATCCCTAATTCCACTCCTTGGACCTGCTCACTTTTTATTTTAGAATATTAACCCAAACCAGCCATAGCACAGAAACTCAAACACAAAATTAGACCTATATAGAAGTTTGGTCTTAATAAAGGTAGCCCCAAAGGTCAGTGGGCAAGAGAAGAATCCTCTGCATATAGTGTGAGGTGGGAATTCAATTCACGCTATATAGGGGAAAAAGTGTACTTCAGATAAGACCTCAAGGTGAAAGGTAAAGCTATAAAGTAGGATTCTTACTGTATTTCTTTGGGTAATCAAAGCAATCTATGGATGCCTTCCCAGAATAGAGGTTTTAAACACATAAAATGAACTAGACAGGATCACCATGGAAACCAAATATTCAGAAAATCTTAAAGTCATGAAGTAAAATATATGTTTTTTTATTAAAGTGTTAACTTATAAGATCTAGCAGTAAACCTAGTAATTACAGCAATTTTGAATAGTGACAAGTATAAGCAGGTATTTTGAGCAATCTGTACTTTGGGGAATTTTGAAAGTTATTTTGGTGACAAAATTGAAAGTCTGCTAATACTTCTGTGGTTTGTTGCCCACATTCAAAATTAAAAGAAACGCTAAGTGTCTGCCACAGTTGGTGAAAACTAAAGTGTAATTTGATCTTCACCTGAGTTTACAGACCCTTTGACTTCTAGGCTAATGCCTTCATCAAATTAATGTAAGCACAAGAGATTTTCTTTTCTTTTTTTTTTTTTTCTTTATGTTCTTCTGGTACCATCAAGCCCAGGGCCTTAGACATGTAAGGTGTATGCTCTACCACTGAACCACCTTCCCATAGTCATCTTCCTATGTTCTGCAAAGAGTTTCTGAAAATCAACAAAGAAAAGACGAAAACTAATAGAAGATACGCAAAGGACACGAAGAGACACATCGTGAAGGGAAAGTCTTGAGTGTATCAGTGGTACATGGTGAGATAATCAATCTCACTTGTACCAAATAACCAGCAAACTAAATCTCCTGTATCATAGATACTACTCTGGTCATCTGGCCATCTTATTTTTTATGGATAGAAAACTTATTGCTACCAAGTGCTAGCAAGGGTATAAACCCTCAGGCACCACTGATAGAATACAAACTTTCATAATGACTGTAACAACAATCTAGTGACACTGAAACTAAGGAACAGGTAGCTTATGACTCAGGTCTTGTGTTGCGAATCTGTGAACACGGACCTCTGGTGTTTTGTTATTTAGGGAAAACATATGAGGATTTATTTTTCTCTTCTTCAACCACTACCAGACTTATTTGGGGCTCACTGCCTGCACAACAATTCTACCACTCCCAGTGGCCATCTTTTCTGTCCCTTTTTTTTTTTTTTTAATACTTGATAGGCCAGAGAGAAATTGAGAGGAGAGTGGTAGATAGAGACACCAGCAACACTGCTTCAATGGTTGTGAAGCTTCTCCCTTTGCAGGTAGGGACTGGAGGATTGAACCTGGATCTTTGTGCATGATAACATGGGGACTCAACTGAGTGCACCATGACCCGCCCCTGGTATGAGTATCTTAACCTTAACATTGTCAGTGATCAGACCCATTGAAGGCGACTCGACTGAAATGAACAAGACTCATGCTGACAGAAACACACAGAGGAGCATGGGTCCCACCAAGGTTCACAGTATATGTGCAGAAACCCAGACACATCCAGGTATCATAGTCTTAATTGAAAAAAATATATAAGAACACTGAGAGATTTTCCGCCATTTGATAGATCAAAACATACCCACCTAGAAAACAGTGCTGCATTTTTTACAGCCTCTAGAGCGGATACACAGATAATGACCACACTACATGTAAAGAACAGAACTCTGACCACACAACCAAGTAACCTGCCCAGGAAATTCAGCCCCTTATCTGTAATTGCCAGCCCAGGAAGCCAACTGACCACAGATCATTCTTCTATGAGGTCAGACTGCTAAACAATCCCGAACATTAAAATAATGGTTCCCACAACCATCAGCCTCAGTAGCCAGGAGTTGATCATTAACTGACATCATCATCATTATTGTTACTGCTTTCAACTTAAGATCACCCAAAGAACGCCCAATGTGCAATCATTCAGGATACCCCACTTGTGGTTCCCCAATTTTACCCCTCCCCCAGGACCAACAGCCTCCAACTAGGCAGCTTGAAACTGCATCTCTTTCTTCGTTCCCTGTCAAGCTTTCTACTTCTTTGTTCACCTGAAGTCTCTGTCTAAACATGGTGGCCGATTCCCTTGCTGAAGATAGTGAGCTTGGAGTAGGCATTCATCTGAATGCCTTCATTTACTGTTTCCATCTCTGGAGGTCTGCTGGGCACTTTGGAGTGGGGCCCCTTTGTGAATGGAGATAATACTGACTGTGGGTCATAAACAGAGGAAGTGACTAACAACTGTTAGGAGACTCCAGAAAATAAACCAACAAGAAGAATGAGTCCATTGTCATTTCTTTCTGCATTGTACCACTTGCTGCTTCTGCCCTTTCCAAACCTTTCCTCTGTTTGGACTTGGGGGCAAAGTATCCCCAAGATTTTTTTTTTTTTTTTTGTTTCTAGGGTTATTACTAGGGCTTGGTGTCTGCACTATTAATTGGCAACTTCCAGGAGGCATTTTTTTTTCTTTCTATTTTTATTGGACAGGACAGAGAGAAATTGAGAGGAGAGGGGAGATAGAGGGAGAGAAAGATAGACATCTGCAGACCTGATTCACTGCTCATGAAGCGTCCCCCCTGCAGGTGGGGAGTACAGGCTGGTCACCACAGCCTGGCCTTCTCCAGATTATGGTGCTAAAAGGAAGCTGAACTCTCTCCACGCCCTTTCTCTAGACCAGAGGGCTGCAGAGTTCCCGATGATTGTCAGCGTCCTTGGGAGACCTGCCCTTCTAGAATAAACCCTCAACAATGACTGAGGTGGAAAGGAGTCTTCAATCTCAAGTTTTTGCCTACAGCCTGGTTTTATCTCTGTTAGAGCAGAGTTTAGAGCCAGTGCCTCCCTCTTACCACTCAATACTGGAGATTAAACGAAAAAATAGCCCCAATGATTTCATCTCACTCCTTTTCTCAGTGAAAATTACTTTTCAGAACTGTTAAATCTCTGTGAAGGTTATAATCGAGGACTGTAGGTTCACTTTGGTCCGTTTATTAAGATATAGGCTACCAAGCCCCAATAGAAAAAAATAAATAAATAACTAGCAGATTACTTGGGTTTATGCACAGTTTGTCTAGTCAATCAATCTGTAAACATTATGTAAATGTGTGTAAATCCAGTTCTTGCCCAGACTTTACGTATGCATTGTTATGTAAACGATCAATCTTGTTAATGCAAATATTAATATAAACCTGACATTAAACACAGTTTACACAGCCTTGTTGGTTGAAGGCGGCTTGATTTACATTGAAATGTAAATAGCAATAGTGCTCTTTTTGGGGCTTTAGAAAACAAACTGACTAGAGTTCACTGGGTGGCCTGTCCCCCAGCTTCCCAAGTGCCACTCCCAACCCCTTCATTCAGTGCATCTCAAGAAGTGCTGGGGGAGGGGTAATTTGCAAGTCTTGTATCCAGCCACTGTGCTATCTCCTCAGCCACGGAGGGGGCAGTTTAGATGACAACTCATTGGTCCCTACTGCTATTTTTACTTTTGATAGTCTTCCCAAGACCTTCCTTAGAAAGACTCACCCAATCCATATCAAATAATATTGCATCTGCCGATCGCAACCTAATCAACTCAACGATTGCCACCTCAACATGCTTAAGCTCAGACTGTGTCCAGAGACTTCAGGTGTGGAATGACAACCCTTCAGCTTCATCACTCGGGTGAGACCTTTCCTTTCATAGTATTCTCTAATTCCATTCCAGGTGGTTCACTTTCTAACAAAGTCCCAAAACCTAGATACACACTATGTTCTATGAGAGAGAGAGCATATGTTCACACGTATCCATAAACAAGTGCAAAATATATACCTGAAAGCAGAAGTACACTAGAGTTTGCAGTGAGTAGCCCCCCAACACTTCCTCTCCACTATTCCAACCTTTGCATCCATGATTGCTCAACAATTTGTTTGGCTTTGTATGTTAACTCTCTTTTCAGCCACCAGGTTCCAGATGCCATCAGGATGCTGGCCAGGCTTCCCTGGACTGAAGACCCCACCAATGCGTCCTGGAGCTCTGCTTCTCCAGAGACTCACCCTAGTAGGGAAAGAGAGAGGCAGATTGGGAGTATGGACTGACCAGTCAACGCCCATGCTCAGCGGGGAAGCAATTACAGAAGCCAGACCTCCCACCTTCTGCAACCCACAACGACCCTGGGTCCATGCTCCCAGAGGGATAGAGAGTGGGAAAGCTATCGGGGAGGGGATGGGATATGGAGATTGGGTGGTGGGAATTGTGTGGAGTTGTACCCCTCCTACCCTATGGTTTTGTTAATTTATCCTTTCTTAAATAAAAAATAAATTAAAAAAGAAAAAGAAAAAGAAAGACACTTTTAGGACTGGGGGAAGTTCGAATAATTCAGGAAGAACCAGTCACCAGCTTCTATTTCTACAGTGATTGAGGACTTGGAGGTGAGTTATGTCAACAACATTGGCTAGGTAGTTCTGGGAAGACAGGTCTCTCTTCAGTTGGCTTCAGCCCCTCCTCTTCTCAGCTGGATGTTTAGCTCCCAAATCTGCTTAGTGAAATATATGTAGTTTATTGTGTGTAAGACTGAGACTTGAGTGCTACTGAGGTCTAGCACAGAGTGATGCTAGGGATTGACTTTTGGATGGGGGAGCACTGAACACAGTCACAGGTTAAAGTCGGGCGCACCAAAGTTTTAAGCCTGTCTTTACCACCTCTGGGTCTTGAAAAAGACATTTACTCCACGCCTTCTTTTCCTCAGCTTTGTGGAGCAGGGGAGTGAATATTGGTTTTCCAAGGCTGTCGTGATGACTGAATGAAACCAAGAGTGTATAGCACAAGACTTCAGTATCGACTAGGAATGAATCCAATTCTTATTCCAGAAGTTCAGACATCTGGAAACCAAAGACTGATTTTATCCCTTTCCATCTCTTTGTCCTCTTTGAATCCTTGGCTGATGTTCAGCCCCCTTGTGTTACTTCTGGTGGAGAATTTGTTTGGGGGAGGCAGGTGGCGGCATGCCTGGATGAGTGCACATATTATGGTGCACAAGGACCCAGGTTCAAGACCCTCGTCCCCACCTGCAGGGAGAAACTCTCTGAGTGGTGGAGCAGGGCAGCTGGTGTCTCTGTCTCTCTCTCCCTATCTCTCCCCCACCCCTCTCAGTTTCTCTCTGTCTCTAATAAAAATAAATAAATAACTAGATAAATAAATAAATACAAGGTTTACACACACACACACACACACACACACACAATTTGTAGGGAATTGTGAGGCTGAGGGTTGAGCGTGGTGAGGACCGCCTGTGGAAAACTGGGTGCCTGGAGGAACAGTCACCCCATCAGCCTCCCCACCCAGGGTAGGGGGGAGCTGGCTCTCCAGGGCTTCATCCACCCCATCAGCCTCCCCTGCCTCACAAGGGCCCTGCATTCTCCTTATGTTAACATGCTAGTTCACTTCCTTATTCTCAGACCATTGTTCTGCTCAAACAGTAGCCAGAAGCCCCCTCACTGTTTTCCTGCCTCCTACTGTTTTGGCCCTGCATGACTCAATGACTCCCTCCTGCCCATACAAAGACCCCCTCTCTCTCTTACTCTCTTGCTCTCTCCCTGTGTACCTACTGATAATCCCCCTTCCTCTTTTCAGACCAGCTCAGCAATTACTGGAAAAAAACCCTCGCTCCTTCCGGAACACCTGGCGCCATGACCATATAAGGTGAAACAAACTTCTTCCTCCTACCACCCTCTGCACCCCCCTACCACCCTTTAAATGCTCTGTTCTGCCTTTCAATAAATGGGTTATCCGCTGCCTGGGGTGATCTCTGGTTTTGTCTCTTGCTGTGGGTCGCAGAGGTACCCTAGTTGTGCTCGCCCCTGCTGCAGTCTCAGGACAAGTTCTCATCTGCACCCGTCTCAGTGGCCAATGGGGACAGACACACAGAGAGAGCTGGACGTGAGATAGGCCCCTCACGAGAAACCCGGCAGCAATTTGTTTGGGAAATACTTTCTGGGATACCCCTGAGATCAGTCACCTCAAACTGAGCTTGAGGTAGTAATGATCCATAGCTCTGCAGGTGGAAAAAGGAGGCAGTAAAAATGACCTGTAATTCTTTTTTTTTAATTTACAAATATTTTATTTACTTATTTATTAAATAGGAAAGAAAGAAACTGAAAGCAAAAAGGGAGAAAAAGAATGACAGAGATGGGGAGTTACCTGCGACCGACCCTGCTTCACTGTTTGCGGAGCTCCTCCCTTGCAGGTGGGGTACCTGGGAATTTATTTTTATTTTTTTTCTTAATTTTTATTTATTTGATAGAGACAGAGAGAAATTGAGAATGGATGAGAGATAGAGAAGGAAAGAGAGACACCTGCAGCCCTGCAGGTGGGGACCAGGTTTTGAACCTGGATCCTTGTGCTCTGTAACGCATGCACTTAACCTGGTGCACCACTGCATGGCCCCATGAGACCTGAATCTCTTAAACATACAGATAAGTCCTAACTCCAAAGATCCTGAAACAAAGGGAGTGGAGTCAAACTCTCGAAGGCACAAGCTCTCTAGTCACAACTTGCAGCTGTATTTGGACTGGGCTTGTCTATTTCCGTCTCCAGGAGAGCAGGGTCTCTGTCTTGCTTTTCTTGGCCCCTCAGCAGCCAACACAGAGCCAGTCCTATGTGGGAGTCCAACTCCTCCCACCTACCCAGACTCATTGACTTCTACTTCTTTTTTTATCTTTAGTTTCCATTTGGGAGGGAACTGGGGTGGGGCACACTGGAATGAAGACCACACCACAAGGAATTCTTCCCAGCTTCTCTATGCCTCTAGGTGATGCCCGTCGGGAAGCTGCCTGTTTATGTGGGGGCTTTAGTCACTGGCTACAGAAGAAGGGCAAACGCTAGAAGAAAAAAGTCCTTGACCAGACGGAGTTCAATTCCAATGAGTCAACCCCAATCAGTCATAGCAGCTGGAGGCCTGAGAGCTCCAGACAAGACCAGACACACTGGCAGGGATGAGAAAGTTTCCCTCCTCTGCAGAAAAAGGGGAAACACTCAAATGGAGTGAGGAGGTAGAGCTGAACCATTGCCCATGCACATAACTGATAATGCTTTTTAGCTGAACAGGGCTTTGGAACTGATACAGTACTCTTGCCTCTGTTGGCTCATTTATCTCAAAACACCCCTCTGAAGTATTATTATAGCCAATTTTCAGGTGGATATATTGGGAGGGGGCGGAGGGAGCAGGGCAAAGGGCATAAGTGTCCTCTTTAAGGTCTGCTGGTAAGGTTCTAGATGATATCTTTTTTTTTCTTGAAGTTGACAGATATCATCTAGAAGAAAAAAGGTTCTAGATGATATCTGTCAACTTCAAGAAGATGAGCATTTATTGCAGCAAAGCAGAGATAGGGAAGACAGAAAATATATACATAGACACACACAGGCGTGAGAGAGAGAGGGAATGGATAAGCGAAGGGGAGGAGAGAGGAGAAGAGAGGAGAGGAGAATAGAGGGGAGAGGAGAGGAGAATAGAGGGAGAGGAGAGGAGAAGAGAGGAGAGGAGAATAGAGGGGAGGGGACGGGAGAGGAGAAGAGAGAAGAGGAGAATAGAGGGGAGGGGAGGGGAGGGGAGAGGAGAAGAGAGGAGAGGAGAGGAGAATAGAGGAGACTAGAGGGGAGAAGAGAGGAGAGGAGAGGAGAGGAGAGAGGAGAAGAGAGGAGAGGAGAATAGAGGGGAGAGGAGAGGAGAATAGAGGGAGAGGAGAGGAGAAGAGAGGAGAGGAGAATAGAGGGGAGGGGACGGGAGAGGAGAAGAGAGAAGAGGAGAATAGAGGGGAGGGGAGGGGAGGGGAGAGGAGAAGAGAGGAGAGGAGAGGAGAATAGAGGAGACTAGAGGGGAGAAGAGAGGAGAGGAGAGGAGAGGAGAGGAGAGGAGAGGAGAGGAGAAGAGAGGAGAGGAGAGGGGAGGGGAGGGGAGGGGAGGAGAGGAGAGGAGAGGAGAGGAGAGGAGAGGAGAGGAGAGGAGAGGAGAGGAGAGGAGAGGAGAGGAGAGGAGAGAGGAGAGGAGAGGAGAGAACTGAGTCCTGAGGGGGTTTACTTTAACCATTATCTCCAGGTACAAATCTGCACTCATCTGCATTTTCTGGTCTTAGTCATGTAGAAACAAACAACAACAACAAAAAAACCAATGCTGGCTCAGGATATAGACATCTGGGTGTCTGTCCTCTCTCCTAAAGTTTGCAAGGGGAGGGACTTCTTACTAATGTCCTTCCAGCACCCTCCAGGAGTCTCTCCCTAGGCAGCCCATAGCGACTGCTCCGAGACAGGTCACCTCAGCCATTAGAAACGCATGTGATCAGCTACCAACGTCCTTTAATGAGAATGTTTGTGTCTCTTTGATGTCTCT
This sequence comes from Erinaceus europaeus, assembly GCF_950295315.1. Classification (NCBI taxonomy): domain Eukaryota; kingdom Metazoa; phylum Chordata; class Mammalia; order Eulipotyphla; family Erinaceidae; genus Erinaceus; species Erinaceus europaeus. The sequence goes on along the minus strand of NC_080164.1, from coordinate 167,882,984 downwards.
CTGGAATCATCTCCAGGTAAATAAGGCCCCCCCTGGCAGTCAGCTAGATGACCCCAAACAGAGTGACTCTAATTATTCTGCTGCTGCTGCTGCTGTGATCACAAGCCTTTTTGTTTTTTAGAGAAAGGAGACATTAACCAGGATGGGATTTGCCCCCAAAGAATTCTGTACAAAGAGTGCCAGAGCCTTCCCCTTCCACCTTGACAGTCCCCAGAGACAAACTGAAAAGACCTCGCTTAATGCCTCCTCCGAAGGGTATTTGCAGTGCTGGCTTCATCATTCAAAGCAGGAAAGGCCTTTGTCATGGTCAAATGGCTTTAATGTGTTTTGAATGCTACATAAATTCAAACTTGATGGCTCATTTATTTGTTGGATTGAAGTTTTATACAATAAACGAAGCCTTGGTATTTACTAATAACTTGTGCACTGCCCTTTGTTTGTTTAGAACAGCCAGAAGGCAAAGAAGTTGACCGAGTCCCTCATGGCCAGTATGGTGTTTAGATCCTGGCATTTCCTGGGACCGGCTTATGGGTTGGTGGGAGGCATAAAAACAGGGTTGCCCGTATGTCAGAAGAACCACTCAATTGGAAATAAAGAGGAAGGGGTGCCATCGCGGGTAGACTTATTTTTACTTTTTTATATTAGTGATTTAATGATGATCAACAAGACCATAGGATAAGAGGGGTACAATTCCATATGATTCTCACCACCAGAGTTTCATAACCCATCCCCTCCATGGGAAGCTTCCCCTAGTCTTTCTTTTTAATTTAATTTTTTAAATTTTATTGGTGATTTAATATTGATTTACAAAGTTCCAGGGGTATAAATGTACAAAGTCAACAAATGGGTATAAATCCATTCCATTCCACCCACCAGGGTTCTGAATCTTCAGTCTCCCCACCGCAAGCTACCACAGTTCCCCTAAGGTTGTAGACATGGGCCAACCATCATCTTTACAGCTATCTGTCTACATTTATACATAATCGCCTCTTTTTTCTTCCTGATCCAATCCTCTCTTCCCCTCTAAGCCACTCCTGACAACATTACTACCTCCATATGTCCCTCTCCTTTTTCTCCTTTCTCTCTGGGTGCTGATGGAGCTGGAGTTCAGAGCCCTATTACCTTCTTCCTCCTATCACTTCTCCCCTGGTAGGCATATGGATCAAGGTAGTTTTGAAGCTTTCCTATTCTTTATCTCTCTGGGAGTATGGACCCAGGATCATTCTGAAATGCAGAAAGTGGAAATTCTGGCTTCTATAATTGCTTCTCCACTGGACATGGGCATTGACAGGTAGATCCCTACCCTCAGCCTGTTTCTGTCTTTCCCAAGTCGGGTAGAGCTCTAGGGAGGAGGGGTTCCAGGACATATTAAAGAGGTTGTCTGCCCAGGGAAATCAGGTTGGCATCATGGTAGCATCTGCAACTTGGTGGCTGAAGAGCATTAAGATGTAAAGCAAAACAAACTGTTTAATAATCAGGACCTAAAGGTGAGATTATAGTAGATGAGATTTGGGGTCTTCATATTGGAAGAAGCCAGGGAGTCTATTTTAGGTATATTCCAAGGGGCCCAAGATTTTACTAATTTCTGACTGAACCCAACAGCTAACATGCAGGTGGGCTAGGAGTATTGTCTGGGAAGATGGTGTGAGAATCAAGGATAGGACTAGAAAGCTGGATCAGGGCAGAGAGTAGCTCTCAAATATGGGAAGAGCATATAAGTACCGTTCTCTATAAACCCCATCAATCTGACCTAGGGCCCATGCCTATACATATTTAGCACAGGAGCCTGCGTAACCTCTGCCTCTCTGTTGGTCTGACCTTGCATTCCATGGTTATAGCTAGGAACATTCTATACTGCACTCATTTCAGGACCAGTCCAGACTTACTGAACAAAACCCCACCACAGATATTTCAACCACTGAATTCAATGAATTGCAAATTCAGATCTTTTGAGTGACTGGCCTGACTTTGCTGATGACTTCTGGCTTGACTTTGAAAGATTCATTCTTCCCTGCTGTGTCTCACTGTCTCACTCCAGAGTGGAGGGGTGGTGGGAGTGAGATGGGGCGGCATGAAAGGCCTCTACCACATGCTATTCATTGTGTAAGGGAAACTTTTAAAGAAAACTTTGTTCTCTGCCTCTACCGTACACACACTAATTTCTCTTTCTCAGATTCCAGTGGATAGATGTCATAAGGTGCACCTATTATGTGCAAGAATGCAGGCTTTGATGTCAAATGAAACCAAACATGAGCCTCCTGTCCCATACACTGTCATTCAGCTTTGTGTCACAGTGTCGAGCGCAATGAAGACAGGATCAACGCTCAAATATACCTTCCAGCCCTTTCATTTCAGAGAAAGCTCATAGGGCTAGAAGAAGGGCCCTGAAACGTCTCTGTTTCTTCTTTTATTTATTTATTTATTGGTTGTTAGCTGACAGAAGCACATAGGAATTTTTAAAAAGTTTTATTTTTTTTTCCTGCCTCCAGGGTTATTGTTTGGTGCTGGCACTACGAATCCACTGCTCCTGGTGGCCATTTGTTCATTTTATTGGGTAGGACAGAGAGAAATTGAGAGAGGAGGTGGAGACAGAGAGGGAGAGAGAGGGAATGGGGTTGTGGCGCAGCGGGTTAAATGCACATGGCATGAAGCGCAAGGACCAGTATAAGAATCCCCTTTGGAGCCCCTGGCTTCCCACCTGCAGGGGGTTCACTTCACAGGTGGTGAAGCATGTCTTTCTCTCCCCCCTCTGTCTTCCCCTCCTCTCTCCATTTCTCTCTGTCCTGTACAACGACAGCAATAACATCAACAATAATAACTACAATGACAATAAACAATAAAGGCAACAAAAAAGAAAAGAGAGAGAGAGAGAGACAGAGAGAGACACCTGCAGACCTGCTTCACTGAGTGTGAAGTGTCCTCCTTGCAGCTGGGGAGAGGGGGCTTGAACCTGGATCCTTGCACAAGTCTTTGTACTTAGCACTATGTGTGTGTAACTGGATGCAACACTGCCCAGCTCCTAAAAAGTATTTTTGTTATGGGATAGAGACAGAGAGAAATTGAGAGGGAAGGGAAGATAGATAAATAGATAGATAGATAGATAGATAGATAGATAGATAGATAGATAGATAAATAGATAATCCTGCAGTATGCTTTCATCCCTTGTGAAGATTCTCTCCCTACAGGTCAGGGTCAGGGGGCTTGAACCTGGGTCTGTATGCATGGTAACATGTGCGCTCAGTCAGTTGTGTCACCTGGTCTCCCTTCCTCCCTTCCTCCCTTTATTTTCTTTCTTCCTAGGTTTCTCTATTTATTAATGAAAGAGGGGTATCAGAGCATGACTCTAGCACATGTGGTGCTGGGGATTGAACCCAAGACATGCTTTTGTCCACTGTCACCTCCCAAGCCATGGTTATTATCTACTTCTTGAAAAAGAGGGAGTTTTGGGATGGAGGGAGCACTGAGGTCATCAGGTCATCTGAATGATAATGAGTTTTTTCTGTGCATTTCTTCTTTGTAACAAGTCCTAAGCTCAGCTGTTTGCCCTGAAGGTGTAATAAGGTGTGAAGGAACAAAGGGTGGGGGTGGGGGTGGGGTTTCTGCTTGTGTTTCTTTCTTTGCATATTCAGTGTTAGCATATTTACTGCCTCAGCAAAAATAGTTCCTGCAAACAGAGTGTGAAAGAGTGATTATTGTTTGCCTGACCTCTTTTAACCAGGTTAGCTCTGCCCTCTGGGCCTTGTCAGATTGCCCTGACCCATTAGAGCCTTGGCTTCACAAAGTCTAGGCAGAGCTGAGTGTGAATCTCTCAGCTGATATGAACCAGAACAACCCAGAGGAAGGTTTTCAAGCCATGCATTTCCTCATCTGTAGACTGGAAACTCCAGTATCTAACTCTTCGTGCTGTTGTGCGAAACAACTGAATACTTGCGAGGTCCTCAGTTCCATGGCTGCCTGGAGCAAGTATGTCTAGTACGTCCAGCAATAGCAGCAGTACTAACAACAGCACTGTGTTTCGGGGTTCAGGATAGATGGTAAATTCTTTGAGGAACGTGACCAGTGATCTCTGATTCTGTACCTTCTCGGCACCCGGAGAAGGGCTTACTTTCCTTCATTACAGATACTCAACCTGCCCTTCAGGGACAAATCACATGTGCAGTATCTCTGGATTCATTTGAAGGCATTAACTCACAAACATCCAGTTGAGCTCATTAAAAGAGCTACTTGGAGAACCTGAACTGGAATTGGTGTATTGCACCAAAGTAAAAGTCTCTGGGGTGGGATGGGGGGAGAATACAGGTCCAAGAAGGATGACAGAGGACCTAGTGGGGGTTGTATTGTTATATGGAAAACTGATAAATGTTATGCATGTACAAACTATTGTATTTACTGTATGTAGAATGTAAAACATTAATTCCCCAATAAAGAAATTAAAATAAAATAAAATAGCTACTTGGTTTTGTTAAACAACTCACAATCAACAGAATCCCATGTAGCAAATAAAAGAGAACTCTGAAAAGGTGTACCAAAAAAAAAAAAAAAATGAAAGGGCTTTATAGACAGAAACCGGGCAAGGAGGATAGGAAGATTTCTTCCAGGCTAAGGCAGTTCACCACTAGATAACGGGAAAAGGTTTTGTGGCAGACTACCTCGTTTTCCTTTGGGAAATAAAACAAATACACACCTTACTCCCCTTGCTCCTGAACGCCTCTATTCTGTGCTGGAGCTGACACTGGTGAGCATTTCCCCTTCTTCTATGTTGGAAGAGTCTCAGTTTTGTTCTAGTCTTTGCATTTCCCTCTCAGAACTGCTTTAGCTGTGTCCCAAATATTTTGATAGGTTGTGTCTTCATTTTCATTTGTTTCCAGGAACATTTGAATTTCCTGCTTGAGTGAATCTCTGACCCAGTGGTTCTTGAGGAGTATGTTGTTTAGTTTCCAAATTCTGTGACTTTTAATAATTTTCTGTTTGTTGTTAAATGTTAGTTTTACTCCACTGTGGTCTGAGAAGATACTTGGGATGATTTCAATGTTCTTGAATTTATTGATGCTGTCTTTGTGGTCTAGCATCTGGTCTATCCTTGAGTATGTGTTATGTGGATTTGAAAAGAAGGTGTATTCCAGTTTTTTGGGGTTAAGGACTCTGAAAATGTCCAAGAGGTCTAGTCTGTCAATATCTTTATTCAATTCTCTTGTATCTTTGTTGGTTTTCTGCTTTGTTGATCTAAGTGTGAGAGTGGGGTATTGAAGTCTCCTGCTATTATTGTATTACTATTGATGTATTTTTGAAATTCTTTCAGTAAGTGCTTGACGTATTTAGATGGTCCCTCATTGGGTGCATAGATGTTAATAATTGTTAAGTCTTCTTGGCTGATTGATCCTCTAATCATTATGTAATGTCCTTGCCTATCTTTTATTACTTTATTTAATTTAAAATCTATCATGTCTGAGATGAGAATGGTTGTTCCTGCCCTTTTTTGTGGTCTGTTAGCCTGTATGATAGTTTTCCATCCTTTCACTTTAAGTCTGTGTTTATCATGTGACAGATGGGAGTCTTGCAAGCAGCATATGGTTGGATTATGTTTTCTGATCCATTCCCCAACTCTGTGCCTTTTGATGGGTGAGTTTAAGCCATTGACATTTATTAATATTATGGATTTAATGTATTGTAGTGCCATTGTTCAAAAAAAAAATTTGTTTGCTCTGATATATTGCCAGTATTATAGTGATGTTCTTGTTTATAAGATGCCTTTTAGAACCTCTTTCAGGGCCAGTTTGGTGATGGTTGCCTCCTTTAACTATTGTTTGTCTAAGAAGGTTTTGATCCCTCCATCTAGTTTGAATGAAAGTCTAGCAGGATATATTATCCTTGGTTGAAACCCTTTTTCATTCAGGGCTCGATAGATATCTTGCCATTCTCTTCTGGCTTTTAGAGTTTGAGTGGAGAAGTCTGCAGATAATCTTATGGGTTTTCCCTTGTATGTGACTTTTTGTTTCTCTCTTGCAGCCTTTAGGATCCTTTCTTTATCCTTACTTCTTCTCATTGGGACTATGATGTGTCTTGGTGTCTTCTGGTCTGGGTTGATTCTGTTTGGTACTCTCTGGGCCTCTTGAATCTTGATGTCCTTTCTGTTATTAAGGTCTGGGAAGTTTTCTTCTATTATTTCCTCTAGATTGTTTGCTTCCCCTTCCTCTCTTTCTTCCTCTGGCAGGCCAATTATGTGAATGTTACTTCTTTTGAGATCATCCCATATGTCTCTGTTGTTGTTTTCAGTGTCTCTCAATCTCTTTTTAAGCTCTTTCACCTCTTTCTTAGTTTTCTCTAATTCATCCTCTGTCTGACTAATTCTGTTTTCTGCTTCTGTTAGTCTGCTTTCCCTTGCCTCAGCTTCTCTCTTCATTACAGCTATTTTAGCTTTCAGTTCTCTAATTGCCTCAAGATAATCAGTATTTTCCTTGGGGGTCTCAACTGTTGTTTCCCTAATACTGCCATTCCTTTCCTCCAATGTTGTTTTCATTTCTGTGATTAATAAGTTTATTATTGCTTGCATACTTTTCTTATCTATGGTTACTTCTGGCTGATTTGTAGTTTCTTCTGGGCTATTGTCTTCATTCATTGGAGTAGCAGTTTTATTTGTTTTTGATCTACCCATTTTTGTGATTTATGTGTTTCATTTTTTATGCTCTGTTGTTCCTCAGTTGTGTCTTGAGTACAAGCAACACTGTACTAAATACCTTTATGACAATTGCACTCACCAACCTCAGGAATTACAGTAGCAACTGAAGCAAGTATTGAAGCAGTTTAATCACTACCAGTTAGTCAAACAATTTCTCCAATCCGTGAAAAAATAGTAACCAAATCCCAGTGAATAAGAAAGATAAAAGAAAGAAGGGATAGCAAGAATAGATAGTTATGTGAATCTACTATCCACTGTATATTCTAGGGGTAATAAGAGGGGAAAGGGAAGTAGAGCAGAGATACACACATAGAGAATCCACTCTGAGTCAGATTTCTTCCCCAAAAATAATTCACAAATTCAGAAAGGCAAAGAAGAAGGAAGGAAGAAGTGTATGACAAGATAAAAAAAACGAAAAAAGAAAAAAGAGACAAGAGAGAGAAAAGAGAAAAGATAAGAAAAAGAGCTGTAATTAAAAAGCAGTGAAAGAAAGTTTTTTATTACTTTATTTTTAATTTAATTTAATTTAATTTTTTTAATTAGGAGGAGGAGGGAGGGGAGAGTCGGTAGAGGAGGTAGGAGTAACGAGACAAGTTCCTCCCACAATAGATAAGATGCCCACTACCCTAGCAATGAAAGATACCCTAAGAGTTAATGCTGATTAACCTAAAGGGGGGAAGATATATGCCTTTATATAATATTAATAATAAAATAGAGCAGGGTAAAGAAAAAAAAACCCTGTCCCAGATTACCTCAAATCTCGTGATCAGAGGCAGCTGATTGTTAAGAAAGAGGAAAAAAAAAAAAAACCTCAGGACTAGACAAGGATAGCTGAAATAAACAGTTTTGTAGATCTACTATCCACTGTATATTCTAGAGGTAGCTAAAGGAGGAAGGGATGTTGAGCAGGGATACTTGCAGTGAGAGTCCAACTCTGAGTCAGCATTCTTCCCCAAAATAATTCCCAAATATGTATCAGTGAATTCAAAAAAGCACACTGTTTGGTCGTGTGGGGGATGGGGCCTGTGGCTTTGGAAGCTGTAGGATTAAGGAAGAAAGGATGGCAAGAATGAGAAAAAGAAAAAAAAGAGAGAGAAAAGAAAAAGATAAGAAAAAGAACAGTCATAAAAGAGCAGTGAAAGGAAATAGTTTATTTATTTATTTATTTATAATTATTTAATTAGCTATGTGGGGTGAGGTGGGGGGGTTGGCTACTTAGAAAGAAAAAAGGCCAGAGGTTTCAGAAGGGTATAGACTTAGAATGTATGATACTCCCTGGTGGGACAGGAATTTTGGTAAAGAAAGGGGCTCAGCAGGGGAGCCTGCTAGGAGCTGGTCCCCAGGGACTGGTTGGGGGGGGAAGGGGGAGAAGGTGTGCTTAATAATTTAAAAGAAAGAAAAAAAATTTCCCTTTTTTCCTACTCTATATTTTAATCCAAATTAAGTTATAGTCACCTCCTTGGTGTCACTGCTAGGACCCCTTATTGACTGGCCTACTAACGGCAGAAAATCCTACCGTTTCCAGGAGATGTGGTCAGAGCTCAAGCCACTAGCAGCTTCTCAGTCTACCATCTTCCGGAAACCCCCCTAGTCTTTGCATTTCCTTGCCACGCCCCACTCAGATCCAGAATGACGGGTCTGACAGGGTCAGCACCCAGGAAAACTCTCTTCAAAGAAGAAGAATTCTGGGAGTGGGTCTTGGCATCCTGAGCAGATATAAATTGGAAACTCTGATTATTGTTTTCATTATGTACATGGTAATGATGCCGTGTAATGGGGGATGAACAGCCCCTGTTCCCAGATTAGATACAGATGAACAGGAAATGAGGTGGATGAAGTTATGGGTCATCAAATACATAAAGTTTTAGGAAAAATTCTTAATAATACTTACTCACCTCCTCTTATGAAATATGTTAAAACTCTATGTAAAATACTATCTGCTAAGCCTATTACTCAGAAATGCATCACCCCATAAAGTATGACATTTCTGTGTAAAACCGCAAGGCCATCTAATCAAGAAATGAGCTTTACTTTCTGTTCCAGATATTGTGTATGTAAGACTGAAAGATATATAAACTCTCACTGTCTGAATAAAAATTGAGCTCAGATTCACCCTCCAACAGAGTGTGGTGTATTCTGTTCTCCCTGGCACCAACTCCTGACCCACCAGGTGGTTGCCTTTGGAGTTCCCTGATCCTTCCTGCTGCTCCTCCTCTGTAGCAGTCCGTCGCATTTCCTCCATGCTGCACAGATAAATTCATGTTGATTTAAGCTTGGCCTAGCAGTCCCATTCCCCCAAATATGGTCAATAAGAGTACAGCTTCCAAGGAAGGTGTCTGTACTTTAAAAAGGAAGACTAAAAAAACAAACAAACAAAAACTAAGAACTGATTTCCTGTATTATTAGGATTCTTCAGAAGAGGGGAGAGAGAGAGAGAGAGAATGGATTATAAGGACTTGGTTCTTGAGATTATAGAGACTAGCAAGTTCCAAGAACCTCATGGTGATCTGGTAAACTGCACATCCAGGGAAGTCAATGTTTTAGTTCTAGTCTGAGTCCAAAGACCTTGGAACCAGGAGAGCAAAAACTATATTCCCATCCTGAAGGTCAGCAAGCTTGAGATCCAGGAAAAGCTGATGCTGCAGTTTGAGTCCCAAGGTAGGGGGAAAAAAGAGAAAAAAAAACACACCAAAAAACCAAGACCCGGTTTGAAGGTCATCAAGCGGAATTGTTTTGTTCTACTCAGGTCTTAACTGAAAGGATCAGAGCCACCCACCCATGGGAGGGCAGTCTGCTTTAGTCTATGTGCAATTCAAACAGGAATCTCAGCCCAAAATAACCTTTCCCGAAAGACCCAGCATAATGCATGACCAACCGTCACATCCCCTTCCCACTATATTATGCTGAGTCGACCAGGGAGGTGGCTCAGCAGGCAGAGTACAGGACTTGAATGTTAAGTCCTGCATTTAACCCGCTGCACGGCATGCACTGCATGTGCCAGAGCAGTACAGTGGCACTTTGGTTTCTCTCTCGTAAAATAAATGGGTAAGTTCATAAATTAAAAAGGAACAGATATGTTAAAGTCTCAGTCCCTCATACTTCAGGTTGTGATCTTATTTGAAGACGAGATCATTGCATATGTACTTCACTAAGATAAAGACAAGCTGGGGATGTGAGGGTGATCTGGGTGCGACATCTGTCACCCCATTGGTCGCCAGGGTTGATTCGGCTGATCTGGCTGGCTAGGCGGGTGTCCCCTTCCTCCCTCACTGCTCCATGTGCATCCTTCCCGAAGCTGTGCACTCCTTCGAAGAAGACCTTCCCCGAATAGAGATGGACTGGTCTTCAGTCGAGGGTATAAGAGTAGCTGTGCTCCCCTACTAGAACCTCCAAACAAGCTCTCAAGACTCGCTGGACTAGAAGGAAACCATATTCAAGATGCCCATTATCCATATGACAAGAAGGAAATTGGGGGCTGGTTGGTGGTGAGCCTGGTAGAGCATACATGTTATCATGCAGAGAAATCTGAGTACAAGCCCACAGACCCCACGTGTGTGTGTGTGTGTGTGTGTGTGGGGGGGTGTTTCACAAGTGGTGATAGCAGTGTTGCAGGTGTTTCTTTTTCCCTCTCCCTCTCTATTCCCTTCTCTCTCTTTCTTTCTCTCTTTCTTCTTTTCTTACCTTTATTTATTTATTGAGTACATACATGCAGAAATTGAGAGGAAGTAGGATATAGAGAGGGAGAGAGACACCTGTAACACTGCTTCACCACATGTGAATCTTGCCCCCTGCAGGCGGTGACCAAGGGCTTGAACCTGGGTCCTTGTGCACTGTAACATGTGTGTTCAACCAGGTGTGCCACCACCCACCCCTCCTCTCTATTTATCTTTCTCTCTATTTAAAAAAAAATGAAGGAAGGAAAAAAAAAAAGGACACTGGGAGTAGATTCAACTTGCAGGCTCTAAACCCTAGTGATAATCAAATCAAATCAAATCAGAAGAGTTCAGTTCCTGGAACAGGATGGCAGAGGACCTAGTGGGGATTGTATTGTGTGAAAAACTGAGAAATGTTATGCATGTGCAGACTATTGTATTTACTGTCGACTATAAAACATTAACCCCCCAATAAAGAGATCAAAATAAGTAAGAAAGAAGTCTGGACACAGAAGACCATGTTGCTGATGAAGGCAGAGACTGGGTCACGCAGCTGCTCATCCAAAGAGAACCAAGAACTTCCCAATACTAGAATCTGAGAGAAAGGGGAGGAACAGCTTCTCCACCAAAGGGAATAACTCTGATGACACCTTAGGCCATTTATTCATTTATTACTGGGCCTCAGTACCTGCATGATGAAGCTGCTGTTTCTTGTGGCCATTTTTCCTCCCCTCTCCCTTTTCTTTTTTATTAGCTAAGACAGAGAGAAATTCAGAGAGGACAGGGTGACCAGTGGGAGAGAGAAAGAGAGACACCTGCAGACCTCTTTGCCACTCATGAAACTTCCTCTCTCTAGGTGGGGAGTGGGGTTGAAACCCTCCCTGTACATAGTAATGTGTGCACTCAACCCAGTGTGCCACTGCACAACCCCTTGACACCTTAGTTTTAATCTTCTGGTCTACCCAACTGGGAGGCAATACACTTCTGCTGTCTCAAGTCAGCCAGCTTGTGGCACTCTGTTCACAACACCACCTGGAGGGACCTTTGGCGTGACCCCTCACACCATGCCTCACTGAGTAGTGGATGGTGTGACCGCTGTTCTGTCTCTAACCACGCGGTGTTCACAGTCACATTGAGCATGACAACACTGAGTGAGAAATACTATGGGTCTCTCTTGAGTCTGTTGATCTTCTGAATAAACCTGTTCAGTAACTTCCTTGCCTTGTCATCTGAGGTAATATACTTCCTTATTGTTTCACACATTTGGTATTGAGGATTCCAGTATTTGCAGACAAGTGCATCTGATTGACTTCTTCCCTTCCCCAGTCCCTTCCCTTTGTTCCTATGTCCCTTTGCCTCAGAGAATAGCATTAATGTCCATCTAGCTGACCAAGGGAGAAACCTGGGTGTCATCCTTGGTGCCTTCCTTTTCCTCATTTCCCCAACATAATCATTCATCAGCTCCTGACTATTGCTGCCTTACTGACTGCCAATTGACCCTGCTGTCACCATCTTTTTGATTCTTCTATATTTTCAATTTATTATCGGATAGAGATAGAAAGAAATTGAGAGGGAGAAGGAGGTAGAAAGGAAGGAAGACAGAGAGACACCTACAGCACTGCTTCACCACTCATGAAGCTCCCCCTGCAGGAGCTTGAACATTGTGCATTGTAATATGTGTGCTTAATCAGGTACGCCACTGCCTGGATTTCTTTCTTCTTCTTCTTCTTCTTCTTCTTCTTCTTCTTCTTCTTCTTCTTCTTCTTCTTCTTCTTCTTCTTCTTCTTCTTCTTCTTCTTCTCCTTCTTCTTCTTCTTATCAGAGCACTGTGTAGTTCTGCTTTATGGTGGTGCAGGAGACTGAACCCAGGGCTTTGGAGCCTTGGCTTGAGAGTCTCTTTGCATAACCATTATCCTATCTAGCCCTCACCCTTTCCCACCATCACTATATTAATCCAATCCTCTCTGTCTTGGTCCATTTACACAGTGCTCTCCAGTCCAGCTTTTCAATTTTACTTCCTTATAAGTGAGTAAGACAGAGATAGATGATAGTGGCTCAAATATTCTATGGCAACCCAGGATTCCTGGTGGACAAAGAGAGCAAAATGGTGAAGGGAACAGAAATTGATAAGGTGAGGCATAGGGCAGGAAATGAGAGAACTTGACATTTCAGGCTGATTTCTTTGATGCAGAATGGACAAGACCAGGGCTGTGAAATGAGACTGGATATTGGGAGCTTGAGAGTCAAAAGCTTTGGTCTTCTTGCCTCTAGATAACCTCTTGGATGTTCAATAGATTTACCTGAGAGTCCTCTCTCTCTCTCTCTCTCTCTCTCTCATCCTTGGATGGAGGTCTGGAAAGACACCCCTCTTGTTAGCCTCTCTCCTTAGAGATGAGCCAAGAGGGAAAAGTCTCCCAGACTCAGTTTCTCCTTGTTAGTCTCTCAAGCTCACAGAAAGCCTACAGGGACTTCAATGCTCAGAGTTGACTTTTTCAGACAGAGACAGTGAGAGAAAATAACAGAAGAAGAGAGAAGAGGAAAGAGGAGAAGCGAGGAGAGGAGAGGAGGGGAAAGGAGAGGAGAGAAGAGAGGAAGGAAGCGGAGGGGAGGGGAGAAGAGGAAAGAGGGGAGGGGAGAGAGAGAGAAGAGGAGGAACACTAACACTAATGTTTCCTCCAACACAATGGGGCCTTGATCAAACTTGGGTCTCAGACATGGCAAAGCAGTGCGCTATGCAAGTGCACTATCCAAGTGTGCTATTTTGACAGGCCCTCCCCTGGGGGCTTTTAAGAAACACCCATTGCTGGGGTCCCTCAGGCAACCGATTGGTGCTTAAGGTGTGGCCAAGAGGGGATTCAGAAGCATCTCAACCTGGGAGAGGGAGGGCTGTGATCATCTTGCTCACCATCAAGCTCCCGGTGCCAGCATATATGATCAGCAAATATTTGTTGAATGAGGGAGGAAATGAGTTTTCTATCAGCCGCTGATGGGCTGTGATTGCCTTATGCACATGACTGCCACTGGTAGAGGTTTCGTTTTCTTGTACATCAAATGACAAAAGCAATTTCCACTCAAAGTGAGAGCTTGAGAATTAGAAGTGTAGGTGGGAGTGTGACTCAGCAGGTAGAGTTTAGGACTTGCCTCCATGAAGACTCTGGGGTCCCATCTCTGTCACACTCTCTCACACATAAAAAGGTGAGGTTAAAAACTGCATCAAGTCCCTTGCATAATATATGGCAGCTCATAGTGGGTTAATAAATTAGTGGTCTGCTAATAGTTGACTAATAAAATGGCACTATAGTCTATGCAACTGATAATGTTCAGGGTTGGACCAGAAAGCCCCAGGGTTCAATGTGACTGCCCAGCATTGGTTAGGTTAAATTTTGCTGCAGTGACAAACACCCCCCCACACACACACACACACAAATCCCAGGGATATAATACAGGAAGGACTGTATTATACAGATAGTACTTGTCCATTGTTGGCACTGTCAGCTTTGGTGGGTAAAGAATAAACTCAGTCACTAGGCAAAGCATGTGGATTACCCTTGAGGGATTTCTGCTGGCCAATTCTTAGCTCCTTGGCAATTGACATCACTTCTGCTCACAGTGGATTGGCTAGAACCAGTCACGTGCTTCCAGCAGTTCACTGGGACCCAAAAAGTAGTCACACTGGGTGTCCACAAAGCAGAGGACACTGATGTGCAACAGCAACAAAAAGGATTCATAACATTGCCTTTATAGTCCCGACTGTACATACTGACTTCCAAGAATAACAGGCAGCAGGAAGGAGACAGTGGTGGCATCAATAACAAGGAGCTCTGGCCCTTTGGTATGTTTTGATACCGAACATTAATTCCTCTTTCTTTTGGAACCAGCATGCGATAGTGAGGTTTTAAACAACCTAATGAGATCTAATTGATGCATCACGAATTTCATCTCCTCTGCATGATTCGATGCTTTTTATTGAATGTGTTCTTTTTGCAGCCATTGCCCCAATTCAGCATTTTTATCGTCTCATGCTATATGAAATCAATCCCTGCACATAAAAAGAAACACACCCAGCCCTAAGCCAACATCAGTCTATCCTCTGCCTCTACTGTGCCGACCTTTTCTGAACATCTTCTATACAACATGGTCTTTAGTGCTTGCCTTCTTTCACTTTAAAAATAGTTATTTTATTGTGGGGACGACAGTTTACAGTACAGTTGTTGATACATGGGTAAAATTTCCCATCTCATCTCTCCGTGGTCGGTGTCTGCAAAACACTCTCATCCCTTGAACTTAGGGTTATTTGTTGGGACCATGTGTAAGCCTGATAGAGCTTAGGGAGAACCACCCCCGTCCTTGGATGGAGGTCTGAGAAGATAATCTCTTGGTAAGTCTCTCTCAACCGAGGTGAGCATAAGGGGGGAAAGTCAGACTTGGTTCTTTCCTTCTTGACTCTCAGGCCCACAGATACCCCAGTACTTCCCTCCATTAACTGCAGGCCACATGGCAGCAGATTCACTTATTCAAAGTCACTTTCTGATCACAGAAGAACACACCTTATCACACACTTCATCACACACCTCAGACCCCAGACAAGAGAAATTCCAAACTATATGGCCTTTTGATATTCATCTTCTCTCTGTCTCACCCTACGGGTTTAACCCCTATGCTTCTCTCAAATACCTTTGGATAATTAAGTTGCTTGTGTCATGGAGAATAACTGTCTTGTATCTCATCAATTCCTGTCATACCAGCCCCATACCTTAGGGGCATGCCGACTGTTAAGAAACCTGTCATTTCTGACATATTTCAGTAATAATTCCTTTCATTGTTTTTCTATTTAACTCATGTCCACCTTGCTAATAAAGGAGTTCTGAGTCTGAGTTAACATGCTGAGGAGCTCCCTGGTGTCTTTTACTTCGTGTCACCCCTGTCATGAGCGAGAAAGAACCAGTCCGTTACCTTTCCCCTGGAGATCACCCCACCAGAAAGAGACCCCGAAAGTTGTTGTTGTTGTTTTTCCCAAACTTAGGTATTTTCCACCGTCATGCAGCAGGATTCCAACCCTCCCCTCTTTCCCCAGAATCCCTTGTTTTGATGCCATTTACTGAATCTAGTCCAAGCATTACTTTGTGTTTCACATTTCTTTTCTTCTTTCTTTCTTTCCCTCCCCCGCCTCTCTCTCTTTCTTTCTTTCTTTCTTTCTTTCTTCTCTTCCTCCCCCATCTTTGTACCAGAGCACTGCACACCTCTGGCTTGTGGTGGTACTGGGGATTGATGGCTCAGGCTTCAAAGTCTTTTTGCATGACCATTAAGCTAACTCTTGGGGATTGATGCCTCAGGCTGTCATTGTCTTATTTATTTATTTATTTATTTATTTATTTATTTATTTATATTTATAAAAAGGAAACATTGACAAAACGATAGGAATAAGAGGGGTACAACTCCACACAATTCCCACCACCAGATCTCCGTATTCCATCCCCTCCCCTGACAGCTTTCCTATTCTTTATCTCTCTGGGAGTATGGACCCAAGGTTATTGTGGGTTGCAGAAGGTGGAAGGTCTGGCTTCTGGAATTGCTTCCCCGCTGAACAAGGGCATTGACTAGTCGATCCATACTCCCAGCCTGCCTCTCTCTTTCCCTAGTAGGGTGAGGCTCTGGAGAAGCGGAGCTCCAGGCCATATTGGTGGGGTCCTCTGTCCAGGGAAGTCTGGTCGGCATTATGCTAGCATCTGGAACCTGGTGGCTGAAAAGAGAGTTATCATACAAAGCCAAACAAATTGTTGAACAATCATGGACCTAAAGGCTGGAATAGTGCAGACTTTTTGCATGATCATTATGCTAACTCCCCATACTTGTGTGTCTTCAGTTCCACCTACATATGAGATCATCCTGTATTCACTCTTGTCTTTTTGCCTTATTTCACTTTAATATGATTCCTTCAAACTCCATCCACGATGAGGTAAAAAAGGTACCTTCATTATTATTATTTTTTTTTGCAATCACATTTTTTTATTTAAGAAAGGATTAATTACAAAAACCATAGGGTAGGAGGGGTACAACTCCACACAATTCCCACCACCCAATCTCCATATTCCAACCCCTCCCCTGATAGCTTTCCCACTCTCTATCCCTCTGGGAGCATGGACCCAGGGTCATTGTGAGTTGTAGAAGGTGGAAGGTCTGGCTTCTGTAATTGCTTCCCCGCTGAACATGGGCATTGACTGGTCGGTCCATACTCCCAGTCTGCCTCTCTCTTTCCCTAGTAGGGTGGGTCTCTGGGGAAGCGGAGTTCCAGGACGCATTGGTGGGGTCTTCAGTCCAGGGAAGCCTGGCCGGCATCCTGATGACATCTGGAACCTGGTGACTGAAAAGAGAGTTAACATACAAAGCCAAACAAATTGTTGAGCAATCATGGACCCAAAGCTTGGAATAGTGGAGAGGAAGTGTTAGGGGGATACTCACTGCAAACTCTAGTGTACTTCTGCTTTCAGGTATATATTTTGCAGTAGTTTATGGATACGTGTGAACATATGCTCTCTCTCACAGAAACTGGTGTATATCTAGGTTTTGGGACTTTGTTAGAAAGTGAACCACCTGAGATGAAATTAGAGTATACTATAAAAGGAAAGGTCTCACCCGAGTAATGAAGCTGAAGGGTTGTCATTCCACACGTGAAGTCTCTGGACACAGTCTGAGGTGAAGCATGTTGAGGTGGCAATTGTTGCATTGATTAGGTTGTGATCAGCAGATGCAATATTATTTGATATGGTTTGGGAGAGGCATATGGGAAAGTGGGCCCTATCCAAGGGTTCCAGGAATGGGGGAAGTAGAGGCTCTACAGTGTAGATGTGAGGTTCCTGCTGTCTTGGGGTTCAAAAAGACAATCGATAGTTAATGTTATCATCACATTATTTGGTAATTGGGTTAACTTTGAAAAGTCCTTTTGTTAGGGTTTGCTGTACAGTACCCAGTATCTTGTATATAGCTGTGCTATTGGATGCTTCTGATCTACTTGGTCTAGGCTTTTGAGAGAGTCTGCATAAAAATTAACACAGCTTATATATTAAAAAGATTCAGTTTGTGTTTTGAAAAACTTCGAGACATACAATTAATTTTCCCCCTCTCATATTAATTAACTAGTGATTTATATGACTACATTTTACTAGGAGTGTACATAAACACCATTCCCACCACCAAAAGACTGTGACCCATCCCTCCCACCCACTCCCACCCCCCACTGTCCCAGGAAGCTGCATGTCTACCCCTCACCACAGGGTTTTTACTTTGATGCCCTACTTTCAATTTAGTCAGATCCTGCCTTTAGTTTCCCTTTCTGATCTTTCTCAACTTCTGTTGATGAGTGGGATCATCCCAAACTCATCTTTATCTTTCTGACTTAGCTCACTTAACATAATTCCTTCGAGCTCTGTCCAAGATGGGTCAGAGAAGGTCGATTCATTGTTCTTGATAGCTGCATAGTATTCCATTGTGTATATATACCACAGCTTTCTCAGCCACTCATCTGGTGTTGGGCACCTGGGTTGCTTCCAGGTTTTAGCTATTATGAATTGTGCTGCTATGAACATAGGAGTACACACCTCTTTTTGGTTGGGTGTTATGGAGTCCTTGGGGTATAAGCCCAGGAGAGGAATTACTGGATCATATGGAAGGTCCATGTCTAGCCTTGTGAGAGTTTTCCAGACTGCTCTCCACAGAGGCTGTACCAATTTACATTCCCACCAGCAATGTAAAAGGGTTCCTCTGTCCACACATCCTCTCCAGCATTTGTTGCTGCTGTCCTTTTTGATGTATGCCATTCTTACAGGAGTGAGGTGGTATCTTACTGTTGTCTTAATTTGCATTTCTCTGACAATCAGTGACCTAGAGCAGTTCTTCATATGTTTGTTAGCCTTTTGGATCTCCTCTGTAGTGAATGTTTTGTTCATATCCTCTGCCCATTTTTGGATGGGGTCATTTGCTTTTTTGGTGCTAAGTTTGCTGAGCTCTTTATATATTTTGGTGATTAGTATTTTGTCTGATGTATGGCATGTGAAGATCTTCTCCCATTCTGTGAGGGGTCTCTTTGTTTGTTTAATGGTTTCTTTGGATGTGCAGAAGCTTCAATCTGATATAGTCCCATTGGTTTGTTTCTGCTTTAGTCTTCCTTGCAATTGGGTTTGATTCATCAAAGATGTCCTTGAGGTGTAGGTGGGAGCCTTCATTATTCTTAACAGCTGTGTAATATATATATATCTCACAACTTTCTTAGCCACTCAGCTATTGTTGGATATCTGGGTTGCCTCCAAGTTTGGGCTATTACATTCTGTGCTTCTGTAAACATAGGCATACAAAGATCTTCTTCGATGGGTGTGTTTTATTAATTTATTTATTTTAAATATTTATTTATTTATTCCCTTTTGTTGCCCTTGTTGTTTTATTGTTGTAGTTATTGTTGTTGTTGATGGATAGGACAGAGAGAAATGGAGAGAGGAGGGAAAGACAGAGAAGAGGGAGGGAAAGATAGACAGTTGCAGACCTGCTTCACCGCTTGTGAACCGACTCCCCTGCAGGTGGGGAGCTGGGGGCTTGAACAGGGATTTTTAAGCCAGGCCCTTGTACTTTGCACCACGTGCGCTTAACCTGCTGTGCTACCGCCTGACTCCCACTGTGTTTGATTCTTTAGGATATATCCCCAGGAAAGGAATTGCAGGATCATAGGATAGATCCTTTTTCTAGCCTTCTGAGAGTTCTCCAGACTGTTCTCCACTGGCATTGGACCAATTTACATTCTCATCAGCAGTGCAGAAGAGTTTCTTTACCCCCCAAACCTCTCCAGCAGTTGTTGTTACTATCCTTTCCTATTTATAATAGTCTCACAGAAGTGAAGAGGAATCTCATTGGCATTATCTGCATTTCCCTGATAATCAGTGACTCAGCATTTTTATATATGTATGTTGGCCCTTTGGACTTTGCACAATATCTTGAGATTTAGACTTGTGTTGAAGGATGTGAGCAGGAGACTATATCAAACACACTGAACTTTACTGGGTGGTGCTGAGGGCTGCATGAGATAAATGTGTCTCGAGATGAGAGACCATCGGAGGATTTATGGTGACAACCAGAATGGAAGGAGATTAGGGGACCTTTGGAAGGAGAACTGGAGTAGAGGAGCCTTGCTGTCTGGGACATGCAATTCAGCAGCAAATTGGGGTTCTCTGGGCCAGAGAGCACCCGAGGGCAACAGCCACAGCTATGAGAATTGATGGCCTAGACGTGCCTTATCTGTTGCTGACAGATGTGGGATGAGGTCTAGTGGGGAATTTGAATTCCCAAAGCAGGAAGTCTTTAAATGGCTGAAATCTGCTTGCTTGAAGTATTTTTAAAATAATTGGATGTACACATCGAGTTTCATCAGATTCTTTTTTTTTTTCTGCTAATGGGTCCAGTCTGCAGAAATGAACAATCCAGAGGCCAATATATGAGGGCTATCTTTGGCTTACTTATGTAACAAGCATGTATCAGTAATTCATCCCTCCAACTCCATCCTTTCCTTTTGTTGCTGAATAATAATTCATTGTATAGATATACCACATTTTGTTTGTCCATTAAACAGTTGATGGACATAGAGAAGTTTCCAATATTTTCCTATTATGAATAACACTGAATATTCATAAGCAAGTCTTTTTTGTTAAAATATAGTTTTAAGTAGAAAGGGCTTTCTGAGAGCAGTGTAGCTCATTCATGTGATAAGTTGTTTACCTGGCTAAGACATGCATAATGGCTTCCCTAGAAAAAAGAAAAAATTTTTTTTTACGCCATTATTCCTATTCTTTTTCCTCCTTCCTTAGAGTCCTTTGTTTAGGTGCAAAACTCATGCTTTCCTTTCAAGTTCATCTGGCCTTTCTTTGGAAAGCCCTTCCACCTCGTCCTTTTTTTTTTTTTTTTTTTTTGGTAAATGGTGGTGCCGGGGTTTGAACCCAAAGTAACTGCTGACATTGTACACTTCTGCTCAAAAAGTATGAGGGGTTTCTCCACACACTCAACATTCATCACTGTCTCTTTTTGATCACAGCCATTCCGACTGGTGTGAAGTCTTATTTTGGCTTAGATGTGCATTTTCCTGATGACTAATGACACCAAACACTTTTCCAATTCTTATCAGTGGTCCACATACCTTCTTCCATATCTTTTGCTCCATTTTAGAAAGAATTGTCTTCTTTATGTATTCTGTGTAAGGCTTATTATCAGATATGCAATTTGCAAACGTTTCTCCCAGTTTATGACTTTCTCCTGTAATTTTTTAAATTTTTGGCTTATTTATTGATTTTCCCTTTTGTTGCCCTTGTTTTTTTTTTATTATTGTTGTAGTTATTGTTGTTGTTATTGATGTCGTCATTGTTTGGATAGGACAGAGAGAAATGGAGAGAGTAGGGGAGGACAGAGAGGGGGAGAGAAAGATAAGACACCTGCAGACCTGCTTCACCACATGTGAAGCTAACCCCCTGCAGGTGGGGACTGGGGGGCTCGAACCAGGATCCTTAACCGATCCTTGCACTTTGCACCACATGCACTTAACCCGCTGCGCTACCGCCCAACTCCTTCTCCTGTATTTTCTTACTGACATTTTTTGACACACAAAGTTGTTAATTTTTATGAAGTCTGATTGATTTTTTTTTTCTTTCATGGACTTTGATTTTCGGTTTTGTATCTAAACACTCTGTCTAATCCAATGCCACATGGATTTACTACTATGATTCTTTCTAGAAGGTTTATGGTTTTATTTCTTTTAAAAAATATTTTCATTTTAGTTACTGTTGGACAGAGAGAGAAATTGAGAGGGGAGAGGGAGATAGATAGAGAGGCACCTACAGCCTTGTTTCACCACTTGTGAAGCTTTCCCCCTGCACGGAGGGACCAGGGGCTTGAACCTGGGTCCTTGTACATATACTTCACTGTGTGTGCCACTGCCTGGCCCCTATAGTTTTACATCTTAAATTTATACCTACTATTCATATCTGAATTAATTTTGCGTGTGTGGTATGAAGGATCTAAATTAATCTCTTCACATATTGACATTTAACTATCCCAATACCATTTGTTGAAGAGAGTATTCTTTCTTCATTAAAATATCTTGGCATTTGGACCACCAATAATTAACCAAAATAATTGTTTATTTCTAGACTCACTTCTGTTTATTCTGAATATATGGGCAGTGCCACACTGTAGTGATTATTGCTGCTTTATAACAAGCTTTGAAGTAAAAAACTCTCTTGCATTTTTTAAAAATGTTTTTGGCTGTTCTGGGACTTTTGCCTTTTCATACACATCTTAGTACAAGCTTATCAATTTCTGAAAGAAAAAAAAGCCTAGAATTCCAAGAGACTAGGTTATATTTAGGATAAAGACAGAGATAAATTGAGAGGTAAGAGTGAGATAGAGAGGAAGGAAAACAGAGACATCTGCAGCACTGTTTCACTGCTCTTGAAACTTGGCCCCCGCAGGTAGGAACTGGAGGCTTGAACCCAGGTCCTTGCATGCTGTAATGTGTGTGCTTTGCCGTCTGTTTTGTCTGATTACTTTGAATTTATATTGATCATTTGTTTATTTATTATTTAATTTAATTTATTTATTCCCTTTTTAAACTTTTTAAAATTTTATTTATAAAAAGGAAACACTGACAAAACCATAGGATAAGAAGGCTACAACTCCACACAGTTCCCACCACCAGAACTCCATATGCCATTCCCTCCCTTGATAGCTTTCCTATTCTTTATCCATCTGGGAGTATGAACCCAAGGTCATTGTGAGATGCAGAAGGTGGAAGGTCTGGCTTCTGGAATTGCTTCCCCACTGAATATGGGTGTTGACAACAGGTCGATCCATACTCCCAGCCTGTCTCTCTCTTTCTTTTTTGGGGTGGGGCTCTGGGGAAGCAGGGCTCCAGGACACATTGGTGGGGTTTTCTGTCAAGGGAAGTCTGGTTGGCATCATGCTAGCATCTGGAACCTGGTGGCTAAAAATAGAGTTAACATATAAAGTCAAACAAATTGTTGACTAATCATGAACCTAAAGGCTGGAATAGTGCAGATGAAGAGTTGGGGGGGGTCTCCATTTTGTAGATAGCTAGTAGGCATATTTTAGTTATATTCCAAAGGGCCTGTGGCTATACTAGTTTGTGTTTTTTTCCCCTGAGCCTGAAATCTGATATGCAGGTGGATCCAAGTTATTGTCTGGGGAGAAGATGTCATGGCTGGAAGAAGGACCAGAAAGCTGGATCAGGGAAGAGAGTAGCTCCCTAATATGGGAAAGGTGTATACATATTGTTAATTTTAAACCCCATAGATTTGATGTGACCTGGGGCCCATATTCAGCTTAGGAGCCTTTGTGACCTCTGCATCCCTGTAGACCTGAGCTCACATTCTGTGGTCATGAGTAGGAACATTCCAACTTGCCCCAATATCAAGACCCATCTTCCTCAGGTGGAACATAGAGTATGTTGTTTATTCTCCCTTTGGAGGATGGAACATTCTCTATGGTTGTTAATCCAAGATGAGGGCCAGGTCCTAGGGGGGCCCACAAAGAGATCTGTTTTGTTGTTTCTGATAGAGATGTCCGGTAACAATGGAAAGAGAGATTTATTTGAGATTTAGGCCCATCATGTCTGTTTGGGAATTTCAGGACTCCCCAAATAGGGCCCTAGCAGGTCCTTGTGATTTGTGCCGCCCAACTCCCAGTCATTTTTTTCCCTAGCTTCTTTAGGTGGAAGTTGAAGTTACGGATTTGAGATTTGTTTCTTTCTAATATGAAACTATGCAATTTCCTGTTAACATTCTTTTAGCTGCATACCGTACATTTTGACATGTGTTTGTTTTGATTTCATTTGTTTAAAAACATTTTAAAACTTCCCTTGTAATTTGTTTTTCTTGGACACATTGGTTATTTTGAAGTGTGTGATTTTGCAAGTAGTAGTGAATTTCGCAATTTTTTTTCTGTTGTTGATTCTA
Source organism: Erinaceus europaeus (assembly GCF_950295315.1). Classification (NCBI taxonomy): domain Eukaryota; kingdom Metazoa; phylum Chordata; class Mammalia; order Eulipotyphla; family Erinaceidae; genus Erinaceus; species Erinaceus europaeus. Next base: position 167,859,654 of record NC_080164.1, on the reverse strand, counting down.
ACTTAATTCCTGTGAATTTTTACCGCCGGCAATGCTATTGTCCTCTTCCACAATTCTGGTCACTATTGCTTCTAACAACGAGTCAGCTCTTAATTGTACTATTATTGCCTGCAGTTTTTGCCGGGATAGCCTGAGGGTGCTTCTTCTAGAGCTAGTGCTCTCTGGGTTGGAGAGAACTCAACTGGAGCTGATCTAGGCTGCTGTGTGGGAGAGGGATCAGGAACTCGTGCCACACTAACTTTGCAGGAGATACACTCTGGAACTCTCAGAGCCAGAAAGCAATTTCCAAGTATCTGGGTGTTCGTTTTTAAGAGTGATACAGGCCTGTCGAAAATGTGGAAGCATTCCATCCCAGACTATGGATTGCAGGAGGAGAAAACAAGTGTCAGGATTATAAATCTTACTTGGCGAACCATAAATGCTAAGGCATCAATCTCGGTAAGGAGTTTTGGAGCTCCGCCTACTGGTGTATGAAGCCATTCGAGAACACCATGTTTCTGCCACAATGCCCCCACTACCGTGGGGGTGGAGTTAAAGATTAGAAGATTTACCGGAGAGGAGGGGGAGAACTGAACGAGGTGCATGTCCTGGAGAGCCTGGTTAACTTTTTCCAGTGCCAAGGAGGCTTCGGGGGTTAACATACACTTTGAGGAGGGCTGTTTGTTTCCTTTTAACAGATCGAACAGTGGTTGCAGGCAGCTCATAGGCAGATAAAGATACTGCCTAAGCCAATTCAAATTTCCAAGAAAACTTTGTAAAGAAGCAAGAGTGAGATTAGAAGGAAAAGTAACACAAGGTTTTAAAGGACAAATCTGCGTTAGGGAAATCTCTGAGCCTAAGAAAGATATTGGAGGAATTAGCTGTATCTTCTCAGGAGCTACATTAAGTCCACTTCTCTTTAAGGCAGGGATTAGAAAATCACGTAGGGCGGAGAGATCTGTATCTAATTCTCCCCATATTAACATGTCATCCATATTATGAAAAACCTTAAGGCCCTTATGAATATATGGAAAAAGGGCAGATTTAACATCCTCTTGACAAATAGTAGGACTACTAGCCATGCCCTGGGGCAGTACCACCCATTCAAATCTATCGGCAGGGCTGGCATTATTAATAGAAGGAACAGAGAAAGCAAAACGTTTACAATCTTGTGGGTGTAAGGGAATAGAGAAAAAACAATCCTGTATATCAATAGCTATGATTGGAATTCCTGTGGGAATTGCGGAAGCAAGAGGCAAACCACTTTGGGGGGAGCCCCAAACCTGCATGGTTTTATTAACTGCACGAAGATCTTGGAGGAGGTGCCATTTTCCTGAGTGCTTTTTAATCACAAAGACTGGAGTATTCCATGGGCTCCGAGAATGACGAATGTGTCCCAAAGATAACTGCTCTTGGACGAGTTCTCTTAAAATTTCTAGCTTCTCCCTAGGCAAAGGCCACTGTTCCACCCAGACAGGCTCATTAGAAAGCCAATCTAAGTGGGGAGTTCTGTTACAAACAGTGGCAGTTAGTATTGGGGGTGCTGGTTGGGTCTAGCAGTCTCACAGGTCTGGTGTCCTGCAGAGGTGTCTGAGGATATCACTACATCTAAAGATTCCAGCGAGTCTCTTCCCAATAAATTGGTGCTTATACCAGCTATTAAAGGCCAAAAGCGTCCGGTAGTTCCTGCTGGATCTTCCCTCACAAGGGAATCTCGTGTGAGGAATGCCTTAGTCAATCCTCCAACACCATGTAAGCGTGGTCCTGGGAGGAGTTCCCAACTCTGGGGAACCTCTGCTTGTCTTAACATTGTCTTATCTGCTCCCGTGTCAATCAAACACGTAAAAGGAATATTACCAATCTTTACTGTCATAGTTGGGTGACCCCTTTCTAAAACAGGGGTGGTCCACAAAGTCTCAGGCTCCAAATCCAAGCTGTTCTCTTGCTCCAGCCGGTTATTTCTATGCTGGAAGTTCCCACATACTGTGGTTCCTCCTGCTCGCCCTCTGTTATTGTTACTTGGCGTGGTGGGTGTAGTGACGGGTTGGGTCCCAAGCTGGGCTTCTGTTTGTGGAAAAAGGGCACAGCACCAAGTGGGCAACCTGCTTCCTTCCATCTTGGGGCGGAGCTAAGGGAAGCCCCACACCTAGTTTAAATCCCTGTTTACATTTGGCAGAGGCGTGCCGTTCCTATGGAACCTTAAGCAACAATCTCTCCTCCAGTGAAATCCTTTCTGGCATCTGGGACAAGGCATTCGTGGTCTCTGGTTCCCTGTCTGCAGGCGGGGTTGCCCTGTCTGGAGGTGGGGTTGCCCTGACTGGAGGTGGGGTCACGGTCTATTTTCTGGACATTGGTTATGCCAGTGCCCTTGGTGACCGCACTGAAAGCAAGCCCCTTTTTGCCTATGTAAGGTAGCTGCATAGGCCTATAACATAGGTCCTTGAAAAGAGCTTGATCTGAGATCCTGTGTAGCTATAATCCAAGTATTTGAAAACGCCTGTATGATATAGGTTTCTGTTCACCCCGCACTCCTGATAGTATGGCAAATTGTTAAAAAGAAAGGGGGGGATGTTGGGTAGTATGCCAGCTCCCCCTGGCTTCTGCTTAACCAAGCACCAGTATGCCTGTATAGGGATTGGTTTGATCCCACTCAAAGCTGCGGTCTATTTACATAAATCACTTTTATATTTACATATAGCACCATCCTCCCTCCAGGGCATTGGTGGTTCAGTGGTAGAATTCTTGCCTGCTCTGCCCCCTCTCCTTGTCACACCCTGATTTTCACCAGTCGCTTTTCTCTCCACCCTCTCTACGTCACATCCTGTTCACACCCTACTTGGAAAGTATATAAGGACAGCATTGTTCATTTTAGTTGGTGGTAGTTGTAGTTTAGTCTAGCTTGGCTTAGATTGTGCTGCGTCCTGCATGAATAAAGAGATACTATGTACAGCTCAACCATGAGTCCCGGGTCGTCTGTCTCCCGTCAGTGAAGCTCAGCCCGACAAGTTTTATTATTTTTTTATAATGTGAAATCTGTTTTTTATTTTGGACACATCTTTTTTATCACCGTTATTTATTTGATAGAGACAGCCAGAAATTGAGAGGTAAGGGGAACATAGAGAGGGGGAGAGACAGAGACATACCTGCAGCACTGCTTCACCCCTCCTGAAGCTTCCCCCTGCAGGTAGGGACTAGTTTCTTGTCACTTTAGTGTGTGCACTTAACCAGGTGTGCCACTGCCTGGACACCTTTTAAATTTCTATTAGATAAGACAGAGAAAAATTGGTAGAGGACAAGGAGACAGAGAGAAAGAAAAATAGACACTTGTAGTTCTGCTTCCCTACTCATAAAGCAATCCCTCCCCCATAGGTGGGGACCAGGGGCTTGAACCTGGGTCCTTGTACACTATAATGTGTGTGCTTAACCAAGTGTGCCAATGCCTGGTCCCTTTGTCTATGGTTTTCAATGCTTTATATATAATGTAGTTAGCTGTAGATCTGTTTTTATGTGTCCCAGTAGGAATTCATAGAACTTCTTGAATCTGTAAGTTAACAGTTCTCGTCAAATTAGCGAAGTTTTGAATATTTTTTCAAATATACCTATGCCCCCTTTGTTACTTTCCTCTTCTAAGATTCCCACTAACCTCTATGGAATTTCATAGTTTTCTTTGATGCTCTGTTTACTTTCTTTTCCTCCTTCTGTTTTGCCTTTAGGTGGGATTCTTTCTTTTGGTTCTATTCAAATTCACTGGTTCCTTACTATGCCATCTCAGATAGGATACTGTCTAGTGAGATGCTGTTTCATTTTACTTGTCAACTTTTAGTTTTTAATAGGAGTCTGTCTGGTGAGATGCTGTTTCATTTTACTTGTCAACTTTTAGTTTTTAATTTTTTTTACTTGTCATTAATTCCAACACCTTTTCTCACACCACACTCCACCCTTCCTCCCACACTAACCATCATTCAAGTCACCTTGGTTCTGTTATGAAAATCTCCTGGTACACTGTCTTCATTTTCTTTGATCCGCTCATCAATTTTATCTTTCTATCACACACGGATGAAAATCATCCAACACTCATCTTTTTCTTTCTGATTTATGTCATTTTGCATAACCCATTGGAAACTCCTATATTGCTGCAAATGACAAAATATCAGCGTTTAAAAAAATGGCTGAACAATAGTCTGTTGTGTAAATATACTACATCTTTTCTCTAGTCATACATCAACAGGCACTTCAGCTGTGCTTACATCTCAGTTGTTGTAAATGATGCTCAAGTGAGCACTGGAGTGGCTAGAACTCTGTGGATCAATCACTTCTGTATTATTCAGATAAATACCTAGAAGTGGGGTTTGTGGGTCATGCTGTAGCTCTATTTTTAGCTTCTTCAGGAATTATTATTCATTGTTGTTTGTTTTAATTTTTAATTTTCTGGTGATAGTTCTAGGCTGACTTTTTCAGAGAGAGAGAGAGAGAGAGAGAGAGAGAGTTGGAAAGAGAAGAGACAACAGCACTAAAATTTCTTTGAACACAATGGAGGCCAAATTCAAACCTGGGCCACATTTGTGGTAAAGCAGGCTCACTGTCCACGTGAGTTATTTTGCCAGCTCCCCATTGGTTCTATCTTTTCTCAGATTTATTTTACTTATACATATGAAAGAGAGTTTCACATGGAACAGGATAGTGCAAGAAAGAAACCAGAGCACCAGCCCCGTACATGCAGTGCTGGAGATCAAACTAGGAGCCTCTGACATGTAAGTCTAATACTTTACCAGACAAATCATTTCCCCAGTCACTGTTTGGTTTTCTTTATTTATATTAAAATATTTTATTTATTTATTTATTTATTTCCCAGAGTCTCAGGCACAGTGTCTTTTGCTTAACCATTATGCTGCTTCCATGCCCTTTCCCCTCTCATCACTTTTTATTTTCCTTTTTAACCAGAGCACTGCTCAATTCTGATTACTGGAGGTACTCAGGATTGAACCTCGGACCTTGAAACCTCAGGCAGGAAAGTCTTTTGTATAATTATTATGTTATCTCTCCAGCCCTTGGACCCACATTTTAACTTTTATGGGTGTGGTGGAAAAACAGAACATTTAAGACAAGGTATACTTTTTCATTTTAGCTAAATACTGACAGGATTTTCATTTATTAACTGCTAACAATATTCCCATGGTTCTTCTGATTCTGACAATGCGTAAAGTCTGTTCCTCTGGCCTTTGCCAGTTCTAGAAGAGCTCTGATGTCCATAAAACAAAAACCCAAACCACAAAAACAAACAAACAAAACAAATATCCTTCCTACCCAAGTTAGCCAGAGCGTGTCTTGCCAATGGAGAACCTGACTGATAAAGCTTTTCAGAGGCTGAGCAGAAGGGACTCTTCTAGAGACTCCAATTACTCACTTGACAGTTTCCAAGACTGCTAAGACCAGGAGCGCCTAGGGAAGCTCCTGAGCCGGGTGGAGCTTGTGTGTGTGACGAGATCCCACTGGAGCGGCCAAGTCTGCACCTGTCACCCGCCGCGCGGAGGATCCAGCTTTTCTCCATTTCATCTGGAGAGCCACCTGGGCTGGGATGAGCAATGGTGATAACAAATCATTGTCACCAGCTTTCCTCACAAACAGCATTAACTGCTTTGTGGTTGTTTTTGTGGTTGCGCTAGTTAAAAACCAAATTTTCCAGTCAGCTGGAGAATTAATGGCCAGCAGTCATGAGAAAGGCTGTCCTCGGCCATGATTTGGACTGCGTCGGGGCCTGGGAATGTGGCATATGTGCTTGGCTGCTGGTAGTCTTTTCTGGCAGTTCAGAGGTTGGGGGGTGGGGGCAAAAACTGCAAAAGCTGTGATAGAGAGACTACTGTAAGCCATCAAGGGGAATGTTTCTCACAGTGATTTGTCAGCATCATGTGTGGCGGGCTGGGGAGATAGCATGATAGTTTTGCAAAAAGACTTTCATACCCAAGGCACAAAAAGCCCCAGGTTCAATCCCCAGCACCACCATAAGCCAGAACTAAGCAGTGCTCTGATAAAACAAACGACACAGGTCATATATGGCAATTCAAAGTTTTGTTTGATGTGAGCCAGCAGCGAACTGTGGTACTAAGTAAGAAGCCTGCACTATTAAGCAGCGTGAGGAGAGGTGTCGGATCCTGAGCAAGGAGATACTGGCCCTCTACTGCCTGCTTCTCAGCACTCACAGGCTGTCTGCACTTGGCCATTGCTTACTGTGCATGCGACAGACACGGAGACATTCGGAGGGGACAATACAAATGGCCAACTGTCTTAGACTGCCATCTGAGGAACAATGGAAGGGATGGAGGGCATATCGTTCGCAGAGGAGGGAGTCTGGGGCTGGATACTGAGAAGGGGAGGTACAAGATCTGTTTGTTTGGTTGTTTAAAAATATTCATTCCTTTTTGTTACCCTTGTTGTTTTATTGTTGTAGTTATTATTTATTTATTTATCTTTATTTATTGGATAGAGACAGCCAGGAATAAAGAGGGAAGGGGGTGATAGAGAGGGAGAGAGACAGAGAGACACCTGCAGCCCTGCTTTACCATTTGCAAAGCTTTCCCCCTGCAGATGGGGGCTGGGGGCTGAAACCCGGGTCCTTGTGCATTGTGATATGTGTGCTCAACCAGGTGCGCCACCACCCAGCCCCTGTTGTAGTTATTGTTGTTGTTCTTGATATCGTTGTTGTTGGTTAGAACAGGGAGAAATGGAGAGAGGAGGGGAAGACAGAGAGGGGGAGAGAAAGATAGACACCTGCAGACCTGCTTCACCGCCTGTGAAGCGACTCCCCTGCAGGTGGGGAGCCGGGGGCTCGAACCGGGATCCTTACATGGGTCCTTGCGCTTTGCACCACCTGCGCTTAACCTGCTGCACTACTGCCTGACTTCCACAAAATTTATTTTTAAAAATTGCAGGACTGGGAGTCCAGTGGTAGTGCAGTAGGTTAAGCACACGTGGCACAAAGCCCAAGAACCAGTGTAAGGATCCGGGTTCGAGCCCCCTGGCTCCCCACCTGCAGGGGAGTTGCTTCACAGGCGGTGAAGCAGGTCTGCAGGTATCTATCTGTCTCTCCCTCTCTCTGTCTTCCCCTCCTCTCTCCATTTCTCTCTGTCCTATTCAACAATGACGACATCAATAACAACAACAATAAAGACAACAAAGGCAACAAAAGGGAGAATAAATAAGTAAAGGGAGTCGGGCTGTAGCACAGCGGGTTAAGCGCAGGTGGCGCAAAGCACAAGGACCGGCATAAGGATCCCGGTTCGAACCCCGGCTCCCCACCTGCAGGGGAGTCGCTTCACAGGCGGTGAAGCAGGTCTGCAGGTGTCTATCTTTCTCTCCTCCTCTCTGTTTTCCCCTCCTCTCTCCATTTCTCTCTGTCCTATCCAACAACGACAACAACAATAATAACTACAACAATAAAACAAGGGCAACAAAAGGGAATAAATAAATAAAATAAATATAAAAAATAAAAAAGAATAAATAAGTAAATTAAAAAAAATAAAATAAAAATTGTAGGACTGATGTAAGGAAGAAGCATAAAATTTGTTCTCTTTGCTTCCTGGGATAAGCCCAGGATCACTAGGCTCTTCTGGACCACTTTTATTTTATTTCTTCTTTGGAAATGAGTTTTCACCTTATAATGACAATCAAAGAATGTGTCATTGTGAAGACCAACACTATTAATTTATTAATATTGACACTGGTAAATGGGTGGCAGCTGGGTGATGGCTATATGCTCTCTCTCTCTCTCTTTCTCTGCAGTATTCTCTTCACTCATTCCTTGGATGTTAAGTTTAGTAGTGGTATTATAGGCGTATAACATGACCTGTAACAGAAAATTCGTGCATCCTATTCTGAAATGAGTACAGTGGGCAAATCTAATTCATAAAAGAGCTAAGTGCACTTTCATTATTTATTTACTTAAGGGCATTTAAGGATTTTTCAAGCACTTGCAGAAACACATGTTAAGAGCTCAGAGAAACGGAAGAAGAGACACTAATGAAACCTTAGAGAAGAGATCAAACAGCTAAACTACTGAGAGGCTAATGGCTCTCAAAGAAAGAGGGGGAATGAGGAGAGAAGCTGCCCCACCGCTGCCAGTCAGAAGGTGCAGAGAATAACCCTTCAGCGGCTATCAAAGCAGATGGGCACAGCACAGAAAATGTTGGCACTGAAACTGTCCGGTCGTGCCTGGCTTTCAGTAGCCACTTAGAAGTTCATCCAGTGGAAGTCCAGTTCAGTCCTTCAACACGCAACTGATCTCTTTTCCCTGATTTGCCCATCCTCGGGGATGAACTGAAGTAGTGTGCACACCTGCTGGTCCTGTGATCACCAGCTGGAGCTTGGAAGGATGTGTTTGTTTTTGGTCACCAGAGCTATAGTACTCCAGGTGTATCTTTTCAGATTGAAAGGCCGAGAGAGAGACGGATGGAGAGAGGGAAAGACACCACAGCCTGACATCTCTTCCATCATGGTGGGGGGCGGACTCTAAGATGGGGGTGCACAGGGTAAAGCAGGAAGCTTTCTGGGTGCTAGCGTGTCAGCCTGAAGCTTATGTAACGTTATGATGCAATGCTACTTAAAAGTTTTGTCTCCTTTTTTTTTTTTTAAATTTGAACAGAGAGAAATTGAGAGGGAAAGGGGAGATAGAGAGGGAGACTGACACTTGCAGCACCACTTCACCACTCCTGAAGCTTCCTCACCTGTAGGTGGGGACTGGGAGCTTGAACCTGGATCCTGGCATATTGTACCATGAGCACTTACCAGGTGCACCACCACCTGGTTCCCCTGAAGTGCTTTTTAAACAAAAAATTATTTTATTTTAATGCTAGAAACACAGAGACAAAGACCAGAGCACTGCTCAGCCTTGGGTTATGATGGTGCTAGAGACTGAACCTAGGTTATGACGGTGCTAGAGACTGAGCCTGAGCCTGGGTTATGACGCTGCTAGAGACTGAGCCTGGGTTATGACAGTGCTGGAGACTGAACCTGGGTTATGACGGTGCTGGAGACTGAGCCTGGGTTATGACGGTGCTGGAGACTGAGCCTGGGTTATGACAGTGCTGGAGACTGAGCCTGGGTTATGACAGTGCTGGAGACTGAGCCTGGGTTATGATGGTGCTGGAGACTGAGCCTGGGTTATGACGGTGCTAGAGACTGAGCCTGAGCCTGGGTTATGACGCTGCTAGAGACTGAGCCTGGGTTATGACAGTGCTGGAGACTGAACCTGGGTTATGACGGTGCTGGAGACTGAGCCTGGGTTATGATGGTGCTAGAGACTGAACCTAGGTTATGACGGTGCTGGAGACTGAACCTGGATTATGACGCTGCTAGAGACTGAGCCTGGGTTATGACGGTGCTGGAGACTGAGCCTGGGTTATGACAGTGCTGGAGACTGAGCCTGGGTTATGATGGTGCTGGAGACTGAGCCTGGGTTATGACAGTGCTGGAGACTGAGCCTGGGTTATGACAGTGCTGGAGACTGAGCCTGGGTTGTGATCGTGCTGGAGACTGAGCCTGGGTTATGATGGTGCTGGAGACTGAGCCTGGGTTATGACGGTGCTGGAGACTGAGCCTGGGTTATGACGGTGCTGGAGACTGAGCCTGAGCCTGGGTTATGACGCTGCTAGAGACTGAGCCTGGGTTATGATGGTGCTGGAGACTGAGCCTGGGTTATGATGGTGCTGGAGACTGAGCCTGGGTTGTGATGGTGCTGGAGACTGAGCCTGGGTTATGACAGTGCTGGAGACTGAGCCTGGGTTATGACAGTGCTGGAGACTGAGCCTGGGTTATGACAGTGCTGGAGACTGAGCCTGGGTTATGACGGTGCTGGAGACTGAGCCTGGGTTATGACGGTGCTGGAGACTGAGCCTGGGTTATGATGGTGCTGGAGACTGAGCCTGGGTTATGACGGTGCTGGAGACTGAGCCTGGGTTGTGATGGTGCTAGAGACTGAACCTGGGTTATGACGGTGCTGGAGACTGAGCCTGGGTTATGACGGTGCTGGAGACTGAGCCTGGGTTATGACGGTGCTGGAGACTGAGCCTGGGTTATGACAGTGCTGGAGACTGAGCCTGGGTTATGACAGTGCTGGAGACTGAGCCTGGGTTATGATGGTGCTGGAGACTGAGCCTGGGTTATGACGGTGCTAGAGACTGAGCCTGAGCCTGGGTTATGATGCTGCTAGAGACTGAGCCTGGGTTATGACAGTGCTGGAGACTGAACCTGGGTTATGACGGTGCTGGAGACTGAGCCTGGGTTATGATGGTGCTAGAGACTGAACCTAGGTTATGACGGTGCTGGAGACTGAACCTGGATTATGACGCTGCTAGAGACTGAGCCTGGGTTATGACGGTGCTGGAGACTGAGCCTGGGTTATGACAGTGCTGGAGACTGAGCCTGGGTTATGATGGTGCTGGAGACTGAGCCTGGGTTATGACAGTGCTGGAGACTGAGCCTGGGTTATGACAGTGCTGGAGACTGAGCCTGGGTTGTGATCGTGCTGGAGACTGAGCCTGGGTTATGATGGTGCTGGAGACTGAGCCTGGGTTATGACGGTGCTGGAGACTGAGCCTGGGTTATGACGGTGCTGGAGACTGAGCCTGAGCCTGGGTTATGATGGTGCTGGAGACTGAGCCTGGGTTATGATGGTGCTGGAGACTGAGCCTGGGTTGTGATGGTGCTGGAGACTGAGCCTGGGTTATGACAGTGCTGGAGACTGAGCCTGGGTTATGACAGTGCTGGAGACTGAGCCTGGGTTATGACAGTGCTGGAGACTGAGCCTGGGTTATGACGGTGCTGGAGACTGAGCCTGGGTTATGACAGTGCTGGAGACTGAGCCTGGGTTATGATGGTGCTGGAGACTGAGCCTGGGTTATGACGGTGCTGGAGACTGAGCCTGGGTTGTGATGGTGCTAGAGACTGAGCCTGGGTTATGACGGTGCTAGAGACTGAGCCTGGGACCTCAGAGCATCAGGCATGAGAATCATCTTTTGCAGAACCAGAAGTGTTACTTTTAAAAAGTTCATTTGCAAGTGATCGGAGGAAGGCTCAGAAATGTAGTCAGCTCATCCAATATATTCCGGTGAAGTGAAAAGAAAGAGCCCAGGACCTAAAAGATCGCTCACAGGGCCAGGTGCCTGCATTGCCATGTGGGAGTCCAGGTCTGAGCCCAGGCACCACATGGGAGAGTCTATGGCACTGGAGGAAGCACCTGTTGTGGTGGCCTCTCACTCTCCTTCTGTCTCTACATCTGGATGCAAAAGCGGCCCGGAGCAGTGAAGTCACACGTGTGTGAGGGCCCAGATCCATCAGATAGTCAAGAAGGAAGGAAGGAAGGAGGGAAGGAGGGAAGGAGGGAAGGAGGGAAGGAGGGAAGGAGGGAAGGAGGGAAGGAGGGAAGGAAGGAATAAGGGAGAAAGGAAGGAAGGGAGGGAGGGAGGGAGGGAGGGAGGGAGGGAGGAAGGAAGGAAGGAAGGAAAGAGGAAGAGAGGAAGGGAGGAAAGGAGGAAGGGAGGAAGGATGGAGGAAGGGAGGAAGGGAAGGAAGGGAAGGAAGGAAGGAGGGAGGGAAGGAAGGAAGGAGGAAGGAAGGCAAAAGGGAGGAAAGGAAGGAAGGAGGAAGGGAGGAGGGTAGGGAGGAAGGAAGGAGGAGAGGAAGGAGGAAGGGAGGATGGGAGGAAGGGCCGAAGGAAGGAAGGAAGGAAGGAAGGAAGGAAGGAAGGAAGGAGGGAGGGAGGAACGAAGGGAAGAAGGAAGGGGAAAAGAAAACACTCTGTTAGGTAGCTTCAGCTCAGTTGGTAGCTCACACAGAGGAAGGACACTGATCTCCTGAACATTTTGTGCGGAGAATCTCTGTACCATACAGCCCATCGTCTAGATCCAATCTTTTCTATATTCTGAGCCCCTGCTTAGAGTCTGCAGAGCATGACTGAGATCTTCAGAGTCGTTTTCTTGAGCTGACACTGTCTTGAGATGCCCCCAGACTCTTCCCACTCTTTTGAGAAAAGGAGTTTTGAAGTCACTCTTTTGGCTTCATTGGTACCCTGTGACCACATTTTCCTGAAAACCTCCTCCCTATGACCTTGCCTCCTTTTACAGCCCTTGGCTGCACAAACATATTCTCTTTGTCTCTTAAACTCCCTCAACATTCTACTTGAAAACAGAACAGTGGAAGTTTAAATTATCTGGAAAAAATAACTCTATGAGGAATGGCATAAAAATCACTCCTTTGAGTATTAAAAAATTGAAAGAAGAAGAAAAGGAGGAGGGTGGTCTGGGAGGTGGCACAGTGGATAGAGCATCGGACTCTCAAGCATGAGGTCCTGAGTTCAATCCCCGGCAGCACATGTACCAGGGTGATGTCTGGTTCTTTCTCTCTCCTCCTATGTTTTTCATTAATAAATAAATAAAATCTTGAAAAAAAAGAAAAGGAGGAGGATATAGAGAAGGAAGAGGGAGAGGAGCAGTATTTATAGCATATACATTCAATTGAATACTACTCAGCAATTAAAAAAGTAGACTATATTGTGTCTTTTGGACAAAAATGGATGGAACAGGAGGGTGATTATTCTTAGTGAAATAAGTAAGGAATTGAAGGGCAGCTACCAGATAGTTTCACTCATACGTGGAACACAGAGAATTGAAACATATGACCTTGGAAAAAAAAAGAGTCAGCCCATATATAAGACCTTAAAAGAACTATAGTGGTTCTCATGGAGGGAGTACAAAACTTTGGTGGTGGGAGTGGGATGGGGCTTCACCACTCTTATAATCCTACAAACCACTAATAACAAATACTAAGGAATTAAGAACAAGTGACTTTTCAGCTCATCCGTTATTATTTCTCCACCCCCCCTTTTTTTCCCCCCTTGAGACTGTTGGGATGAAGCAGGAGCCTAGGCTCTGCCTGGGCATTTGCTTTGGTGGATCACAGAACTTACGGTGTTGGCTTTCTGCTTTTCAAATCCATTAGTGAAGTTGCTGGTTTGGCTCAACCATCCCCACCAACTAAGGTCCCTTTGCCTTCAGCTCCTTGTACCATTTCCCTCATTCTTCTTTAAGAAGGGACTGTGGTCCCTTTTCTTCTAGGTAACAAGCTTTATTTTGGTTGCTATTGTTCCATGGAAAATTGCCCTCAAGGTTTAGTGGCTTAAACCTGTTGTTTCATTTTGCTCATGAGTTTGTGCTTTGGAAGTCTGGAAAAGGATTTGTTGAGCAGTTGCCACCTGAGGTTAGTCTTCAGCTGCTGTGAGATGTGAGTCAGAACTGCCGTCATTGAATGACTGACTGGGCTGGAGATGTGCATGGCTCACCCACTGGGGAGGAGTTGACACTGGCTGTCAGTAGGGAACTCAACCAGACTGTCCATCCCAGTGTCTGCCTATGGGCTCTCTCTACCGCATGGCGGTCTCAGAACACATGGGCTACTTACGGGGTGCTCATTCACCCATAGAGCTGACATCCCCAAGGATACTGGAAAAAGCTATCTGTCCTTTTTCTGTCCCCTTCCTTCCTTCCTTCCTTCCTTCCTTCCTTCCTTCCTTCCTTCCTTCCTCCCTCATTTCGTTCCTTCCCTCCTTCCTTTTTTTCATTTGATAGGATGGAAAGAAGTTGAGAGGGAGCAGGGAAAGAGAGAGAGAGAGATGTTGGTATGCTTCTAGTTCTGCTTCTGGGATCCCTTCTGTTACATTGCTTGACGTTGTGGTCTATTTACATGGTCATTCTGTTACATTGGTTTGGTCTCACTCCCCCTACCTCTGGGAGATTTTGGTTTAGTCTTTGCCTTTTCGCGCTTATTGCTTCTCCCTGCCCCCTATCCTGGATACTTCCTGGGTTCCTGATGCTACCGCAGGAGGAGAAAGATGCAGGACAGATTTGGGTTGTGATTAGATTAGATTAGATTAGTTTTTTGAACTGTTTGGTCATGAATAAAGAAATATTGCTTCTCCGCTTAGCCGTGTGTCCCTGGTCATCTGTCTCCCACCGTGAAGCTAGCCCGGCATACTGGCACCGTGAACTTTGACGACAAAGAGAGAGCTGTAGACTTGCTGTAAAGGGGGAGTCAGTGAACAAAAACCACAGTTTATTGGTGCCAACCTAGAATTAGCTCATGATACAAGTTCTGGACCCCAAATTCTAATGGAATTTCTCTTTTAAACCATAAAAGCACACACAAAAAAGTGGGGTAATGACAAACAAGTTTTGAGTGCATGCAGTCCATAAGAGAGGGGATGTGTAAACAATGGGGCTGGGGGAGAGGAGTAAAAAGCTAACTTGCTTAAAGGTCTTCAAGGTCTTGTAAACATGAGGAAATGGAGGCTGATTAAACCTGGAATTTGTAGATGTCCTTTAGACTTGGTACAAATATTTGAAATTATTTTCATACACTATTTCACTGCTTTACTCCTCTTGAAGCTTCCCTCCTGCAGGTGGGGAAGAGAGGCTGGAACCTGAGTCCCTGCACATGGTAATGTATGTTCTCAACCAGCTTCACGACCTAGATTTGAAAGCTATCCAGCCTTCCATCTGCCACATTCAACTGGCTAGAAGTCAATCAGTAAGTCACCCCAGATCTGATGGGGCAGAAGACATAGATATCACTTTGCAAAGAAAGGAATGATAAAGAGTTTGCAGGTAGGTTTCCAAGCTACCATGCAAAGTATTCAATGCTCAAAGACTCAGTACAAAATATAAGAATCTAAAACTGCATGTATGCTGTTACTGTGGGGATGAGAAACAAGAAACAGACATATGGGAAACATGGGAAAGAAATGCAAAGCTCATTGTAATTGCTTTGTTTTTATGGATGATTTTTTTTTCTCCATTTATTTTATAACAGGAAGAAAAGAAAACAACATATGCAACACATTTCTGAGTAATTTGATGGCTTTGCTTTCTATAGTTGGTTCCATTTTTTTCTTAGTTTATGTGGGAAGGTAGCCACAAGAGTCACTTGAAGCTGTATTCGGGGGGAGGGTGAGATAAAACATTAAGATTGTGACTGGTGGAAATGGGGACAGTTCTTATTGTGATAGGGATCAACTGATTAGTTGTTTGAAGCAACAGCTTTTAAATGAAGCTCCTGGGGGGCCAGGTGGTGGCACAGTGGGTTAAGTGCACGTGGCGTAAAGGACAAGGACCAGTGTAAGGATCCTGGTTCGAGACCCTGGCTCCCCACCTGCAGGGGGGTCGCTTCATAAGCCTTGAAGCAGGTCTGTAAGTGTCTGTCTTTCTCTCCCCCTCTCTGTTTTCCTGTCCTCTCTCGATTTCTCTCTGTCCTATCCAACAACAACAACAGCAATAACAACAACAACAATAATGATAAACAAGGGCAACAAAAGGGAAATTTAAAAAAAATAATCATTATAACTGAAGCTCCTAAGACTAACTTTGGCTGCATATTGTTTAACAATGTCTTCATCTGTGGTGGACCTCAAGTAGGACGCTGGTTCCAATTGGCTACTAGAGGAGACTGAGCCATTCAGGTTTGTGCAATTATATTTTATTAGGTAATCACATGAATCTACAGCAAGTAAAGTCACAACACATTTCTTAGAATGTAGTCCAATCATTAGTTGAATCATGATTGTAATTTAGGTTCAGGAAGAAACCCAGAGGCACCATCTTCTTAGCTGTAGGTTCGAGACCTCCCAAAGCAGTTTCCTGCAATCTAATTCTCTTTGCTCTGTGGAGCAATTAACAGAAGAAACAGATTAAGTGATGAAACAGGATTGTTGGGGGCTGGGTGGTGGTGTATCCAATTGAGTACACACATGACCAAGCACAAGGATCCAGGTTTGAGCCTCCACTCCCTACCTGCAGAGAGGGAACACTTCACTCATGGTTGTCAGGCTGTGCTGCGGAGAAGAGAGAGAGAGGAGATACAGAGTGAAGAGGGAACACAAATCTTTATTCGCACGGGCACCTCAGAGTTGGGTGAGAGCGCAGTGGTTTGGGCCACGTGGAGGTAGCAAAAATGGCCGCTTCCTGGACCACCCTCCCTTGCGTCTAATCACCAATCTGAAAAGCAGGCAAGAGGAGTAAGGGGCAGAAGGAGAAGGGCTTTATAGGGCAACAACCAGGAGTGACGTGTAGGGACAGGATTGGTTGAAAAGTCACTGCGAGAACATTGGGGGAAGTGGCAAAGCCTGAGGGGACAGCTTGGCAGATGTGACTGCATCTGCATAATTCCCCCAGCATCTCCCCCTTTTCCTTTATATCTAATGGACACAGTATAGGAAATATGGAGTGGATCAGGCTTAAATGTTTTTAAGGAATGCTGTGCTCAGGTGGGAAGATGTAGGACGTTCTTGTGGGGGAGGGAAGACTTACATGGCTGCCAACCTTGTGAGATTATGTGTCCCCCCCCCCGTGCTCAACCCCTCTTTAGAGAGAGACACTTACCTGGAGGGACTCATCTCATAGGTTAAGCTCTGCCAGGCTCCACCATCTCCTCACAATTTTTTTTTTTACATCTTTTTCTATCTTTTTATCTAGTCATCACATTAAGATGGTTCAATATCTGTAAAAGACTCTATCTGTGACAGAGGAATAGTAGTGTAGGGGTGAGCAGAAATCTTTTGGGCATAAACCTGAATGATATAACAAAACAGGAAGGGACAAGTAGGGGAGCATAAGAGCCAGTGTGATGGCACCCAACCAACGTGGGACCTAACCTGCCCATCTCCCAGATAAGTAAACTTGGCTACCTATCCACTATGGGCTGCCTTTCTACTTATGAAGAGGTTTCCCAAAGCCTCTACTCTTTCATCATGAGACAGTTTTTCTGTCTTTGGAACATTTTGCTCTGGGCCACACTTTGGTTCCCTGACCGGGAACTTTGGTTTCTTATGACCATGATCGTAGAGCTTGGAAGATGCACGGATGGTTGTCAGAAGTGGTGGATTTGTAGTACTGGCACTTAGCCACAGAGATAAGCCTGGTAACAATAAAGAAGAAGAAAGGACAAAAGAAAGAAAGAAAAAAGAAAGAAAGAAAGATATAAAGAAAGAATGTCACAGCCTGTCCAAACAGGATGTGCTTAAATTCAGCTGTGTGCATATTACAGACTCAAAGTTATCTCTGTGTATATCTCTCACTACACCTACCTTGCCTCACATTGTGATACCCAGGAAGTTTTCCTGAACTGCTTCTGCTCACACAACACAAGTGATAGATCTGTTATGGATAGAACTGTGTGACCTCAGATTTCATACACACAGAGAGAGGTAGACAGCTGTCATCCAAGAAGTGAGATTTCAAGAGTAGTCAACCTGTAGACACTTTGTTGTTCCAGCCACTTAGATTGTAGTACTTTTGTTAGGGGCAAGCTTAGGGCAAGATATAGACATTACAGAATTACCCAAGACTTGGGATTTTTCTACTTGGACCCTTTGTTTTTGGCTATTTTATTTTATTTTATTTTATTTTATTTTATTTTATTTATTTTTGCCTCCAGGGCTATTGCTGGGGCTTGGTGCCTGCACTCTGAATTCACTGCTCCTGGAGGCGATTTTTTCCCTTTTGTTGCCCTTGTTGTTTATTGTTGTTGTTAATATTATTGTTGTCGCCATTGTTGGATAGGACAGAGAAAAATGGAATGAGGAGGGGAAGACAGAGAGGGGGAGAGAAAGATAGACACCTGCAGACCTGCTTCATCACCTGTGAAGCGACTCCCCTGCATGTGGGGGGCCGGAGGCTTTAACCCAGGTTCTTACGCAGGTCCTTGCGCTTTGTGCCATGAGCGCTTAACCCGCTGAGCTACCACCCAACCCCCTGTTTTTGGCTTCTTCACTCACTGAGAGGAAAAGGAAAAGGACACCACAGGAAGTAGTACTAGATGTGGGTGTTGCTTAGAAAGGAAGAAGAAGGCAGAGACTTGAGGAAGTCTCACCTGGAGGACAGTACCAATAAATGAGACAAGTCATTCAATAGATGGTTGAAAAGTTCACCCCAGCTAGACAGGTTCGAATAAAGGAGCCAATCCTGAACCAATGCACTTTTATGTTCAATTGATCCATATCTGTCTATGCACATCTTTTCATTTTCCTAAATAAAGTCTGTAATGCCTGATGACAGCCTCCCCATTTCTTTGTGGAACTTGTGATGAACCAGACACAATGAGAAGATACCTCAGTTTCAACCCCCTCCCCCGCAACACTTTGGCATGACAGTGCGAACCAACAAACATAAGACCTCTCAAGTTGGTTTCTGGTATCCTTCTCATATGCCTCCATCACTTATGTAAGACATCTTTACTACCTGCTATGATACATTACCCAGTACTTTCCCTGCCTTCAGTGGGCAGAACCCACCCCCATTCCAGAGTCCATGTCTTAGTTCTCTGAACATGCCTGTATGTTACCTTCAAATGATGAGAACAGTGGATGTGCTGCCAAATGTGATAACCTTTCATAATATCAAAGAAAAGAATGTTTAAAAACATGTATTTGAGGGGCCGGGTGGTAGTGCAGCGGGTTAAGTTCACATGGGCGTGAAGCGCAAGGACTAGAGTGAGGATCCCAGTTAGAGCCCCCTCTCCAGCTCCCCACTTGCAGGAGGGTCGCTTTACAAGCAGTGAAGTAGGTCTGCAGGTGTCTGTCTTTCTCTCCCCCTCTCTGACTTCCTCTCCTCTCTCCATTTCACTCTGTCCTATCCAACAACAACAGCAGCAATAACGATAACAACAACAAGAGCAACAAAAATGGAAAAAAATGGCCTCCAAGAACAGCAGATTTGTAGTGCAGGCACTGAGCCCCAGTTATAACCCTGGAGGCAAAACAAACAAACAACTAACAAAAACAAAAACAAACAAACAAACAAAGGGGGCTGGTTGGTGTCTAGTGCCCATGTTACAGTGTGCAATGACCCAGGTTCAAGCCCCCAGTCTCCACCTGCAGGAGGAAAGCTTCATGAGCAGTGAAGCAGTGCTGCAGGTGTCTCTCTCCCTCTCTATAGCCCTGCTTCTCTCAATTTCTGACTGATTCTATCGAATAAATAAAGATAATAAAAATTTAAAAAATAAAAGAGAAGCTGAACACAAAGCAGAACTTGGACTGGGTTTGGTGTATTGCACCAAACTAAAAGACTGGGGTAGGGGGAGGATCCTAGTCCTGGAACATGATGGCAGAGAAGGACCTAGAGGGGGTTGAATTGTCATGTGGAAAACTGAGAAAGGTTACACATATACCAACTACTGTATTTTTCCATTGACTATAAACTATAAACCATTAATCCCCCCAATAAAGGAAACCCCACCCCACTAGGGAAAGAGAGAGGCAGGCTGGGAGTATGGATCAACCTGTCAATGCCCATGTTCAGCAGGGAGGCAATTACAGAAGCCAGACCTCCTATCTTCTGCACCCTACAATGACCTTGGGTCCATACTCCTAGAGGGTTAAAGAATAGGAAAGCTATCAGGGGAGGGGAGGGGAGTTCTGGTGGTGAGAATTGTGTGGAGTTGTACCTTCTTATCATATGGTTTTGTCAGTATTTCCTTTTTATAAATAAAACAAAAAAAAATAAAATTTATAAAAGGCAAACCAAAAAACTCCAAAAAATAAAAAACAAACCCACACATTGGTAATTCTTGCCTAATTAGAGAAATCATGACAATAAATGTTGCTGAAATTGAAGGTAAGCAAGAGCGCTTTTGAGGATGAACATGACACATTCACTAACTGCATCCCAGAGATAACAGTGTGGTGCTGTCGAGTATGGACTTGGAAGTGAGTGGTAAGGGGGGATGGGAGGGTCAGCTCCTCAGAACGGGTGATGGGCTAGATACAGACTGAAATTTGTCCTGGCTGGCAAGATTCAGACCGTATAGGCTGTTGGTATGCATGAGACCCCTTCTGTTTCATTTGGTTTAAATCCCCCCTGCTTAACACTATTCTATTTACATAACCACTTCATTCTATTTATATAACCGCTGTTAACAAGCACCTCCCTCCAGGGCATTGGTTCAATCCCCACTGTTTCATGATATGTTTTTGCTCCACCCCCCCTCCTTGTCACACTCTGATTGTCACCAGTCACTTTTCTCTCCACCCTCTCTATGTCACACCCTGTTTCCACCCTACTTGTCAAGTATATATAAAGACAGCATTATGAGTTTTAGAGTACTTTACCTTTAGTTTAGCTCAGCTCGGCTTAGATTGTGCTGCGTCCTGCATGAATAAAGAGATACTGCCTACAGCTCAACTATGAGTCCCTGGTCGTCTGTTACCTGCCCGTGAAGCCAGCCCGGCGAAAACAACCTAACCGGTCGAAAACGACATATGGCGCAACAACGTGGGACCAGACCTGCGCAACTCCCAGATAAGTGAAGACTTTGCCTACCTATGCACTATGGTCTTCTCTTCTACTTACGAAGAGGTTTGCCAAAGCCTCTACTGTTTCATTATGAGACAGTTTCTCTGTCTCTGGAACATTTTACTCTGGGCCACACTTCGGTTCCCTCACCGGGAACTTTGGTTTCTTATGACCGGGATCATAGAGCTTGGGAGATGCACGGAGATTTCTCCTTGGACTTTCTGGATTCCCTCTCCCATGTTTCCTGAGGAAAAGGACTACATTTTGCTCCGGGCCACAGTTTGGTTCTTTATGACCCTGATCGTAGACCTTGGGATATGCATGGGGATTTCCCCTGGAACTTTCTGGACTTCTTCTCGAATGTTTCCCATGGAGAAGGACTACTCTAATTTGAAGAACATTCTCGAGTACCCTGGCAGTTCCCAAGTATGGAGACATGTGGTTAGTTCTACTCTCCTGATTGGATTCTTTCTTCAATGGGAAGATGCTTTTAAAAATGGGTGCCTGAAGCAATCCAGCAGGAACAGTCAGAAACACCCTAAATGGAATTTCGAGGACCTTTTTGGACTAGGTCGCCCTCCGGGGATTCTTAATCCTACATGGTGAGATCTTGATAATCTGGTTCAAGTTGCGTTTCATAAGAGAATGATTTGAATGACTGAATTTTAACATTGACTTAAAAAAAATGCTGGACGCAGCCATGATTTCTAGAGACATCCAGAAACAATCCAAAAAATTGTTTTTTCCCTCCTTTGATTTCTCTTTTACGTCTTGACATGAATCTGAAACATTTAATCCTGAAAACTGTATGAGTTATGGGTGGGGCAGATAGTGCAATGATTATGTTAATTATTCTCATGCCTGAGGCTTTTAACCGTGGTTCTTCTGTTTACCTTTCCACATTTTATTGAGTTTAAACTGTTTAAACAACCTTAAAATCATACTAGAAAGGACTTCCAATTTTAATGGAGTTATCAATTATAGTAAACTTCTAATCTGCTACAAGTTTTGTTTGACAAGTAAGTGAATTTCAGCTGTCAAAGTCTTCACATGAAAAAAGCATCTACTCAAATGAAAATTTCTGGAAATCCATTTGGACCCCTGTTCTCTGACATCGCCCCCGGAAACCAATGATGAGACCTGGCACGACCTGAAGAAACAGATTCACAGACTCCAAAGCTCACTCTCTACAGAAAAGCAGAATTCTGGTGGCCGACATTCCCCATCAAGACAGACGTACAGCGTTTCATCCCTTGGCATTTTCTTCTGTGGTCAGCTACTTTGGACTGACACCTCCATCGGACTTACTGGTACACGCTGCTGTGTTTCTCAAAGACTAACTTCAGCCAGTTGCCTTGAGACTTTATAGACCATGTCCCCTCGCCTGCAGGCTCTGTCCCAGAGGCAGAAAACTCCCCCTCTTTATTAGGTTATGCCCACAGAGGCGTGAAGCGCCCCAAGAGGCAAGAGATGCCCACAGAGGCAGGAAACGCCCTTTGAGGCAAGAGATGCCCCCAGAGGCATGAAGCGTTCCCAGAGGCAAGAAATGCCCTTTCGCCTGCTAGGCCTTGCCCTTTGAGGCAAGAAAAGCTCCCCTTGGCATCACACTGGTTATTGCTGTTCGCCTATTTTGTTTTCCATGTCTTATGCCAGTTCTTTTGAAAACGCCTGTACGATATACGTTTCTGTTCACCCCACAATGGCCATTAGTTAAAAAGAAAGGGGGAATTGTTGGTATGCATGAGACCCCTTCTGTTTCATTTGGTTTAAATCCCCCCTGCTTAACACTATTCTATTTACATAACCACTTCATTCTATTTATATAACCGCTGTTAACAAGCACCTCCCTCCAGGGCATTGGTTCAATCCCCACTGTTTCATGATATGTTTTTGCTCCACCCCCCCTCCTTGTCACACTCTGATTGTCACCAGTCACTTTTCTCTCCACCCTCTCTATGTCACACCCTGTTTCCACCCTACTTGTCAAGTATATATAAAGACAGCATTATGAGTTTTAGAGTACTTTACCTTTAGTTTAGCTCAGCTCGGCTTAGATTGTGCTGCGTCCTGCATGAATAAAGAGATACTGCCTACAGCTCAACTATGAGTCCCTGGTCGTCTGTTACCTGCCCGTGAAGCCAGCCCGGCGAAAACAACCTAACCGGTCGAAAACGACAATAGGCCAGTTCCCAGCCATTCCAGGATGTCTACAGAAAGGCACAGGGTTTGGAGCCAAAGGCAAGGCAGCATTGCTTAAGCTATGGTCCCTGTCCTCAAGAAATGTACTACCAGTGAACAGAGTCTCAGCCTTCTGGGCAACTACAGAGTTTATGTGAGATACACAGGAATGCTGTGCTCTCACCGAATAAATCAGAGGACTCACACACGGATCCAGCTGTAGATTTCAAAGAAAGAGATTTGAAAACACCAGCAGAGCAAAACCACACTCACTCCAAATGGAGCTTCCCCACAGTTGAAAGAAGCCAGGTACAAAAGAAACTCCGGAATCAAGGTCTTGCGGAAACATGAAGCTGTGGACGATGATTGCACCTGTGTCTGCTGATGTTAAACAGCTGTGCTGTTATCAGGAACATGGCGACTGAAGAACTCAGAACACTAGTGTTGTGACTGAAACTGCCTCTCTAGGCATCACTGATAACTGGGGAAGAAATCAACTGGAAATTTCAACAGCTTTTTATTGGTGTGTCTTCCTCTAAGCTTCTTGTTATTGGCTTCCCATCAAAGGTCTTCCAACCTAACCTCAAGGCTCATTCCTAAGCACCATATGCCATTCGTACCCTTGTAGTATCTTGATAATTGAAGATTTCAAATCTCCAAGTGTTTTGTGTAGTGGTCAAAAGCTCAGGGTTTGGATAGGGTGGTTCAAGCTTAAAGCCTTATAAACTGTATGACTTTAATCAAAATATTAAAATTTATTCAACACTTTTGGGCTTCAGTCTCTCATATATTAGATGGACATGATTATGGATACTCTCCAAGGAGGGAAAGCACGTATATGGAACATGTGGAAAAGGCAGTCGGTGGACTCACATAGTTGGAAAAATACTATGAGGAAGTGCAGTAATCTTGTCTGCTAATTAAGTAGGCAAGAACATGGAATAAGAACTGGTTTAGTTCTTTGGGGTTAGCAGCCCTTTGAAAGAACATACATCAGAAGTGGTGCACTTGGACTCTGAAGTATGAGGGCCTGAGTTCGATCCCTAGCATTATGTAATGCCAGAGTGATGCTCTGGTTCTCTCTCCCCCACCTGCTCTCATTAATAAGTAAACAGAATTAAAACACAGACAGAGAGAGAGAGAGAGAGGATCCATATCTGTGTGCACCCAGTAACAATGTAAACATCATCTATCTACCACTGTGTATTTGCAATGGCTAATCCCTATGCATGCAGCTGACCTTGGTGCTGAAGCTTCTAATCACTTATGGAAGAAAGTAAACCCTATTGCCCAGGCATAGAAAGGTTCCAACAACTATTTGTAAAGGAGCTAAGGGCTAACTTGGTTGTTCATGATTTTTTCCCCTTTAAACCAGGGATTTTTCTCTGTTGAGACCTCTCTTGTGTGACCTTAATTGAATTATTAAAACTTATTCAGCCATTTCTAGACTTCAATCTCTCATCTATTAGATGGATGATTATGGACACTCTCCAAGGAAGAAAAGTGAGTGTGTAACATGTGGAAAAGACAGTCAGTGGACTGAAATAGTTGGAGAATACTATGAGAAAGTGGAGTAATATTGTCAGCTGATCAAGTCGGCAAGACCATGGAATAAAAACTCGTTTAGTTCTTTGAGGTTACCTTGCTATCATTTCTTCCCCAGTGTTATTTATTTATTCATTTAGTGGGCAGATACAGAGAGAAGATGAGATAAAATGAGGAGATAAAGAGGTAGAGAGACAGAAAGACATTTGCAGCACTGCTTCACTTCTGAAGCATCCCCCCTCACAGGTGGGGAGCAGGGGCTTGAACTTGGGTCCTGTGTATGGTAGCATGTGCCCTTACTCAACTGTACCACCACCCAACCCCACTACCAATCTTTTTGAATTCTGGATTTTGATACTTAGGTTCTTTCAAGAAAGAGAGAGAGAGACAGTTGGAGAAAAAGAGAGAGAGTTGGAGAGAAAGAGAGAGAGAGAGAGATTCCCTGGATGGCCCCACTGTGCCGAGCATGAACCCTAAGTTACTAGGTACTGGGGAAGCCTAAGAAGTCCCAGAGGAGGGCTGGGTAGCTGAGAGCAAGTAGGCAAGCAGGGCATGCCAGGTCAGTGTCTCTTTGTTGAGGAGGGGTTGATGCCTGCCTATCTCCCCCTCAAGCCTCCAAGGCACTTCAATTCCTGCTTAAGGATTGTACTCTCTTTCGCCTAAAAATGAAAGATTGACTTATTTTTAATTTGAGCTTTTCTTTTTTTTCCCTAAACTTTTGGGTCTGCACACATGCTGGCTGATTTATAATGATGAAATAATTCCCAGGACCCCAAAGACATACCCAAAGTCCCCACAAACTCAACCCACAGTCTCATACCTTCTATCAGTGAGGTTGACTCAGTTTCCTGGTGACTCACAGGAGCCCTGGATTTTCCAGGTGGCTGCTGGGAAGAACCCAAGGTTTGGGAGAGAAATTTAGAGCATCGTGCATGATGATGAGAGGCTCAGGGTGAGTACTAGACTCCCTCTGTTATCCTACAGGCCTGCATCCTCGCACTGAGAAGGACATTTCTAGTTTGTATCCTGAAATGGGAGCTCAGGCAACAACTGGGGTGGGTGCCAAGTCAGCTGGAAGCACAGGGCTTTGACTGTGCTTGACGGACACAAAGGCCTCCAGTTTCTCATCTATTACTTGACATCTAACACTTGGGGAATTCCAGGCCAACTGATGGTCAGCTGCTCAGTAAAACTGGATTCTCAGCTCAGATCCTGAGCAGTTAGTGAAGAAACAAAAGCCTATTGCAGGGGAGATGGTAGGACTCTCAAGCGCTTTCATAAAGAAGAGGAGGGATAATTAGGGTGTCGGTGATTTTCCCTATCAACCACGATTCCTTCCTGTTAAGACCAACTGAATTCTCCACATTATTATGATTAATTCTGGGTTTTGGTACTAGGCTTCTTTCAAAAAAGCAAAAGGAATCAAATTTTCTTAAATAAATATATACATGGCCTAAGATCTACCTTTTTATAGCCATTCCTATGAATATCTTTGTACAATTAGCAACACTCACAACTCACAAAGAAGTTGATGATATTCTAATAAAACATCCAGTTGTGAGATGATGAAACAAATATCTTCTTCTCATAATTCCTAGTATTAATAAAATATTTTTTAAAATAGATTTTAATTTACTTATTATTGGATAGAGACAGAGAGAAATTGAAAAGGGAGGGGAGATAGAGAGGGAGAGAGAAGAGAGATACCTGCAGCCCTGATTCACCACTTGTGAAGCTTTTTCCCCCTCCAGGGGCTCAAACCTGGGTCCTTGCACACTGTAATGTGAGTATTTAACTCGGTGTGCCACCACCTGGCCCCCTAATTTTAAGAAAATCTGTGGATTCTGGGAGTAAAGCTTACAAGCAACAAGTAAAAAGTAAATGTCTCCTCTCAGGGAAACAATCAAGGAGGAATTTCAGAGGAAGGAAGAGAGAGAGAGAGAGAGAGAGAGAGAGAGAGAAGATATATTTCTGTTTGCAGGGGCCTAAGTGGTGGTATACTCAGTTGAGGATACCTGTTACCACATGAGAACTCAGGCTCAAGCCCTTGGTCCCCATCTGCAGGGGGAAAGCTTCACAAGCAGTGAAGCAAGGCTTCAGGTGTCTGTCTTTCTCACTCCCTCCCAATCTCCTCCTTCCATATCAGTTTCTGTCTTTATTCAACAAATGAATGAATGAATAAAAATTAAACAAGAGAGATTCTGATTGTAACAAAAAAAAGAGAGGCATAAATGCAAATTGCCACTGAACTTCACTAAGAAATTATGCTTTTGAGAATTACCAGATAATAATTCATCTGTGTAGGTTCATTTTATGTGTCAAGCTGGCTGAGTCACAGATATGTGATCAAACACATATATGATCAAACACTATTCGTGTTGTTTCTGGGAGTGTTTCGGGACTAGATTTACAATGAAGTCTGTCCATTCTGAGCGAAGCAGATTGCCCTTTATACTGCGGATGTGACGTGTGTGTGTGTGTGTGTGTGTGTGTGTGTGTGTTTCTATGGTTCTGTTTCTCTGAAGAAGACTAAAAAGAATAAATGTCATAATTTGAAGAGACATATGTACCCTTATGTTCACAGCTGCATTATTCACAGTAGCCAAAGAGTGGAAGCAGCCTAAATGTTCTCTGGCCAATGACTGGATAAAAAAATTATGGGATAGATATTCAATGAGATACAACTCTGTCATTAAAAGAGACAACATTATGTCCTTTGGGACAAAATTGGTGGAACTGGAGGTGATTATGCTTAGTGAAATAAGATAAAAGACAAGTACCAGATGGATTGACTCACATGTGGAATCTAGAAAATGGATACACAGGAACTTGGGAAAAACAAAACAATCAAAACAGAAGCAAACTTTTTTTCATGTTTATTAGCATAGCTTTATTATTTTTTAAAAAAATTTATTTATGAAAAGGAAACACTAACAAAACAATAAGGTAAGAGGGGTACATCTCCACACAATTCCCATATCAGTACTACGTATCCCCTCCCCTGATAGCTTTCCTATTCTTTATCCCTCTGGGAGTATGGACCCAAGGTCACTGTGGGATGCAGAAGGTGAAAGGTCTGGCTTCTGTAATTGCTTCTCCACTGAACATGGGAGTTGACAACAGGTCAATCCATACTCCCAGCCTGTCTCTCTCTTTCCCTAGTGGGGCGGGGCTCTGGGGAAGCAGGGCTCCAGGACACATTGGTGGGGTTTTCTGTCCAGGGAAGTCTGGTTGGCATCATGATAGCATCTGGAACCTGATGGCTGAAAAGAGAGTTCACATATAAAGCCAAACAACTTGTTGACTATTCCTGAACCTAAAGGCTGAAATATTACAGATGAAGATTTGGTGTCTCCATTTTGAAGATAGCTAGTAGGCCTATTTTAGTTATATTCCAAAGGGCCCATGACAATACTAGTTTTGTTTCTAAGTGAGAACTATGGTGGTTATCTTTGGGAGGTGGGAGGGTGGCATTATAGGAATTTGGTGGAACTATATCTTGCAATCTTACAATCTCGTAACCCATAATTAATCACAAATAATAATAATAATAAATAAATAAATGTACTTCCAGAGGCCAGGCATGCCTGTTTGAGAGTATGCATTATTGTGTGCAAGGACCTGGGTTCAAGCCCCCAGTCTCCATTTGTAGAGAAGGAACTTCAAGAGCTATGAAACAGAGCTGTAGGTCTCTCTCTCTCTCTCATTCTTTCCTTTTCCTCTCAATTTCTCTCTTTCTCTATTCAAAATAAGTACAGTAAAATTTAAAAAGAATAAATATGTTTTACTCTTTCTCAAATCTCATTTACTCCTTATACTCAAAGTTCTCTTCTCAACTATGACTGAGCTGTGGAATCACCAAGAGTGGTTTAAGAAGCACAGATGCTTAGTCCCCAGCTGTGGAGTCTAATCTGATTAGTCTGGGTGGTGGCTTGGGCACTACTGAGTGTGACAGCTTCCCAGGGGATTCCAAGGTACCATCATGACACAGTAAGAGAAAACATCAACAGAATGAAAAGGCAGCCCATGGAGTAGGTGACACCCTGATGTCCTGGGTATGAGAGAACTTCTACAACTGAACAAGGGAGACCAAAGAATTCATATTTTAAATGGGCTGAAGATTTGAATAAATTTTTTTTTCAAAGAAGACATACAAGTGGCCCACAGATGTATGGAAAAATGTTCATTATGACTGGTCATGAGGTAAATGCAAATCAAAACCCCCATGAGAATGTTAGAATGACTGACAGTGAAATGAACCATTGCCAGCCGGACTGTAGAGAAAAGGGACCCCACACCCCACACATGCTCTCAGTGGGAGTGTGCAGTCACTTTAGAAGGTAGTATGCTGCTGACTCAAGATGTTCCAGAGTTACCATATAAGCTAGAAATCCCATTTGGGGGCAAGGAATCTGAAAAATATGAGAACAGTAGCATGGAAAGTTACATTGGTGTTAGTGCTTATTGCAGTGTTATTTACAATACCTTAGACTGGGAAAGGATGGAAGTACCCATCAATAGAGGACTCAATAAAGGAGATGGGGTAGGTTTATACACTGGAAAAGTACTTAGCCCTGAAAGATGAAAATACGCTATTTGCAGCAAAATGGAAGGAATTTAAAGGGATTATGCGACCAGAGGCCTCATCATATTGGATGATTTCATTAATGTGGGCAATATAACAATATAAAATTGGTAGAAGGGGGACCAAGTAGAGTTCACAATTTGCCAAGAACAAGGACCTGTGTTCAAGTCCCCACTTATTAAGTAGAAACACCTGAACAGGGACAAGTGCTATGCTTTCCTCCTCTATCACCTTCCACTGAAGAAATTGATGAAAAAGACAAAATAAAGGGAGTCAGGCAGTAGCGCAGCAGGTTAAGCGCACGTGGCGCAAAGCACAAGGACCTGCATAAGGATCCCGGTTCAAGCCCCCAGCTCCCCACCTGCAGGGGAGTCGCTTTACAGGCAGTGAAGCAGGTCTGCAGGTGTCTATCTTTCTCTCTCCCCTTCTGTCTTCCCCTCCTCTCTCCATTTCTCTCTGTCCTATCTAACAGTGACAACATCAATAACAACAATAATAATTACAACAATAAAACAAGGGCAACAAAAGGGAATAAATGATAGTTTTCCCATTCTCTAGCCCTCTGGGAGCATGGACCCAGGGTCGTTGAGGGTTGCAGAAGGTAGAAGGTCTGGCTTCTGTAATTGCTTCCCCGCTGAACATGGGCATTGACTGGTCGGTCCATACTCCCAGTCTGCCTCTCTCTTTCCCTAGTAAGGTGTGTCTCTGGGGAAGCTGAGCTCCAGGACACATTGGTGGGGTCTTCAATCCAGGGAAGCCTGGCCAGCATCCTGGTGGCATCTGGAACCGTTTCCAGAAGATGTGATGGGGATTGGGTGGTGGGAATTGTGTGGAGTTGTACCCCTCCTACCTTATGTTTTTGTTCATTAATCCTTTCTTAAATAAAAAATTTTTTAAAAAAGGGAATAAATAAATAAATAAATATTTTTTTAAAAGTAAAAAAAGAAGACAAAATAAAATAAAAACAATGTAGTGGAAATTGACCAAAAAAAAAAAAATCCATGGTTACCCAAGTGAAAGGGAGTATAACTGGGAGAAAGAATGCAAAAAGGGGTGGGAGACTTTGTTCTTTTTTTCCTTAAAAATAAAACAAAATAAAATAAGGGGCTGGGTGGTGGTACACCTGGTTGAGTGCAGATATTACAATGCACAAGAACCCAGGTTTGAGCCCCCAGTCCTCACCTTTAAGAGGAAAGCTTTGTAAGTGGTGAAGCAGGGTCTGCAATATCTTTCTGTCTCTTTCCTTCTCTATCTCCTCCCTTCTCTCTTGACTGATGACTGTCTCTACCCACTAAATTAAAAAAATGATAAGATAAAACAATATGAATAATCACAGTGCAATCACGGTTGGAAAACACTGTCTTACGGGTACTTGATCAAACATCAAGTGTAGCAAAGCCTAGGAAGCAGGGGTGTGGTGAGAGGATTTTGGGGTGCAGGGGTGTGGTGAGAGGATGATGGGGACCCAGGGCATTATTGTGGAGGAGGACTCAGATGGGTGTTGGGACTGGTTGGCCGACACCTGTCAGACGGAGATAAGAAACTACACTCAAGTGATAACTATCTGTAGATCAGTTTCCCCAATTAAACAATTAAAAAAGAAAAAAAAAAGAGCCTAGTAAGACTTAAGCTAAAATTCTTCAACTCCCTCATTTCCTAAGCAGCAGATCGACTCCCTCTGCTGCCAATCTCATCCTTTTGATTCCCAGAGCAGTGCCACAATGTCCCAGTGGTGATTTCTTTCTTTCTTTTCTTTTCTTTTTTTTTATTTAAGAAAGGAGACATTAACAAAACCATAGATTAAGAGGGGTACAATTCTGCACAATTCCCATAACCCAATCTCCATATCCCATCCCCTCCCCTGATAGCTTTCCCATTCTCTATCTCTCTGGGAGCATGGATCCAGGGTCATTGTGGGTTGCAGAGGGTGGAAGGTCTGGCTTCTGTAATTGCTTCCCCGCTGAACATGGGCATTGACTGGTCGGTCCATACTCCCAGTCTGCCTCTCTCTTTCCCTAGTAGGATGGGGCTCTGAGGAAGCGGAGCTCCAGTACACATTGATGGCGTCATCTGTCCAGGGAAATCTGGTCAGCATCTTGCTGGCATCCGGAACCTGGTGGCTGAAAAGAGAGTTAACATACAAAGCCAAACAAATTGTTGAACAATCATGGACCTAAAGACTGGAACAGTGCAGATGAAGTGTTGGGGGTATTCCCTGCAGGCTCTTGTGTACTTCTGCTTTCAGGTATATATTTTTCCCCTAGTTTATGGGCACGTGTGAACCTATGCTCTAGCTCAGGGGACCTGGACTATACCTAGGTTTGGGGACTTTATTGGGGAGTGGGCCACCTGGAATGGAATTAGAGAATACTATGAAAGGAAAGGTCTCACCCGAGTGATGAAGCTGAAGGGTTGTCATTACACACCTGAAGTCTCTGGACACAGTTTGAAGTGAAGCATGCTGGGGTGGCACTCGTTGTGTTGATTAGGTTGCGATCCGCGAATGCAATATTATTTTATTTGAATTGAGAGCAGCATGCAGAAAAGTGGCCCCCACCCTAAGGTTCCAGGACTGGGGGAAATATAGGCTCTATAGTGGAAATGTGAGGTTCCTGTTGTCTTAGATTTCTTTTTTTTTTCCCTCACCAACCTACTGGTGCCAGTTCTCTAGGTCACCAAGTGTGAACTATGTTACTATACATTTATTCAAAGTCTTATCTCCAGGAAGGAGCATGATTTTCAGTTTTGCTTCCGTGTTCCACGTGTGAATTCTTCGACACTAACAATTGCTCAGTTAATTTCTGCATTCACTCACAAGGAGACCGGGGCAAAAGCAGACAAACCCTCTCCATGGAATTCTTCCGAATAACCACAACTGCCCAATGAAGGATTAAATTACCTTTGGAGAATTTCATCCCATAGTGATTATTGTGAAGTCATGGACCCATGTCCACTGCTATCATCACACATAGGCAAAAATCACACACACGCACACACACACACATGCACATGCACACACATGCACACACATTGAAATGTGGTTTCTGGAAGTAAAAGGCAACCTTAATGTTTACTACAGGGGACTGATTAAAAGTTATAGGACTGATTTAAAATTATAATGGTCTGGGAGGTGGCACAGTGGATAAAGTATTAGACTCTCAAGCATGAGGTCCTGAGTTTGATCCCCGGCTGCACATGTACTAGAGTGATGTCTGGTTCTTTCTTGCCTCCTGCTTTTCAAATAAATAAATAAATAAATAGAGCACATCCTAAAATATCAAACTTGGTATTTATAAAACAAGAGGGGATGAAGCAGTGACACACCTGGCTGAATGCACAGGCTACAACATGCAAGGATCTGGGTTCAAGCCTCCAGTCCCCACCTGCAGGGAAAAAGCTTCACAAACAGTGAAGTAGTGCTTGAGGTCTCTCTCTCTCTCTCTCTCTTTCCCTCTCTCCCTTCCCCCCTCTCCCTCTTCCCATTCCCTATCAATTTCTTTCTGTCTGTCTCTACACAATAAAGAAAGCTTTTAATAATGAGGAGGTGAGGCAGTTCCCCCAGGCTCTGGCATGGAAGGGGCAGATGTGCTGGGCTACCTTAGGTCAGTTTAGCATTTTCTCCCAGATCAGCAGATGGTGACAACTCATCTGACATTGGCCACTGTGTGAGTGACAGCATGGGAATTTGTTGGCACTCTCAGACAGAACGCACCCTGTTAAACACATTAAATACATTAGCACACCACTGAAAATCTGCTCTTTGGTCATTGTCAGGTGAACAAAACTTGATCACTGGTGAGGAGGAGGAGATAGAGATAGATAGACAGACAGACAGACAGATAGATGTTAGAGGACACCTGCAACACTGCTTCACTGCTTGTGGAGACTAGGGGCTTGAACCTAGGTCCTAGTGTTAGGTTTGCAAATCTAAGGAAGCACCAAGAGACTGGGATGATGTAAGTAACAAAGAGCCTTTATTATATTCTAGCCGGCTAGGGCCAAGTTACTGAGGGGCTGACACCACAGCCCTCTGGTAATCGACCCCGTACCCAAGTCCTATTAGGGTTTATATACATTTCAGACTACATGGCTATGTGACAAGGTTCAGCTACACAATGTGGTTACATGCCAGTGTTACAATAGTAGTTGTCTGTAGCCCACAGGTGCGAGGAAAGGGAGGGGATCTTCAGCCTTGTGGTTATCTCTTTTCTTGACTCTAAGTTTTCAGACTATTTTCTCAGAGTCTGCCCTTGTTTTTATCTCTTGCCTCGCAGACTCCCAGGCCTGTCTCTTGTAACAGTCTTGAATCTTGAGATTTGTTTTCTTTCTTCGGGACAGGACTGTCTTTCAACCCTTGGGTTGCCTGAGTCTAGGTTCATTTGTCTGTTTATATACCATTTTACATTTATTATTTTTTGCTCAGTTCCTACACTAGTGCTTGGTAACTTGTGCATTCTACCACATGTACCACCATCCGGACTCAGATTATTGATTTTTTAACCCCTACCTTACTGAAGACCCTTACCTCATAGCCAAAATTCTTTGATGGAGAGCTCAACACCCCTGAGACAGCCCCGTTCCATTTTTAGACAGCACTAATTAAAGGAAGACTCATAATGTGCTATTTGCCAGTCAGATTCACCTGCTATTTCCATTACAACTTCATAGGCTCTGATGAGGCCATCATTAAGACACCCTCCACAGAAATCTTGAACCCCATTACCTCCTGGACTTGCAATAAGCCCCCACCCCCAGCCCATCAGCATTGTTGCCAAATAAAGTTTCTTCTTTCAGAACATCAGCAATGCAGACAAACTCATGAAAAGGATGTTGATTGCTGCTCAAATGAGTCTGGGCTCCGTGATTATCTCTTCCCGAGAAAAGGTTGTTCTGGATGGAAGGCATTGTCACTCGGGGCAGAGGTATGGCGTATATAGCAGACTTTTAAAATAATCAGAGTTGTCTGCACACGACACAATTCCTGAGTTAATTAAAATGTGGCAGGAAAGCAATGAGAGCTGATTTCTCTGTTTTCCCTTCCCCCTGGTTTTCAGTTTCCCTGGCAGTTTTTCATTGAGTTGAAGGACAGTCAATTCAAAGTGATGAAAACAAAAACAAAACAAGAAAGCCCATGCTGTTAACTTCCTGCTCTACAAGTTTCCAAGACTGTGACTATAGACTAAAAAAGAACCAGAAAGAACCAGAATTCAAAAAAGAACTCAGGGTCTTCTGAGGATGTGAGTCTTGCTCAACTGATCCCTATGGGGGAAGTAAACTATGTTCACATGCTTGTAGGAACAGAGGGGAACAAAACAAAACAAAACAAAACAAAACAAACAAAAAAAGTCAGGGTCAGAAAAGGAAGACCACCCCTGGGGGATTGCAGGTGGTAAACAGGATTGAGCAGCTTCACGTTAATGAAGACAAACAAAAGTGGCATAATTAACACGCACTTTGAACACCTCATTACTCTCTTGGGGTTTAAGTTATGCTAAAAATAATCAAGCCACTTTCTTTAAACTAGGTGCTCTCACAGGTGGCCAACCAGGCTCCTTGGTCCCCTCAGACAGAGTCTGTGTTGTACACATTCTCTGCACATGCTGGTCTTTGATGGAATTATGAAAAGTATATGTAGGAACTACAGGGTAAGGAGGAGTATAGATTTTTTTAATTTACTTGTTACTTGATAGGACAGAGAGAAACTGCGAGGGGAGGGGTAGGTAGAAGGAGAGGGACACCTGCAGCACTGCTTCACCATTTGTAAAGTTCCCCTCCTACAGGTGGGGAATGGGGCTTGAACCTGGGACCTTGCACATGATAACATGAGCACACAACCAGGTGTACAACTGCCTGGCCACAGAACAACTGTTCAGAGTCTCTCGGATTTGAGGTTGAATCCAAGAATTTATACAACCCTGTATTACAACCCAAGACACATAAATAGGGTTGTCTCTTAAATCCCCAATCAATTTTCACTATTTTTATTTATTTATTTAATTTGAAAAGACAGAGAGAAATTAAGAAGGAAAGGGGGTAGGGGGGGGAGGGCACTCAGTGGTGGTGTTTGAGCTTGATAGGTAACATACAGGTGACCTAAAAATATTGTCTGGGAAGATAGTGGCAGAGTTGAGAATAGGACTAAAAAGCTGGATTAGGGAGAAGAGTAGCTCTTAGACTAAGGTATATAAATACAATAGCTAAATAAATAAATAAATACAATAGCTGTCTACCCCATCAGTCTGACCCAGGGCCCATATATCTTCATATTTAACACAGGAGCCTGTGTAACCTCTGTGTTCCTGTCAGTCTGAGCTCACAATTCATAGTTATAGCTGGGAACATTCTAGGCTGCACTCATTGCAGAATCAGTCTTCTCTGAGTGGCAGGGTAGGATGACCCAGCCTTTTCTGGAGTGCCTATCATTGCTACTTTATAGTGAGGGCAAGGTCCTAGTAAGGCCCACTAGAGGGCTTATGATGATGTTTTTGGTGGAAGTGACCAGTGATGGTGAAAAGAGGGATCTACTAGAAGTCTAGGCCCATCATATCAATCCAAGGATTCCCTGATTAGAGCCCCAGATGGTGAGGTGGTCTGATATTGAGCAAAAAGGCCATCATTCTTAGTGGGGGTTGTATCGTTATGTGGAAAAGTTATATATGTATAAATGATCATATTTTATTGTCGACTGTAAACCATTAATAATAAAGGAAAAAAATAAAGGAAAATAATAAAGGAAAAAAAAAAAAGGCCATCATTAAATGATCCAGTTTCTTGCCCTTATCCAGCTTTTGCAGTCCTTTCTTCATCTGATGAGTTTAGACTTCCTCCCAGTTGTTAAAAGCATTAAGTACTGTTTATTGTATCCAGACTGGTATTAGGTTTCTGGGGCCTGGCCTCAAGTTAGGAAGGAAACACACCTCAGATATTGGTGGGGTCTGAGTTAACCTCATGTTTTACTGCATTTACTTGTTTGATTATTCTAATAAAGGTTGTCCTAGGAAGAATAATTGTCCATTAGTTGATTATATATATATTGTCAGTATATCTCTCGGCCAATTTTATACAGTGCTTCTTCTAAAGATTACTAAGGGGTTACAGTAATGCTGTAGCTGTCAGAAGAGATTAGGGGCTATATCTTACTTTCTTTTGTGTAGAGTGATTGAGGGAAGTGAAGTAGGGGGTAGGAGAGGAAGGTGTCTGTGTAGGCCTATGTAGAAAATATTTGATGAGACAATTTATGGTGTCTTCTTTAGGCCTTTCTACTTGATTGCTGAGCTTATTAGGTCTAAATCTAATAACAGCAGACTATTAAACTCTTTTACTCTGAGGTATATGGTCGCCTCTAATTTATGGATGCAGGTATATACTTACCCAGCGTGGTGGAAACTTATAATTGTTTGAGAGTAAATTTGAGGCGGCTGGGTGGTGGCGCACCTGATTGAGTGCACATGTTACAGTGTGCAAGGACCCAGGTGTGAGCCCCCGGTCTTCACCTGCAGGGGGAAAGCTTTGCAAGTGGTGAAGTAGAGAAGTGCTGATGTCTCTCTGTCTCTCTCTCCCTCGCTATCTACCCTACCCTCTCAATTTCTGACTATCTCTATCCAATAAATAAATAAAGATAATAAAAAACAAGAGAGTAAATATGAACCCTGCTCTGCTAGAGAAAAATAAGCAGATACTGTGAGAGTAAGGGCGATCTCTACACAGAGCAGAACCAGCATGAAGAGGGGTAAGAAATGACCCTAAACCCATGCGTTCCTTAGTTGCATGTGTTTTAAGATTCACTTTACTTCTCATGGATAAGAAATGCACAGGAGCTTAATTACTGCTATTTGGACTTTGTGACCCCTCTACATATGTTTACTTGAACTGTAAGCAGTTAATTCCATGGAATGAGCTTGATCTTTTCTCAACTCATCTTATTGCTGTTCTTATAAAAATCCTGATGAAAGAACCTCTTTAATGCCTTTAAAGAATAGAAGATAAACATCTGAACTCAGAGAGCTGACACTGCTAGTTGCCTCCCTAATAAACATTCTCCTTCTGAGAAAATTCAATTTGGCTAAGACAGCAGTAGATTCAGCTCAGAACACTTGCTTTGACAGAGTGGCATGAATCTAGGGACGCCCAGCGATGCATTTCTGGCCACGAGATATACTTTGAAGTCATTTGAGAAATAGGTATTTTTCCTTCACTTTTCTTCTTTGCCTAAAGTTAGATAGCATATCTAGAGGTATGAGAACCAACATGAAGCCATGAGGCAGAAAGCATCTGGTCAGAGGTCTATAGACTCATGGGCAATGATGGAAAGATGGGAAAGTCTTGATCCCCAGTGGCATAATGAAGTCATCCTACTGGCTCTGGACTTTCTCTCTTGGGTGACAAATGCATGAATGTTTAAGCAACACTTGATCACATTTCCTGTTACTTGCAGCCTAAGACATCACTTAAAGACAATTTGTTTGATCCACTTAGAAGAAATTACACTCTGGATTCTCATGCTCAACTAAGCAAGGCAAGAACATTCATTACTGAACATTGCCTAAAAAGCATATGTTTCTCATGGGTGGTGGCCTGCTGGGAAATTGTGCCGATGCAGTCACATCTGCCATGTTGTCCCCTCAGGCTACTGCTAGTTCCTTCGAGAGTTGGGACATTCTCGGAGTGCCTGTTCAGCCATGTTGTGCCCTCAGGGCATTGTCTATATCCCCGCATATTTGGAGTGCTTTGGTTACTCCTCCCCCTTCCCATTCTCACTAAAGCTACTCTATAAAAGTCCTTCTTCTTCCGCACCTCGCTCTCTTGCCAGCGCTTCACTCCAGTGTTCAGACGCAGGAAAGGTTACTGCGTGAGGCAGCCATTTTCGCTACCTCCACATGGCCCAACCTGCCTGTCTAGCACCAAACTCTGAGGTGCCAGCGCAAATAAAGATTTGTGTTTCCTCTTCTCTCCAGACCCACTGTCTCTCTCTTCTCGGCGGCCCGCGCACAACAACAGTGGCCTTTTGTGTTCATCTAGGATGAAAGTAAAAGGATCCCCTGCTCGCACTGACTTATCTAAAAAAATTGAAGAATGAAAGAAAGTCCAGAGGGAGGAGAGATAGAGAACAATCATCATGGATGGCCTTTGGGACCCAGATCATTCCATCCCTCTGCTTGGCTTTCTCTGGAGTGCTCCTCTGCTAGATGAACTGGATTAAGCTGGAAATTTTCTGGGTGGGTGACTCCCTGCATCCTGTTGGGTAGACCTGGGTATGTGAGCAAACAGTCTACCTGTAATAAGAGAAAAGCACAGTCCAGTCATGAGAGGATAAGAGTGTCTATGACTCATGTGTCATAGGAACACTTTGCAAAAACATGGAAAGCCTCAAAGTACAAAATGCTGGTGATGAGTCCACCAGTCTTGTGCCAACAGTGCTTTGGATGCTTCCTGGCTGCCATCTGAAAAAGGAGGATAGATTGTTTTCCTGTCCATTCCACTTAACATTTAGGGCTTCTCACTGAATGGTCCAATTCAGTAATTCTGAATGACTGGTCTTACAACTGGAAGGAATTACAGAGTCCCATGGGACCAAGTAACCTGCTTGTAAATATGAAATATTTGAAAAACACTTAACACTTTCTCTTTCCTCTTATGTCCAACTAAGCTACCTTCATTGCACAAAAGTGTTTGTACTGAAGTAAAACCCCAACACTGTTTAAAGGAAAAAGCAAGAGGGCTCTTGCTATTAGTCTGTCTAATAGCAAGATAAAGATATGGATGCCTAGTAGAAAGTGTGTGTGTGTGTGTGTGTGTGTGTGTGTGTGTGTGTGTGTGTGTGTTATAGCTAAGAGTCTCAGGAATTTTAAAAAGAGTGAATTTCTTGCTGGACATCTATGTGGAGACTGAGTGACAGCATGATGATGCCATGTGTGGGCTGTGTCATAGGAGTTGCTTTCTCCTCAGCATGAGAGCCTGCTCGTTTTTGTTTTGTTTTGTTTTGTTTTGTTGCCTCCAGAGTTATTGCTGGGGCTTGGTGCCTGCACCACAAATCCACAGATCCTAGAGGCTATTTTTTGCCCTTTTGTTGCCCTGGTTGTTTTATTGTTGTTGTAGTTATTATTATTGTTGTTATTATTGATGTCATCGTTGCTGGATAGGGCAGAAAGAAATGGAGAGAGGAGGGGAAGACAGAGAGGGGGAGAGAAAGACAGACACCTGCAGACCTGCTTCACCACCTGTGAAGCAAATCCCCTGCAGGTGGGGAGCTGGGGGCTCAAATCGGGATCCTTATGCTGGTCCTTGCACTTTGCACCACATGCGCTTAACCCATGGTGCTACCACCTGACCCCCGTTTTTTTCTAATATAAAATGTTTTTATTATCTTTATTTATCAAATAGTGACAGCCAGAAATTGGGAGGGAAGGGGGTGATAGAGAGGAAGAGAGAAAAAAGAGACACCTGCAGAGACCTGCTTCACCACTTGTGAAGCTTTCCCCCTTCAGGCAGGGGACGGGGACTTGAGCCTGGGTCTTTGTGCATTGTTACATGTGAGCTCCACCAGGTG
Source organism: Erinaceus europaeus (assembly GCF_950295315.1). Classification (NCBI taxonomy): domain Eukaryota; kingdom Metazoa; phylum Chordata; class Mammalia; order Eulipotyphla; family Erinaceidae; genus Erinaceus; species Erinaceus europaeus. The sequence goes on along the minus strand of NC_080164.1, from coordinate 167,820,494 downwards.
CCCCACCACCTGCCCCCCCAACCCTGCTTTTTTTTTTTAATGTTTAATATATTTATTGGATCGAAACAGAGAAATTAGGAGGGAAGGGGTAGGAAAGGAGGGAGAGAGACACACCTGAAACACTCTTCACTGATTTTGAAGTTTCCCTTTCACAGAGGGGGACCCGGTCTTGAACCTGAGTCCTCGCACAATGTAATATGTATACTCTGCTGGATGTGCCACCACCCAGCCCCCTAACCTGCTTGTGATAACCCACCGTAGTGGTCAGCAAGGCATATGCACAGAAGGGAGAACAGGTTGTGTGCTAGGTACTACCTGCCAGATGTCAAAAACTAGAACTGAGCAGAGAGCCACCTGTGATTTCCTTCGGGGAACTCTCTCCCCACACCGTGAGGTTCTGGCGGCAAAGACCTCGCTCCTGGCTACGGAGGACTTGTGACATCCCGCTGTTTCGCCCTTATTTCATCTGCTGTACTTATAAGGACAGGACCCACATACCTGGAACCTTGGTTGAGATTTTCTAGCATTAGTAGAGCTACTGGAATTGAAGATTCCAGATCCTTCAGCTTTGTGACCCAACAAAACGCCCTTTATGCTGAAGGAGAAGTTAATCTTTTGTTACCAGCTCAGGGTGCAGGACTCTTACTCTCTATGCTGAATGGCCGCCCAGACTGCAGGTTGAGTGGTAAGGATGTTTTGTTTTGTTTTGCTTTTTTGCTTGCAGCTTTTCTATCTCTTTCATGATCTAAAGGGCGGATACTGCTTGTTTTCAAGCTTTCTGGGAAGATGCTCCTTATCTTGAGTTAACAATCCAGTTAGTGCTTATTCTGATAACCGTGGGAGGACAATATTTATTCCCCGGAAGTATGATACTTATGACTTGTTGGGATAAATTCAGCACACACACACACACACACACACACACACACACACACACACACACACACATTTTTTCCCACCAGAGTGAATGCTGAGGCTAAGGGCAAGCAGAACAAATTCACTACTCCCTGTCCCTGTGGCCATTTTCTCCCTCTTTTTTTCTTTTATTTGATAAGACAGAGAGAAATTGAGGGGGAGGAGATAGATCAGGAGAGAGAGGGAGAAGAGAGACACCTGCAACACTGCTTCACATATCATGAAGGTTCCCTCCTGCAGGTGGGGTCTGGGGACTTGAACTCAGTCCCTTGCACATGGCTAACAAATTCCCTTAATGGGGTGCACCACCACTTGGTACATATAGATACATATTTTTGAATTTATATAAAGTTTAAAATTATGCAAAGTTCATTAGGATGATAGAAGCCAGGAGTGTCATAGACCTTGTAACTAGGAGGTAGAAGTAGAGAACTTTTTTTTATTTATAAAAAGGAAACATAAGATGAACATAAGATAAAAAAGGAAACATAAGATAAACATAAGATTAGAGGGGTACAACTCCACACAGTTCCCACCCCCAGAACTCCGGATCCCATCCCCTCCCCTGATAGCTTTCCTATTCTTTATCCCTCTGGGAGTATGGACCCAGGATCATTATGGGGTGCAGAAAGTGGGAAGTCTGGCTTCTGTAATTGCTTCCCTGCTGAACATGGGCATTGGCAGGTTGATCCATACTCCCAGCCTGCCTCTCTCTTTCCCTCGTGGGGCAGGGCTCTGGGGAGGCGGAGCTCCAGGACACATTGGTGGGGTTTTCTGTCCAGGGAAGTCTGGTTGGCATCATGCTAGCATCTGGAACCTGGTGGCTAAAAAAAGAGTTAACATATAAAGTCAAAAAAATTGTTGACTAATCATGAACCTAAAGGCTGGAATAGTGCAGATGAAGAGTTGGGGGGGGGGTCTCCATTTTGTAGCTAGCTAGTAGGCATATTTTAGTTATATTCCAAAGGACCTGTGGCTATACCAGTTCGTGTTTTTTTCCCTGAGCCTGAAATCTGATATGCAGGTGGATCCAAATTATTGTCTGGGGAGATGATGTCATGGGTGGAAAAAGGACCAGAAAGCTGGACCAGGGAAGAGAGTAGCTCCCAAATATGGGAATGGTGTATAGATGTTGTTGATTGTAAATCCCATCTATTTGATGTGATCTGGGGCCCATATTCAGCTTAGGAGCCTATGTGACCTCTGCATTCCTATAGATCTGAGATCACATTCTGTGGTCATGAGTAGGAACATTCCAAGCTGCCCCAATATCAGGACCCATCTTCCTCAGGTGTAGCATAGCGTATGTTGTCCAGCTTCCCTTTGTAGGTTGGAACATTCAGTAGAGAATTTTTTTTTTGTGACTGGTAAATGCTCATCTTCTTTTTTATTTTCTTTTTAAGATTTTATTAGTGATTTAATGATGATGGACAAGGCTGTGGGATAAGAGGTGTATAATTCCATACAATTCCCACCACCAGAGTATCCCATCCCCTCCACTGGAAGCTTCCCTGTTCTTTATCCCTCTGGGAATATGGACTAAAAATCTTGATGGGGTGCAGAAGGTGAAAGGTCTGGCTTCTGTAATTGCTTCTCTGCTGAACATAGACATTGTAGGTGGATCCATGCTCCCAGCCTGTCACTCTTTTTCCCTAGTGGGGCAGGACTCTCGGGAGGTGGGGTTCCCAGACACATTGGTGGGGTCGACTGCCCAGGGAAGTCTGGTTGGCATCATGTAGCATTTGCAACTTGGTGGCTAAAAAAGTATTAGGATATAAAACAGAACAAATTGTTTAATAATCAGGAACCTATAGGTAAGAATAGAGCAGATGAGATTTGGCATCTACATCTTGGTAGAAGCTAGGAAGTCTACTTTAGGTATACCCCATGACTTTATACTAATTTTTGCCTGAGCCCAACAGCCCACATGCAGGTGGGCTAAATGTACCGTCTGAATAGATGGTGACAGAGTTGGGAATAGGACTAGAAAGCTGGATCAGGGCAGAGAGTAACTCCCCAAAATGGGCAAAAAGTATAAAAATACCGTTAACTACCGGCGTAAGGATCCCGGTTCAAGCCCCCCGCTCCCCACCTGAAGGGGAGTCGCTTCACGGGCGGTGAAGCAGGTCTGCAGGTGTCTATCTTTCTCTCCCCTCTCTCTCTGTCTTCCCCTTCTCTCTCCATTTCTCTCTGTCCTATCCAACAACAAAGCAACGTCAACAATGGCAATAATAACCGCAACAAGGCTGCAACAACTAGGGCAACAAAAAGGGGGAAAAATGGCCTCCAGGAGCGATGGATTCATGGTGCAGGCACCGAGCCCAGCAATAACCCTGGAGGAAAAAAAAAAAAACCGTTAACTGTAAATCCCATCGATCTGATCTAGGGCCCATGTCTATTCGTATTTAGCACTGGAGCCTGTGTAAGCTCTGCATCCCTATAGGTCTGAGCTCACATTCCATGGTCACAGCTAGGAAAATTTGAGGCTGTACTCATTTCAGGACTCACCTTCCTCAAATGGCAGAGTATGTTGACCCAGCCTCCCTTCAGAGAGTGGGGCAGTTTCTGCTATTGTTGTTCTACATTGAAGGCAAGATTAAACATATATTCTATCTGTGTATCTATACACACATACACACTCAAGAATACCAGGTAGATAAATGCTCTGAATATTAAAACATGTCTCTAACATGATGGCAGAGGAGAACCTAGTGGGGATTGTATATAGTTCTGTGGAGTAAAAATATCCTCTAGCTAAGATTGACAGAGGTTCAGAGGTTAGGAGAAACATCCAGACAATCCCATGCTTTGTTCCCTGACTGGGGCTGTCAGTACTTCCTGTTACATTTCTGCTTCAGGGAAGTGGCCTTAAGACCCATGTTTTTTTCTTCTGTGTCTACAGGGACACAAGCTGGAGTCTTGGACAGATGGGCTGCAGCCCAGAAACTCTGTGAGGAGGCTGATTGCACTGTAACATTGATCCAAACTATATTACTAGGGCCACAGCACAGAGGCTTTCAATATTCCAAATGGATTCACTTTCTAAGGAGGACTTTGGAGGAGATGATGGTTTGGAGGCTGGGTGAGAGCTATAACCCATTCCATTTCAGATGTCGCTTTGGAATGACCAGAGCCACACTCGATGCATTTTCTGAGACACTAAGCTGTTTCTCAGATGTTTAAAAATCCTTTTAGTCTTTAGCCTTCCTAGTTACTTGTCTGAAACAGAGAATGAGTCAGAGGAGCCCTCTTTACCCTGCTATTTCTTCCAGAAACAATTTTCTGTAATCCCAAATGTAGCAAATGTTTCTTCACCTCTGTCCCTAGGTTCTGGTCTCCACATGTCGCAATGTTTGTACATTTTGCACAAGATCTCTGGAACCCCTCCACTCGCCCTTCTGCTGCCTAGGTCACTTGGGGGGGGGGAGATCAGGCCAACTTGGATGCTAAGTGGGAGCATCATTCTTCCCCCAAAGACTGGGGGGGATGGGGTCTAGTCTTGGGTCCTTTGCACCTAAGAGGATGCTGGGCAAATTGGGTCACCACTTAGATTCCAGTGTCCTCAGCTGGGAGATAGCTAATGACACATGGCAGAGGATTCCATGGTCCTCATACAGAACAGAAGTCTCTCCACACAGCCTTCGAGGTGAGATGTTTCTACATCTCTATAGTCATCACTTTCAGTGGAAAGTCTGGCACATTTTTTTTTATTTAAGAAAGGAGACATTAACAAAACCATAGGATAAGAGGGGTACAGTTTCACATAGTTCCTACCACCCGATCTCCATATCCCATCCCCTGCCCTGATAGCTTTCCCATTCTCTATCCCTCTGGGAGTATGGACCCAGGGTCATTGTGGGTTGCAGGAGGTGGAAGGTCTGGCTTCCCAGTCTGTCTCTCTCTTTCCCTAGTAGGGTGGGTCTCTGGGGAAGCGGAGCTCCAAGACACACTGGTGGGGTCTTCAGTCCAGGGGAGCCTGGCCGGCATCCTGATGGCATCTGGAACCTGGTGGCTGAAGAGAGTTAACATACAAAGCCAAACAAATTGTTGAATGACCATGGACCTAAAGACAGGAATAGCGCAGATGAAGTGTTGGGGGGTATTCCCTGCAGGCTCTTGTGTACTTCTGCTTTCAGGTATATATTTTTTCCTAGCTTATGGGCACTTGTGAACCTATGCTCTATCTCAGGGGACTATATCTAGGTTTGGGGACTTTATTGGGGGAGTGGAACACCTGGAATGGAATTAGAGAATACTATGAAAGGAAAGGTCTCACCCGAGTAATGTGCTTGAAGGGTTGTCATTCTACACCTGAAGTCTCTGGTCACAGTCTGAAGTGAAGCATGTTGGGGTGGCACTCATTGCATTGATTGGGTTGCATTCCGCGGATGCAATATTGTTTGATTTGGATTGAGAGAAGCATACAGGACCCTAAGGTTCCAGGACTAAGGGAAATATAGGCTCTATAGTGGAAATGTGAGGTTCCTGCTGTCTTAGGGTTCAAGAAGACAATGGATAGTTATTGTTATCATCACATTATTTGGTAATTGGATTAACTTTGGAAAGTCCTTTTGTTAGGGTTTGGGGTCTTCTTCTCCTTCTTCTTCTTCTTCTTCTTCTTCTTCTTCTTCTTCTTCTTCTTCTTCTTCTTCTTCTTCTTCTTCTTCTTCTATAATACCCAGCATCTTGTATATAGCTGTGCTACTGGTAAGTTGCTTTTGTTCTCCCTGGTCTAGGCTTTTGAGAGAGTCAACACCAACACATCAGGCACATTTTTTAAATCATATTTTATGCCAGTAATAGAATCTCACCAATATTGGAATGTACCAAGTCTTACTTTCTTCTAACATAAGAATAAAGCCGGGAGTCGGGCTGTAGCACAGCGGGTTAAGCGCAGGTGGCGCAAAGCACAAGGACCGGCATAAGGATCCCGGTTCAAATCCCGGCTCCCCACCTGCAGGGGAGTCGCTTCACAGGCGGTGAAGCAGGTCTGCAGGTGTCTATCTTTCTCTCCTCCTCTCTGTCTTCCCCTCCTCTCTCCATTTCTCTCTGTTCTATCCAACAACGACAACAACAATAATAACTACAACAATAAAACAACAAGGGCAACAAAAGGGAATAAATAAATAAAATAAATATTTAAAAAAAGAAATTAGCCAATTTCTTAAAAAAAAGAATAAAGCCATACTGGTGTCGCTTAAGGGGCTCAATATTTAAATTCTGAAGTGTTATTTTTTCTTCCCTTTAGTTTTCTTTTAAAATATTTATTTATTTATTCCATTTTGTTGACCTTGTTTTATTGTTGTAATTATTGTTGTTATTGATATTGTCGTTGTTGCATAGAGCAGAGAAAAATGGAGAGAGGAGGGGAAGACAGAGAGGGGGAGAGAAAGATAGACACCTGCAGACCTGCTTTATCACCTGTGAAGTGACCCCTGCAGGTGGGGAGCCGGGGCTCAAACCGGGATCCTTATCCCGGTCCAGTCCCTGCACTTTGTACCATGTACGCTTAACCCACTGCACTACTGCCTGAATCCCCCCTTTAGTTTTTTTAAACTAAACTTATCTTTCATTAATTTATTTTATTTTTAAAAAATTTTTATTGTCTTTATTTGATACAGTCAGAAATCGAGAGGGAAAGGGTAGAGAGGGTGAGAAACAGAGAGACACTGCGGCACTGTTTCACCACTTGTGAAGTTTTCCCCCTGCAGGTGGGTACTGGGGGCTCAAACCTGGGTCCTTGTGCATTGTAACATGTGCACTCAACCAGGTGTGCCACCACCCAGCCCCTCATTAATTTATTTTAAAGCCATAGCACTGCTCAACTCTGGCTTCTAGTGGTACTGGGGATTGAATCTGGGACCTCAGAGCATCAGACATGAAAGTCTAATGCATAAGTCAGGATTCTATGTTCCTATCCTTAGTTGTTTATTTTATTTTCAGTGAGGTTTAAACCCCTTAGAAGGACCCAAGTTTTTCCCACCTGTCCCCTCTCTGACCTTTTTTGTTTGTTTGTTTTTAAACATCTTTCTTATTTTTAATCTCATTTATTTATTTATTACTGGATGGAGACTAAAAGAAATTGAGAGGGGAGGGGAGATAGAAAGGGAAAGAGACAGAGAGATACTTGCAGACCTGCTTCACCACTCGTGAAGCTTTCCCCCTGCAGGTGAAAACTAGGGGCTTGAATACTCATCCTTCTGCACTGCAGTGTGTGTGCTTAATTAGTTGCACCATCACCTGGCCAGCATATTTTCTTTATTAAATTTTATTAATTTTTTAATAAAGACAAAGAGAAATTGAGAAGCAAGGGAGAGAGAGAACGAGACACCTGTAACACTGCTTCACTACTCATGAAACTTCCCTGCTTACAAGAGGACACCAGGAGCTTGAATGTGGGTCCTTTCACATGAAACATGCATGTTCAACCAGGGTCACCACTACCCTGTCCCAAAGTGATTTTTATGTCATGTCCATTAACTGATGTGAAAAGAATGACAGATCACTGACCCGAGGTCTGCTGGTAAGAAATCACTGACATTAGAGATTACTGGAAGGGCTGGTTGTACCTGTTTTACTTGTTTCTAATATTTCTTTTTATCTCTCTCAGCGTGGGAGACGGCATTTCTTTCTTTCTGAACTTCATTTCCTTATCTCCAAAGTGACAAATCAAAATCCATCCCACAACATTACTGCAAGCACCACATGAGCAAGTATTTCATCAAGTATTCAGTTGCAAGTCCAGCAAACCCAACCCAAACAACTCAAGCAAAACGAGGTCATACTGACTTACAGAAAGAGAAGAGCTTCGAGTATGGCTAGACCCAGGGGAAACACTGTCCACGGGTTCGGTTTTGATCCCACTTTTATTCTATTCCCTAGTGTTTTGGCACCATACAGAGTTTCTCTTAATGGGGGCAAGGTGTCTGAGCTATACTCCTTCTTCAGCTTTAAGACCCCTGGGGAAAAGAGGAGACACCTTTGTTTCAACAATACAAGAAAAAATGTTATTGCATCTCCTGGGCTCTGTTCACATTATCCCAGAATAAGAGCGCCCATGATGCTTGAGTTCTCAGTGAGTAGAGCAGGGCTGAGCATCTCAGTACCCAGCAGGCCCCTCTTAACTTCCACATCAATGGCATGAAGGCCTCTGTCCCAGGCAGAACCAAGGTCTCTAAGTGGTCGTCTTTCCACCAAGAGGAGGTAGTTCCCAAACTTGTCTCCCAGGATGACCAACTTTTGCCAAATGTTGATTCTAGAAAGTTCCTTCTGGTAGTTGGTTCACCCAGCCTGGGGTGACACCCAGACATTCAGCTTTTGCAGGTCTTTTGCTGTCAGGAACACTCCAGTCTGTCCTTGGTGATTCTGCTGACACCACCTCCCTGGAGGAGGTCCCTTCAAGCACAGGGACTCCTGTGACTCCGTGACCCTGGCATGTCACACAGGGTTCTGCATGGAGTGAACACACGTGCACACACACACACACACACACACACACACACAAAGTATTTGATGGGGGAAAGGGACAGGGAACAGACAGGCAGGCAGGCAGACAAGCTGTGTTTTTTCAGGCTGGCTTTCTGAGGAAAGAAAGACTCCTATTTTTGTAAAAAGCTACAGAGGTCAAGAAAAGATCAAGACAATAAAGCAAAATGGGACACTGACCTGGCATAGGATGGATGAGGGGAAGAAGACTCTCAATACCTTCAAGTCACATGCTCATAAAACAGTAACCACAGGGCTGGGGAAACAGCATAATGGTTATGCAAAAAGACTTTCACGCCTGCAGCTCCCAGGTTCAATCTCCAGCACCACAATAAGCCAGAGCTGAGCAGTGCTTTGGTATTTCCCTCTGTGTCTTTCTTTTTCCCACTAAATAAAATAAATAAAACATTAAAAAGAAAAAAACAGTGCCAACAGCAGTGATGACAAGACTGATGGCCAGCTATTGATGGGGCACTGAGCTCAGTGTGGAGTTAGCTTCATAGGCCCATTTTACAGAGGACAAAAAGGAGGCCCAGGAGGTTAGTCCAGGAGCACCTTGTGAGGAAGTGACACAGCAGGGACTCTGCAGTCTGAGTGAGCAGCCGCTACTCCACCTGCCACCTGTCACCTGCGCTTTTTCTTATCCTAGAAGCATCTAGCAAAAGCCAGTCAGTTGTCAGGGATTCAGAGAAAGCCAAGGGCTTCTGGAGTAAGGCCATTTGGGCCATCACCCTCTCTTGTTTGTCGTAAATAGCTCTATGATGGACATAGGCACACACATTGGCATTATGGTTGTTTTCATGTTCTTCAAACATAACTGACAATGAGGGTTTCTGGGTCCTGTGCTGGATCCCTTTTTTTTTTTTTTTTTTTTGTCTCCAGGGTTATTGCTGGGACTCAGTGCTGGCATTATGAATCCACTGCTCCTAGCAGACATTTTTCTATTTTACTGAATAGGATAGAGAGAAATTGAGAGAGGAGGGGGAGGTAGAGAGGGAGGGAGCCAGCACTATGCTTGTGAAGTATCCTCCCTACAGGTGGGGAGGCCGGGGCTCGAACCTGGGTCTTTGGACAAGGTACTGTGTGCGTTCAACTGGAAGTACCACTGCCAGAGCCCCACTGGATCTATTTTTAATGCTCTGAGAAGTTTCCATACTGCTTTCAATCTGGGATGGGACACGTTCACATTCCCAAAAGTAGTACCCAGGGACCAATAAGTAGAGAAAGACGTGGTTACACACTCAGCTCAGGGAAAGGATTGGATCTGGCTTTTTGCTCCACTGTGGGGTGTGTGTGTGTGTGTGTGTGTGTGTGTGTGTGTGTGTGTGTGTCTGTGTTGTGGGGGAGGGGTCGATCATGCTAAATCATGCTAGATCAGGGGAAAGATAGTGCTGGACCACCTCGCTCACATGTGGGCTATGAGGAGATGAAGCAAGGGAACAGACGCTGTCTGACAAACAGCAAACTCTAGGGCTCTGACTGCTGAGCCGAGGTTCCTTCAAAAATCCTGGACAGGGGGTTGGGAGAGAGGGCACTGATCTGGAAGGGTCCAGGAGTACAGGGGTTCAGTGAGCAGGGATGTGCACAGTTGGATGGGAGCATGCCGTGGAGATCTACATTTCAAAGAGGTGTAAGCTCATACCCCCAGAACATATACATCTGGTTAACTAACGGTGCCTCGATTGGCTTTCATTTTTACTTTTTTTTTTTTTCATTGTAAAAGAAACTTTAAAAAGAAAGAGTGCATTGTCCCCTGCTCCAAAGGGGCTATTTTTTCTGGCTTCTTTTTTACTCCCCTGCTGTGTGCTGAAGGTCACAGACTATGTCTACACTAAAGGGTGAAGTCAGGAAAGGAAATACTTGGCCAGGGAGCTCAGGGGTGGGGGGTGGGCAGAGCTGGAGGAGGCAAGACAGCCCCACAGCCAGGAACAGGCAGCTCGCTGGCTCCCCCTCCCTGGACCGCCCCATGACCTTCTTTCCTCATGGTGTCCACTCCCCCCATGCTGGCCTCCTTGCTTGTCCTTTAAATAGCTGGACTTGGGAGCCAGCTAGCCTTCCTGAGACCTGCAGGGCACCAGCTTCCCACTTCCCAGGAGGGAGAGTTCTTTTGGAAGGGCTGGGAAGGTAAGTTCACCTCCTTTTTTCTGGTGGGGCAGCAGTGCAGGAGAGCAGGTATGAAACTGGAACAACTTCTCCCTGAAGTATTTAAGCTCCTCCTTGGAAACAAGTATTTCGTGGCAGCCTGTAAGCTCTAGAGGAAGAAGAAGGTGTGTAGAGAAGAGGAATGTGGTGGGGGGTGGTGGTTAGAAGAGGGTCACTGTTCTCCTTTTGATCTGTGCAAGGGTCTGTGGTGTTAGAAGAGGCTTCTCCAGGAGGGGTGCAGACTGTCTTTATGTGTGTGCATGGCTTGGCTGGCCTGAATTCCTCATGCAGACTCACGTGTGTGTGTGTGTGTGTGTGTGTGTGTGTGTGTGTGTGTGTGTGTGTGTGTGTGTTTCACACTGGTTGAGATTCAAAGCCAATGCCTTCTCAAAGTGAAAGAAGGAATCAGAGTGACAGCCAAATAGCTCACTTGGGTAGTGGGCTGCTTTGTTGTGTGCATGAGGCAGGTTCCCAGTGCATGGAAGGAAGGGTTAGGGTCTCTGTGCCTTTCTGTCTCTAACAAAATAAAATTTAAAAAAAAGAAGAAAAGAGAAAAGAAAAAGGGAAATTACAAAGAAAGAATTAGAATACTGGAAGAAGGCAGTATCTTTCTAGACCCACAAGGGGTTCGGGTGTGTGTGTGGGGCACAGGCTCAGTGGCTTCCTCTGTCCCTGATTTCTAATAACCAGACCACTCCTCCCCTCCAGATGACTCAACTGGTCCTCAAAGAGCCACTTGGCCACTCACAGCAGCTCAGGCCAGAAGGATGAGTCCTACGAGGGCTGGGCTGGCCAGGGGGGAGAAGTGGGGAAGGTTTAAGAAACCCAGATGTTACCATGATGCCAACTAGACTTCCCTGGACAGACAACCCCACCAATGTGTCCTGGAGCTTCGCCTCCCCAGAGCCCTGGCCCACTAGGGAAAGAGAAAGACAGGCTGTGAGTATGGATTGACCTGTCAACAGCTATGTTCAACAGGGAAGCAATTCCAGAAGCCAGACCTTCCATCTTCTGCATCCCATAATGACCCTGGGTCCATACTCCCAGAGGGTTAAAGAATAGGAAAGCTATCAGGGGAGGGGATGGGATATGGAGTTCTGCTGGTGGAAATTGTGTGGAGTTGTACTCCTCTCATCCTATGGTTTTGTCAATGTTTTCTTTTTATAAATAATAATAATAAAAGAAACCAGGGGGTTGGGCTTTGCTGGGAGTTTCTCTTAAGAGAAAAACATCTCCTTGAACATGTCTATTATTTACCCCAGTCATCTTGAGAACGGCAGCTCTGGGGACACACCCCAAACAGTCTGAGTGTGCTCCTGGATAATAGGGGAGAGTTTCCTACTGACAGAGTCCTGACTGGCAAGACTGCCCTCGAAAGTGGGGGACAGGGATAAGGTGATGGAGAGGCTGGGTAGGGTCAGGCAACAAAGGGTTCCCAATTCCCCTCCTGCCCCCGCTTATCCTCAGGGGCTTGAGCATAGTAACCCCGCACAGGGTGATGGCAGAGGGGCTCCCTCAATGATGTCACCCTTGATGTCACTCTCTGAGCTTCTCCCATGATTCTGCGGCTCCTGCCTGAGTTGCATCCTGAGTGCTTCCTCCTTCTCACCTTGCCAGCCTCTTGTTTGTTTGCTTGTTTTTAAACATTTATTTCATTTTGTTTATTTTTACCAGACCACCACTCAGCTCTGGCTTGTGGTGGTACTGGGGACTGAACCTGGGATATTTGGTGCCTCAGGCATGAAAGTCTCTTTGCATGACCTTTATGCTATCTCCTCAGCCCCCTTTTCCTTCTACCCCTTCTCCTCCCCACCTCCCTCTCCCCATCGTCCTCCTCTTCCTCTGGCTTCAGTAGCATAAATCAGCTGCTGGGTCTGATATCGCTACTTGCCATCTCTCCCCGTAGCTCAGAGCTGCCATGTACCTAGAACTTTCCAAAGCATCAGATTCATTGCTATGTGCCAGAGGAGAGAGAAGTTAATCTTGGGCTTGGCACAGAACAAGTGGCACTCACCTCTCTGCACCTGTTTCCTGGCCCTTTAGGATGGGCAGAACCCCTACCTGAGGGTTTTTCCTAAAGCTTAGGTGACTTAACACCTGCCAAGTGCCTTTGCCAGGAGCTGGCAGTGTGGTGAGCAAATGACAGAAATTTTGACTGTGTCTTCAAGTCTCATAGTCAAGTTCTAAGGTAAGAAATATCAGCCCTGAGTGCAGATAGGAATGTTAGGGTCTAGAGGGCATCTGTAGAGTAGAGTTTGTTCTCCAGGATTTATTTACTCTGTACCAAAATCCACAGTAGCAGCTGGTCCTCAGGAGAAAATGGCAGTGAGGTCTCAGATCCAGGTGGTGAACTTCAGAATTTATTCACTCCTTTCTTTTTGAGCTTCAGAATTCATTCATTCCTCTTGCCCCCCCCCCTTTTAAAAGTTTTTATTTATTTATGAGAAAGATCGGATGAGAGAAAGAACCGGACATCACTCTGCCAGGGATTAAACTCAAGACCTCATGCTTGGGAGTGCAATGCTTTATCCACTGCACCACCTCCTGGACCATGAATTTATTCATTCCTTTCTCTTCTAATGAGCTGTCAAAGAAAAGACCCTGGGTCTTGTCCATTGACCCCACCAGTGAGCCATCCCAAACCAATTTTTCTTGGTCATTTTTATAGGAGAAAGAGGCTTTGACTATGCTTTATCTAACCCACAAAGCTCCTTGTCTTTGGTGCTGGGGATTGAACCCAGGGCTTAATGTGTGGATGGCTCCCTGGCCACAGAACTCATTCTTTTTGCTTCCAGGATTATCACTGGGGCTCATTCCCAGCACTATGAATCTACCATTCCTGGCAGCGATTCTTTCCTTTTTTTCATTTTGTTTGACAGGACAAAGGGAAATTATGAGGGGAGGGAAAATAGGGAGGGAAGGCGAAAGAGACACACCTGCAGACCAGCTTCACCACTCATGAAGCTTCCCCCCTGCAGGTGAGAACTGAGGGATTGAACTTGGACCTTTGTGCTTGATAACACGCAGCTCAACTTAATGTTGATAACATGCAACTCAACTTAATGCTCAACCTGGACCCCCTTCTCTTCCTTTCATTTTTCTTTCTCTTTCTTTCTTTCTTTCTTTCTGTCTGTCTGTCTTTCTTTCTTTCTTTCTCTTTCTTCTCCTCCTCCTCCTCTTTCTTTCTTTCTTCCTTTGTCCTCTTCCTTCCTTCCTTCCTCTCTTTCATTTTCTTGGCACAGAAAAGGCAAAGAGAGTAAAAGAGACCTCAGCGCTGGAGTTTCCTCCAATGGTGTGTGTGTGTGTGTGTGTGTGTGTGTGTGTGTGTGTGGTGGGGGAGCTTGGCAAAGCAGAGCACTATGGAAGTGAACTATTCTGCCAGCCTCAGAACCTTTGAGTTTAAAAATGGGGGGTGAGTTAAGTCTCTGTAGGTGGATGTGACCTTTGAGGGGCCACACACTCTGAGTCCTGTGGGCAGAGCTGAAAGGTGACTCTTGGGGCTTGGGGAACGAGGACAAGGAGGGGGGGAGCTTGAACCTGGGTCCTTGTGCATAGGAATGTGTGTGAGTACTTAACCCGCTACTCCACCACCAGGCCCTGGGTGGACTTGCTTCTCGAGATTAATCCAGTCCCTGGTCTCTACCCCATCCCCACCCCCCGCAGGTACAAGGACCATGCTGGCGCTGCTCTGGGTAGGCCTGCTCCTGGCGCCTGGTGCCTGGGCCCGCAGCCTGAGCACGGTGGAGCAGATCCGCGACACGCACGCCAAGGTGACCGAGCTGTGGCAGGGCCTGCGGCGGCGCTGGGGCGAGGGTCTGGGCGACAACACCTCGCTGCACGCCTGCTGCGCCATGCAGCCCTCCCGCTCCCTGCAGCCCGGGCAGCCGCACGTCACCGGGCAGGTGCTCTTCCGCCAGCTGCAGCCCGGCGCCGGGCTGGATGCCTACTTTGACCTGGAGGGCTTCCCGGAGGAGATGAGCGGGCTGGGCCGACCCATCCACGTGCACCACTTCGGGGACGTGAGCCAGGGCTGCCAGGCGGCCGGGGGCCACTACAACCCGCTGTCGGTCCCGCACCCGGGGCACCCCGGCGACTTCGGCAACTTCCGCGTGCGGGACGGCCGGCTCCGCAGGCTCCGCGCCAACCTGACCGCGGCGCTCAGCGGCCCGCACTCCATCCTGGGCCGCGCGCTGGTGCTGCACGCGGGGGTGGACGACCTGGGCCGCGGGGGCGACCCCGCCAGCCTGGAGCACGGCAACTCGGGCCCGCGCCTGGCCTGCTGCGTGGTGAGCCTGTGCCCCGCAGAGCTCTGGGGCAACCTGCAGCACAGGCGCGGGCAGCAGCGGGGCGGGGGCGAGGGCCAGGCCTCCTGAGTGCCTGAGCGCGGAGATCCCGGCAGGGGACGCTTGAAGCCTCCTTCACACCTAGATACCCCTCCTTGCATTCCAGACCTCTTCCCTCCCTCACGGTGTACCCCAGACTCACCTTGTATTCTGAGACTCCCTCCATGCCCCCACACCCTTTCTTGCATCCCAGACCCCCTCCCTCCATGCCCTGAGGACTCTCTGTGCACCTTGAGATCCTCCTTATATTCTGAGACTCTTTCCACACACCACACCCCTCCTTGCACCCCAGACCCCTCCCTCCATGCCCCGAGGCAGGTACCCCAGACTCTGCTTGTATCCTGAGACTCTCACTGGGCTCCAGGCCCCTCTTTACACCCCAACCCCCTTCGTGCCCCCCCAGGCCTCTCAGTGTACCCCAGAAGCTCCTTGTATCCTGAGACTCCCTCCACAGCCCAGACTCCCTCCTTGCACCCCAAAATACCTCTTTGATTCCCTCATCCCCACCCTTGGAATCTCTTTGTACCCTGAGGCCTTGCCATTTACCAAGATGTCTCCTTGTACTGAGACCACCCCCTCCACACCTCAGACCTTTCTGTGTACCCTGAGGCCCTGTTCAGCTTCCTAGAGCCCTCTATGAACTTAGAGGTCCCCACTTCTCCTCCATATTCCTCCATGTACCCTGAGACCCCCCCCATCGCTCCCTCAGACCCTTCCTTGCATTTTGAGATCCCCTCTACCTTCTGAGACCACTTCATTGCACCCTTACATCTCCTCCACACCCCGAGACCCCACATTGTGCCCTGACACCCCTTCCTATTCCATATGCCAGTACCCACCCGCTGCTCCCTGGGGTCCCCACCACACCCGGCTCTCCTCTCTGCGACTTCCTGCATGCCAGGCTGCGCCTCCACCCACCTTAAACATCTCTCTCTCCATTTTGGGACAACCTTCATCCTGAATCCCTACTTCTGCCCGGCTGAGGCCTCCCTGAAAGTCCCCTCCACCCTGTGGTTTCCAGCCACCTACCTTTCTCTTCCGAGGGCACCCAAGGCCTGAGGATCCCACTGGGGACTCCAAGGATCCCCATCCATGCTGAGGGGCCCCCAGACTTAAAGAGGTCCCCTTCCACCCTGTCCCTTATTCGCTCACTCTGGAGACTCCCCATCCATTTCTGTCCCAGGAGCCTAACTTCTCCATCCTGTAGGCTCTTCCTGGGCTGACACCCCTTCCAAGGTTCCCTAGCCCTCCACCCCCACCCCCACCCCTTGGTACACCCCAACTCCAGCACATGCAGCCCTCATCTGAGTTATTTCCGGTCATTTGCCTCCTCTCAGAAGGCCAGTCCTCTGGAGCATGTTTGGTGAGCTTATCCATTAAAGGCTCAGCAGTTCCACAGTGCAGCCCACGCTGGTCTGCTCTCTCCTTGCGTTCTGCTCTGGTCCCGGGTTGATCGGTTTATTTGTTTGAAACAGCAGAGAAGCTCCCCAGTGTCCCCCGCGGGACTTCTCCTTGTCCTCTCCTCCAATCTGCTGGCCACAGTGAAAGACTTTTCTAACCTTCCATGTGGCCCCCAGATTGGAAGAAACCAGGATCATTCAAGAGGATGGAGAATACATACAACTTCCGAAACTTCTCTGCCAGAGCTCCCCAAGGGCGGGAGAGGGGAAGATCTCTTTATACCCAGCCTTTCTTCCACTGGTTCTGATATTGGGAGTACAAGTCTGGAGCACGGTGTGTGCTAATTCTTCCGGGTCCTCACACCTGCCTTGAAGTGACCTCCTCTGCCCCTCGCCCATTCCCCACACAACAAAGATGGCGCCGGCGCAGCAGTGCGGCTGGACAAAGTGACAGGGAGGTGATGTTGCAAGTTCAGAACAGCACCCTCCATGTTGACTTCCAGATCCAGAAGCACTTGGAAGTAGTGGAGTCCAAAGGCAGGCTTGTTTTGATCCACATCAAGGTCAGGAGATGACTGCCCTGGTAGATGGAACAGTTTAGCACACGCAAGGATCCAGGTTCAAGCCCCAGGCCACAACATCAGAGGACTCTACAGGAAGCTTCTTTTGTGAATGGTGGAGTGGTGTTGCAGTGCCTCTATTTTCTTACTCCCGCTCTGTCTCTTTCTCTTCTTTTCGCTTTACTTTTCCTTTTCTTGCCCTTCCCCTTCCCTCCTTTCTCCCTCCCTTCCTCTCCTCCTTCTTTCCTTTCCATTCTTCCTCCCTCCCTTCCTTCCTCCCTCCCTTCTTCCCTCCTTCTCTTCCTTCCTTTCCCTCTTCCTTTCTCACCCCCTTTTTCTGTCACCACCAGGGTTATTGTTGGGACTCGGAGCCCCCACCATGAATCCACAGCTCCCAGTGGACACTTTTTTCTTTTCCTTTTTTTTCCTTTGCTTTTAATGTAATAGGACAGAGAGTATTTGAGAGGGGATGGGGAGATAGAGATGGAAAAATAGAAACACCTGCAGCCCTGCTTCACTGCTTGCAAAGCTTTCCTCCTGCAGGTGGGGACTGGGGCCTAGAACCTGTATCCTTGTGCATATTGATATGTACATTCAATCAGGTGCACTACCACTTGGTCTCTCTTGTCCTGTATTTTTTATTTTATTATTTTTTTTACCAGAGCATTGCTCAGCTCTGGTTTATGGTGGTGCGGGGGATTGAACCTGGGACTTTGGAGCCTCAGGCATGAGAGTTTCTTTGCATAAGCATTATGCTAGCTACCCTCCACCCTTTAAAAATTTTTTTGTTTGTTTTTGTCCTGTATTTTTAAAAAGCAAAAGAAAAAGGAAGTCTGCCAGGAGTGAATGGGTCCCCAGTGATAACACTACTGCAAAACAAAAAAAGAAAAAAGAAAAAAAGAAAAAGAAAGAAACTTGCTAGATATCCAGCCTCTTCTTTTGAAAATTCTAATCTAGGCACCTGGTAGCAGTACACCCGGTAGAACACACACATAACCTTCATGAGTTCAAGGCCCCCGACTGCACCTGCAGAGGGAAACTTCAGGAGTCCTGGAACGGTGCACAGATGTCTCTCCTTCTCATCCCCTCTCTCTTCTGTTCTTTCTGTCATCCTTTATAAAAATAGATGGGGGTCGTGGTGGCTGGTGGTATCACACCAGGATAAGCACACATAGTACAAAGCACAAGGACCCAGGTTCGAGCCCCCAGCTCCCCACCTGCAGGGGGGTCGCTTCACAAGTGGTGAAGCAGGTCTCAGTTTCTCTCTGTCCTATAAAAAAAATTGAAAAAAACGGCCACAGGACCAGTGGATTCACAGTGCAGGCACTGAGCCCCCTGTGATAAACCTGGAGGCCAAAAAAATAAATAAATAAAAATGGGGGAGGCGGGTTGTAGTACACCTGGTTGAGTGCACACATTACCATACAGCAATACCCAGGTAGGAAGCCCAGACCCCACCTATGGGGGCTTCACAAATGATCTTTTTCTCTCCCTCTTTATTCCCCTTACCTCTCTCACTATCTCTCTGTCCTATCAAATAAAAACTGAAAAAAAGGAAAGAAAATAACCCATGGGAGTGGTGGATTTGGAGTGACAACAGTGAACCCCAGCAACAACCTTGGTGGCAATAATAATAAATATATAACCACCAGGAAATGGTGGTGGAGTCATACAGGTACCAGCTCCAGTGATAACCCAACTGTGTGTGTGTGTGTGTGTGTGTGTGTGTGTGTATATATATATATATATATATATAGAGAGAGAGAGAGAGAGAGAGAAGGCTATAGATATATAACTAGATATATCTTCTTCAGCTACATGCACCCACAGCTTCATGTACTGAGTAAAGCACTCACAGGAACATTGCAGCCTTCTGGGGTAGACCCACGTTCTAGCTGCCTCTTTCCACTCGGGTTATTAGGAGGCAGCTCCCACTTCTCTCAGACTCTTCAGTGAGTCAGACTGAACCTCAGCCAGAAACCCTTCCCCGTGCTTATTTTTGCCTCCTTACTAGTACTAACTTGTTATTTTAAAATCCTTCCCTGGAACCTAAGTGACAAGTGGAAAGAAAGGCTAGTGCTTGGTGATATTGCCCCACCAGCTGGCTCTCACTGGTTTGAAGAATGAACGTGAACTTCAACTGTACAGGTCAGGCCTGGAAGGGACTTAGCAGACAAGGTCTTCAACCTTGATCTTAAGTCGACACATTCATCTGTCCCTACAATTAAAAGCTGTGACAGCAAGGCAGCAACTGAATAGGAACAAACCACTGAGAGAAATGAAGTGCCATCTTTGGCTCTACTGCTAGATTACAGGGCCGCTCATTCATTTAAAGCGGCTGGCATTCATTTTTCACTTGTGTATTTTCTTTAACCAGATCACTGCTCAGTTCTGCCTGATGGTGGTATGGGGCATCGAACCTGGGGCTTTGCCGCCTCATGCATGAAAGTCTTTTTACATAACCACCTTGTGCTCTCTCCTATCTAGATTTATTTTTCAGAAGGAGGCTGGTGTGTCTCATCACTTTCTGTCTCAAGTCCAGTCTGGCTACAGTCACAAAACACGTTCAAGTCTGCATGCTGAATCCACTGCTCCCAGTGGCCATTTCTTCCTTCTAAAATTATGATAGAGTCACAGAGAAATAGGGCAAGTTATGGGGGAGGGGCTCCACTACTCGTGAGGCCACCCCCCCACACACATACAGGTGAGGCCTGGGGGCTTGAACCCAGATCCCTGAACATGGTAATTTGTGCTTTATCTATTGCACCTACATCTATCTACCCCCTGTCTTATCCTTAGTTTGCTTTTTGTTCATTATCATTTATCCCACTGAGCAAAGAGCTACCCCCGTGGACCTATCTTATTTCTATCCTGCTTCCTATTTAGAATGGGATTGATGAATAAGCCCCTGGCATCTAGAGCTAAGAAACAAAGAGAGAAATTCAGAGGCAGCTGTGCTGCAGTTCAGCGTAAGGGCAGAGGACTCATGCAACACAGTGGTTGAAGTCTCAGGTTAAGCTGGAAAAATCCTGTTTATTTTTAAAATTTAAAAATAAACTGAATATTTATCTGACCTGTACAGTTCAAGTTCATGTTCATTCTTCAAACCAGTGAGAGCCAGCTGGTGGGGCAACTTCACCAAGCACTAGCCTTTCTTTCCACTTGTCACTTAGGTTCCAGGGAAGGATTTGAAAAAGATTTAGCTGAAGATTTCTCTCTTTAGAGGACAGAGAAAAACACATGACCTTGGTATATTTATTCATTTTTTTTGATGGGGGCGGGCTACAGACAGAAACTGAGAGAGAAGGGGAGACAGAGACGAAGAAAGAGACATACGTGCAGCACTGTGAAGCTTCCCTCCTGCAGGTGGGGACCCGGGGCTTGAACTCAAGTCCCTGTACATTATAATATGCATGCTCTACTGGGAAGTCCAGTTTGTAAGTCTTGCTCTGCCACATTTTCAGGCTTTTTGGCTTCAGGAAGTCATTTACCTCTCTGGGCCCAGGTTTTTCTCAGAAAACAAAATGGTCAGATTGGGATTATTGTGAGAACATGAGTGCAATTCATGCGGGGAACGCCACACAGACAGACTCAAGGGCTCACATATGTCTCACTAAGGACAGCTGATGCCAGAACATCGCTTTCTATGAATGGGCTGAACTACCTTGTCAGGTGGCGAGTGTCCCACTACTAGAAGGAATCAAGTCCAGGGAGGGGGCCTGGCTCTTAGTCTTTTTAAGTATTTCTGCATCTGTGAAGAGGCTGGGGGGCCAGGTGGTGGCACATCTGGTTAAGCATTCATATTACAGTGCACAGGGACTCAGGTTCAAGCCCCTGGTCCCCACCTGCAAGGGGGAAAAGCTTCATGAGTGGCAAAACAGGGTTGCAGGTCTCTCTCTCTCTCCCATCTCAATTTCTATTTCTATCTATCCAATAATACAGATTCAAAAAAAAAAAAGAGGTAGGATAAGATAAACTCTGCACTCCTGGCTCCTGGGGGAGGGCGATCTAGGCTGAAGGAATGATTGTGGGTCGCAAAGCCCAGCATCTGGCTCCTGCCACAGATGTTCCCACATGCCAGCCCTCCCCCCCACCACCCCACTTGGCCCCGGAGTCTATTTTTACCCCCCTCATCTTTCAGATCTATTTTGCTAATCTCTTTCTATTTGCTGTTTTGACTTCCTAGCCAGCTTGCTAATCAGTTTGCCTATTTGACTCACAGGGTTTGCATTTGTCACTGAGACTTAAACACACACTTGTTTTGATTTCTCTTTTTGTAAAATTAGAAGCGTTTGATGTGATGACTCTACCTAGACACAGCTGGGAAAGTGAGAAGAATGCTCAAGCTCGCACAGTTTAAACACAATGCAGACAATAATTAGAAAAGCTATCTTTAGATGTTTAGGGTAAGCTTTTTCTCAGAATTGCAGTGAGTCTTTTTCTGAGTGGGGCTTTTCAATATATGTATATACGTTCAGAGAGATACTAAAAATGTAAGAAAATAGAGCAAATCAGTGAGCGCTTTGGTCAACTTGAAAAACAGCAGGAAATAAACCAGCTGACTTTAGATCTGGCTTTTTTTTTTTTTTTGACTGAATGTATAAAAATCTTTACATTCTTCCTGTTTTGCGCTGACGATGATACGATCTAATCACTTTGTGACAGATCACGCTGTAGTGTTCTGGGAGCCACTCTCAGCCACTGGTCAGCCTGTGGCAAGGTTGGAGAGGGACAGGACACGATAATAAAAGCAGGAATCATCGATTACAGCAGCAGCACAATCACGTTTTTATTTCAAGTCATGACAAAGATCCAGTCCCAATACACAACGATTATAGAAAGCAAGGCCTTCAAGG
Organism: Erinaceus europaeus; assembly: GCF_950295315.1. NCBI lineage: Eukaryota > Metazoa > Chordata > Mammalia > Eulipotyphla > Erinaceidae > Erinaceus > Erinaceus europaeus. Next base: position 167,798,793 of record NC_080164.1, on the reverse strand, counting down.
GAACAGAATTTCCTTCCTTCTCAAAACTACAAAATAGCAGCGGTAATTTTTAAAGCCAATTGTGTTTGCATGTAGTAGATGATGGCTGGCCTCTGCCAAGATATACTCCTGTGCTCATGTCGTGTCCCGCCAGGCAAACTTCCCGGTATTATACAAATGGCCCCAGCACATCCCCAGTCGGTTCTCAGTCAGGACAAGTTAATATGCAATGAAAGGCAACACATCCGTATCTCTCATTTTAAATTGCCTTCACGCTGTATCAACCCCTTGTGTTTTGGTGAGTGACTGTAATACAGAGAGATGGGTCCTGCTGATTTGTTCTGCTCCTCATTTCTAAGTGGATTCGCTACTGAGTTCCCTGTTGTACTGCTCTGATCTTCTCATTTGTTCCCTGCTCAGAAAGACATCTGGAAACTAATGTATTCAAGTTGTGAGAGTGGAGAGGAATCCTTGGGCTTTTGGGCATCATAACAGGTGTGTGAAGGGTACTGTTGATATTATTACAGAGGATGGTTGTTTCAGATGGAAGCTTCCAGAGAGAAGGTGCTTACAGTGGAGACCTTTTCCCAAGAGAAGCTGGGGGACTGAGTCACCTACATGGCTGCAGGACAAGAGGTAGCCAGAAAAGAACCCTGTCATTTTGAAGAGCAGAAAATTAAGAGAGGGAAAAGGCATGTACAATCTTTAAGAGACAGCAAGAGGAGGGAGGGAGAGACAACATAATGGTCATGCAAAAAGACCTTCATAACTGAGACTCCAAAGATGCAGTTTCAATTCCTAACACCACTGTCAGCTAGAGTTGACCAGTGCTCTGGTCTCTCTCTTAAAAAATTCACACACACACGCACACGCAAGTTCAGACGCCCGCTCCACACCTGCGGGGAAGCTTCATGAGTGGTGAAGCAGGGCTACAGGTGCCTCTCTTCCTCTCCATCTCCCCTCCCCTTTCAATTTCTGTCCTATCAAGTTTGGGGGAAAAAAGACACTACAAGAGAATTTCAATGAGCAATCATTTGGTCTTTGAAAACCTTTAAAGAAGAAATTGAACCTTCTCTTCTTTATTTTTTCCCTTAAATCAGAGCACTTCTCAGCCCTGGCTGTTGGAGGTACTATAGGGATCGAACCTGGGACCTCTGGCATGCCGGCCCCACATGCTATTGCTGTACTTGCTCCCAGTGAACCTTTCAGTTATGAGATCAATTGAGGTTTGGCTGCTTCACTTGAATAGTACCTCCCCCCTTGTACTTGCTACAGAATATGAATAATTGACATTGAAACTTTGTTTTAAATATTTATTTTCCCTTTTGTTGCCCTTGTTGTTTTATTGTTGTAGTTTTTATTGTCGTTGTTCTTGATGTTGTCGTTGTTGGATAGGACAGAGAGAAATGGAGAGAGGAGGGGAAGACTGAGAGGGGGAGAGAAAGATAGACACCTGCAGACCTGCTTCACTGCCTGTGAAGCGACTCCCCTGCAGGTGTGGTGCCGGGGGCGTGAAGAGAGATCCTTACACCGGTCCTTGCGCTTTGTGCCACGTGCACTTAACCAGCTGCGCTACCGCCCGGCTCCCTTGGAACTTTTTCTTTTTAAGAGCTTCTCCTCCTGTGGGTAGTGTGTTGGGAGTGTGGACACAGCAGAAAAACAGTGTGGCGGGGAGAATTTACACAAGACTTTAGATTGCCACCCAGGAAGCATTACCAGTAGGGGACCCAGGAGCTGAATTGAATGCCCTAAGGAGCCTGGATGCAGTGACAGAGGCTTCCAGAAGATCTGTGCTTCCAGGGAGGAGGGGCTGGGAGCTTGGGCAGAGGATGCCTGGGAGGAGGAAGAGGGAGGGAGGATGCAAAGTGTCTGCTTAAGGACAACAACAACAAAATTATCCATATCCACCGGCTTTAACTAAAAGCAGAACAGGTGCCCCCAAGTGAGGACCACACCTAAGGCAGGCTGGCAGGTACTGGGTGTACACAGATCTCCTTAGGAGATGTGGCAACTCGACTTACACTTACCCAGACTGTCCAGTGTCTGCTGGCAGTTAGACTGGGGCAACCACCGAAGGACAGACAAGACACCTTCTAGGAGGTAAACAAAGGCAGGCACACTCCAGGCACTAAACCTGAGGGGTCATTACAGCTAGGGACAATAAAACGTTCTTATTTATTTTTTTTCTTTTGTTTTTTGACATGAGGTTTAACATGGGGGCTTGGTGCCTATCCAACTCCATTGTCCCAGGCAGCCATTTTCCCCTTTCTTTTTCTTTTTTTTTAAATTATTTTTTAATCTTTATTATCTCTATTTATTTGATAGAGACAGCCAGAAATCAAGAGGAAGGGGGCATATAGAGAGGGGGAAGAGACAGAGAGACACCTGCAGCACTGCTTCACCATTTGTGAAGCTTTCCCCCTGCAGGTGGGGACCGGAGGCCTGAACCTGGGTCCTTGCGCACTGTAATCTGTGCGCTCAACCAGGTGCACCACCACCTGGCCGTTTCTCCTTTCTTCTTTAATAGAAGGTGAGAGAGGGAGAGAGGAGGAGAGACCCCTACAACCCTTCTCCACCACTTGTGAAGTTTCCCCCTGAAGAGGGGGGGGGGGCTGGGGGACTGAACCCAGGTCCGTGCACATAATGTGTGCTCTGGCAGGCAAACCACCACCGGGTCCCAGGATGGCATTTTTCTTGACAGACAACCGCCGCCCTCCCTAACTCGGAACTCATCGCTAACACAGTAGCCTGGCATTTTAAGGGACAGTGAAATAAAGAAGCCAAACCAAAATGAGATAATAGGAGGGAGAGAAGAGAGGGCATGCTATGTGCATCTCCCTTGGCAGAGACAGAGTTAGGCATAGTCACATGGGCATGTGGCAAGTCTACCAGTGGAATACGAGAACAAAGTTTCTTTCCTTTCACGGACAAGTGCCCCGGCACGAACACATATGCATGCACACAAAAACTCCCTCTGCCTTTGGGCACAGCATGGGATCGGGTGATGGCTGGTGCTAACACAGCCACCTTGCTAGCGGGAGGGCACAGTTGAAACCTATACAGTAGGAGGAACAGCACGGACAGAAACCCAGAGCCTGTCTGATAACTTGTCTCGAATGGCCTGGTGCTGGGGTGCCCTACTTAGCTGAGTCTTTCACAATGACTTCAAGTGACAATTGCCAAGTAGTTACTGAAACTCTCTAATGCCTGCAGAACAGAAGAACCATGTTGGATGGAGCCTCGGTGTTGTCAAGGATACACAGATGACAGCATCAACTCACTGACACAGAGTGTAGGGTCCCGTAAGCACGCCCTCCCCAAGTCCAGAACCCCAGACTCTCTGGGGCTGAAGGCAGTTTTCCTGTCCATGGTGGGACTGCTGGAGTTTATTATGGACTCTGCAATCCAGAAGGTGAATGGGCCCCACAGGTGGCTGCCTGGCTGCCTGTGTGTCAAAGCAGGGCTTCCTCGGGAAGGGACTGTTCTTTCTGTCATTACTATTAGATCTGTCTGCTTTCGCCTGGGTGGCTCTGGTGTCCCATGCAGCGGTCCTGCACTTGCTGACAGTGACAACCAAGTGAGGCAGGAAAATGCCCTCTGACAGAGGCTGCTGGGTGACAGGGTGGATGGCTGTGTTAGAGCTCCCTTCAGGGGTGGTGGGAGAAAGGGGAGGCCTGAACTACAGGAGGGTGAATGGGACATGGGGGAGGGTGGTATACTGAGGGGTGGCCTCTGGTAAGTGAGAAAAAGAGCTGCAGGTTCAGCCAGCTGTGCATTCAGCAAAGGATTGGTGTGTGTGTGTGTGTGAGAGAGAGAGAGAGAGAGAATGAGAGAGAACAAGTGCAGGTACATTGCTCTGACATTTTTATGAATATTAAAACATTTATTTGGGGGACAGGAGGTGGCACACCTGGTTAAGTGCACACATTACAGTGCACAAGGACCTGGGTTCAAGCCCCTGGTCCCTACCCGCAGGGGGAAAGCTTTAGGAGTGGTGAAGCAAGGTTGCAGGTGTCTCTTTATCTCTCTCCCTCTCTATCTTCCCCTCCCTTCTCAATTTCTCTCTGTCTCTATTCAACAATAAATAAATAAACAAACAAATAAATAAAATATTTACTTTGGATAGAGGAAGAAATTGAGAAGGAGAGACATTTTTTGATGATCTGCTAGGGTTTTTTGTCTTTTGAAATATAAATTTAGGACTTGGGCAGTGGCACACCAGTTAAGCACACATGCTACCACGTGCAAGGATCCAGGTTCAAGATCCTGATCCCCACCTGTAAGGGAGGAAGCTTTGGAAGTGGTGAAGCAGAGCTGCAGGTGCCTTTCTCTCTCTCTCTCTCCCTCTTTCCACTCCCATCTCTTCTTTTCCTATTATGTTCTCGCCGCCTCTCACCTCAGCCCAGAAACTATAAAACACCCGAACGCCACTGGAGTCCTGTTTGCCCTCACCCTGGCCTACCGCCTCATGTGGATTAATCCTCCAGAACCACAGGCGCCTGCAGACCCATAGCCCCACCTCCCGTGCCCTTCCCAGCCTTCTCCACCCATCCATTGGTAGAGCATTGCACCCATGCTGGGGGATCCTCTGTGTCCTCACATGATACAGCAGAGCAGTGGACCCTCTGAGCCCAGCCAGTCCAATTCCACCTCCCCTATGACAAAGCTAAGAAACCTGACCAAACCCCCAGCTGTTTCAACCTCATCCCCTGATTTTGATCAACAGCAGTAAATGCTAATGGAACAACAGCAACAAGAAGAAGAAGAAGAAGAAGAAGAAGAAGAAGAAGAAGAAGAAGAAGAAGAAGAAGAAGAAGAAGAAGAAGAAGAAGAAGAAGAAGAAGAAGAAGAAGAAGAAGAAGAAGAAGAAGTAGAAGAAGAAGAAGAAAATCATACAACTGCCGACAGTAAGATGGATGTGGACAACCCGCCAGGTGGCAGGTTCGATGCCACTTTGGGCTGTGGCATCCTCAGTGGACAGAGAGCACAGAGGGCAGCTCGGAGACCCGAATTTAATAACCCACGTGGCACCGGCCCCATCAGAACAGTCCCATTCTCAAGGGGACCCGTGATTTTTGCCCGGTGGCAGGCTGCGGGGTGCCATGGGAGAGCCACTTTGGAGAGCTGTTCCGAGGCTTTGTTTGTGTCCCCGGTCCTTCCACGTGCCGTTGTGCCCTGTCCCCTTCAAGTCTTCACAGCGCCCCTGGTGCCCCCACCTTCTGGGCTGACCTTGCTGTCTTCCTGGGGGGTATCTGCAGCTTCAAAGGGGTTCTGGCCAGATTTGGAGCGCTCCCCTTGGGAGGCTGGGCTTGGCAGGGGTGACTCCATTTTCTCTCTCAAATTTTCCAAGGGACTCTCTGGGCTGACTCCTTCTGAATTTGCAAGGGCCTGTGCCTCAGTCATTTCTCCACTTTCCCTGCCCAGCCCATTTCCCTCTTCTTGCTCAGAAGGGAGTAGGGACACCAACGGTGGCACCAGAGGGCCTGCGGACCCGGGGCTCTGAGTCACCGTGGAGTTGACAGTGGGCCTCCCAGTGTTTTCTGGTGCTGTGGAACCTGTGGCAGGAGTACAGCTTCCATCACTTCCTTCTTTCCCAGCCTCCCCTGCAAACAGATGGGACAGCGTCAGACCTCTTGCAGGAAGGGCACCCTCAGGTCTCCTGCCTCCCTTCCTCCCACTCAGCAGGCACTGAGGGTTACCCTGTGTCCCATGTGGGAAAAGCAAGCAGCCACTCAGGGGCAGGGATGTCACTGTGAGGGGCAGGGAGTGCTGGGCCACAGGCATGAGACACACGTTCCTGGGCATCCCACTCTGAGACCCCTTGTGCCCCTAAGATATCTAAATCCAGGACCAAGGTCCTGCATGCCCTGTTGCTCAGGGGCGATGCAGGTGTGTTAGCAATGAGAACAACATCTGGGCAGTTTCCATGGAAAGAGCCCTGTGACAGAGTTTGAGATGTGGGAGCCCTCTCCTTGGCCTCCATCTTAGGTAGACCTTCAAGGCATCAGGCTGAGTGAGAAAAGACAAAAACGTGAAGGCTGGATACGGGACGATCTCATTCATCAGTGGGAGTCAAGAAACAAAGACAGAAAGGGGAAACCTACAGTACAACTTGAACTGCACCAAAGCCAAGGACTCTGGGGAGGGAGAAGAGGTGAGGCGTTTGTGGTGGTGCTGGTGGTGCTGGTGTGTGTGTGTGTGTGTCTGTGTGTGTGTGGGTGTGTGTGTGTGTGGGTCTGTGTGGGTGTGGGTGTGTGGGTGTGTGTCTGTGTGTGTGTGGGTGTGTGTGTGTGTGGGTGTGGGTGTGTGGGTGTGGGTGTGTGGGTGTGTCTGTGTGGGTGTGTGTGTCTGTGTGTGTGGGTGTGTGTGTGTGTGTGTCTGTGTGTGTGTCTGTGTGTGTCTGTGTGTGTGTGTGGGTGTGTGTGTGTGTAGGTGTGGGTGTGTGTGTGTGTGGGTGTGTGTGTGTGTGTGTCTGTGTGTGTGTGTGTGTTGGGGGGGGGTCCTAGTGCATGATGGTGGAAAAGGACCTAAGATGGGGGTCCTTTGTGCTTTGCAGATGCCTATCATAGGGAGGTGAGAGATGGTGCCCATGTGTCAACTACTATACTGTAAGCCATTAACTCCCTAATAAAATTATAGAAAAAGAGAGAGAGAGGGAGGGAGAGAAGAGGATCGGGGACCAGGCTGTGGAGCATGTGATAGTGCGCACACATTACCAGGTCGGGGTCTGGCTGCTTTCATGGGGAGAATCAAAAGGGGCAGGAAGAGAGGAATCTGTCTACCCTCCCACCCCACCCCCATCCCCTGCCCCAATTCCCCAGCACCATTTTATTTGTTAAGTTATTGTCTTTATTTATTGGATAGAGATAGCCAGATACTGAGAGGGAGATAGAAAGGGAGAGAGATGAGTGTATGGTAGTTATATAAGTCAGACCTCTGACCCTCGGCACCCCATAGAGATATTTAGCCAATACTCCCAGAGGGATAAAGAATAGGGAACCTTCCGATGGAGGGGATGGGATATGGAACGCTGGTGATGGGAATTATGAGTTGTACCCCTCTTATCCCACAATCTTGTCGACCATTATTAAATCACTGATAATAATAATAAGAAGAAGAAGTTTAAAAATAAGAAAACACAAAGCAGAACTTGGACTGGGCTTGGTGCACCAAGGTAAAAGACTCTGGGGTGGGGTGGGGTGGGGTGGGGTGTGGTGAAGAAGGGTTCAGGTCCTGGAACATGATGTCAGAGGACCTAAAATGGGTTGAATTATTATGTGGAAAACAGAGAAATGTTACACATATACAAATTACTGTGTTTTCCTGTTGACTGTAAACCATTAACCCCCCTCCCCATAAAGAAAAAAAATTAAAAGAAAAAAAAAGAAGAAAAAGAGAGGGAGAGAGAAATAGAGATACCCTACAGCACAGCTTCACCACTCACAAAGCTTTGCTCTGCAGGCAGGGACCCCAGGCTTGAACCCAGGTCCTTGCACATTGTAACCTGTGTGCTCAACCAGGTGTGCCACCATCTGGTCCCTCCAGTAGCACTTCATTCTTGGTGCAGACTACCAGTGTTTCCTCAGCTGAATGTTCTGTGTCACTGGGGAGGTGGCTCAGTAGGAAAAGCACAGGACTTGAGGTCCACAGTCCCATGTTCTTGTTTCAGTCCCTGCCTCTGCTCCCCAGAAGTATGAGCTCCCCTTGGTCACATTCTTCTCTTCAGCTCTCTCTCCTTCGCTCCCAGAACACTGGGTGCTCTTCTCTTTCTTGTCTCCAGCTCTGTGAGTGCATTGTGCTATCACCCTTTCATTACTTTAACACATTCAGTGGCTTGGAAGAACACACATCTATTCTCAGGGTTCTGGGTGAAGGTGAGAAATCTAAAATGGGTCCCCCTGGGTCATAGCCAAGGAAAAAATGTCTAGGAGGCTCTGTTCCCAGCTACTTTCAGCCACTGGGGACTGTCGACACTTTTTTGGCTTGTGGTCATCTCTCTCTGATTTCTGTCCCTGGGTATGTCACTGTCTCTCGTGTGACAAATTTCCTTTTGCTCTTTTCTGATAAGGACTCATGTGATCCACCTGGATAATCCAAGACTGTGTTCTCATCTCTAAGTCAGTAAGTAGTCATACCTGTGGGGTCCCCATGTTACAGGAAGCAATAATTACAGGTTCGAAGGATCAAGACCTGAAATCATGGGCAGACTTTATTCACCCTACTACGAAGACATCTCCAGGCTTCCTTGGTCACTCCTGACACCTCTTTCTGACTCCCCTGAGTGGGGATCCCTTGATAAATGGCTATTTCTCTTTTCTCTCTTTCAATTTTATTTATTTTTTTATTTATTACTGGACAGAGACAGAGAGAAATTGAGAGGGGAGGAAGAAGTAGAGAGGGAAAGAGACAGAGAGACACCTGCAGCTCTGCTTCACCACTCATGAAGCTTTTCCCCTGCAGCTGGGGACCAAGGCCTTGAACCCAGGTCCTTGCGCATGGTAATGTGTGCACCACCACCTGGTCCTGGCTGTTTCTCTTCCTTCATTTTCATTCACTAGCTACCTCCCAACCTTCACTCCTTCCCATGAATAGAATCTCTCAAAGTTCTCTTTGGCTCTAACTACTTCCCTTCCGAGATACAGACCCAGGTGGACTGTGTACTGGTACGTTCCTGAAGACAAAACAAAACAAACAGAAAGACCTCCTCATAACTGAATTTCTGTTTCCATTTCAGTACTTTTTCATGATCAGAAGGGTTTCAGAATTTGAAGCTACACAAGTGCGTGTCCTTCCAATCAGTTGCAGTGTACCACTCATCTCCCTCAGTGCTACGGACTGAAAGCTTGTGTCCACCACCAATTTCCCCAGCGGAAGGCCTAATCCTTTACTGAAGGTGGGGCCTTTGGGTGGCCATTAGGTTTAGATGAGGTCGTGAAACTGCATGATGGGGTCAGTGTCCCACATGAGGGGAGGGCTCTTCAGCAAGAAGGGAGCTCCCAACAGGCTCTTCTCAGACACGGAACACCACCCCCCAACACACACACACAGACACACACACTGGACCCAGATGTTGGCCTTCCCAGCTTCCAGAATGGTGAGGAATAAGTCTCTGCTGTTCAAACCCCCGGATATATGGTATTTTGCTGTGGCAGCCTGAACCAAGGCTCACAGGAGTGTTTCTTGCTTCTGTTTCCCTTTTGCCCTTCCTAGCACAGCGAGCCATCACAATTTGTGTTTCCGACCCCGTTTATGTCAGCTACCTCAGCATCTTTCACCAAAGCTGACCTACTGGCTCAGAACCTGCATTTCAATCGTTTGAGAAGCACTGTGAACTGTAATGGAACCAAACTCAAGGTCCTAGTCTCAAATTTAAGTCTCCCCATGTCCCAGAAACCAGTGTTTTCTCTACTGGTGTCCTAACTCTTCTTCTATTTCTGTGCCTCAGGTACATGAAACATGCCTGGCATACCAGCCCTGCCCTCTATGCCTTTGCTCAGCTGAGCCATGCTGTCATGATCATTAGACCAATATACAAGCAGATGGCCAAATTCAACCGGCTACTCCTGCTCTATCTCCACTTCCAGGAAGGCTACCTGATTAATCTTCCAAGCTCCCCAATTCCCACAAGGCTATGCATAGACATTAGAGAGATTTTAGTGATTTCTACTTAAAAAAATTTTTTTTTAGATTTATTTATTTGCTTTTGTTGCCCTTGTTGGATTTCTACTTTTTAATGCTTAAATTGCTATTTATAAATAGTTAGCTTATTAAAAACCACCTGGGGACTGGGCAGTAGCACACCTAATTGAGTGCCTATGTTACCTTGCACATGGTAATGTGAAAGGACACAGGTTCAAGCCCCCAGTCACTCCCCACCTGCAGGGGGGAGCACCATGAGTCCTTAAGCAGTGATGCAGGTATCTCTCTTTTCCTCTCCCTATCTACCCCTCCCCTTTCTATTTCTCTCTGTCCTATCAAATCAAAGAAAAAAAAGTGGCCCCTGGGAGATGTGGATTCCCCATGCAGGCACTTAGCCCCAGCAGTAACCCTGGTGGCAATAGAAACAGACAAACAAACAAAAGACCTGAAGTGGGTTTGCACCAAATCAAGGGCAACTCTGAGGAAGGAGAGGAAGTGAGGAGACTGGGGGAGAGGGGCTGCTTTGGAGTCCTGGTGCAGGATGGCAGAAAAGGACTCACGTTGGGGGTTGAGGAGATTTTGTAGACATCAAGTGGAGACGAGAAATTGTACCCAGGTGTTGACTCCTTCTCTTTGGTTTACCCAAAAAGTAAACTCAGATCCTCATCAGGGGACTAGAGCTTCTGAAAGCAATGCAACTATTGCCTGGTCAGTGGGACCTCTGCATACTTGCTGTGGGAGCAACACCTCCCTTTCTCCCTCCGGGGCTGGAATTTTGACTCTTAAGCTCTGGGAGTCCCTCCCCTCTGAAAACAAATTCATCGCATTGCCATTTCTATAAGAGAAAGATTTCCAAACAAGCCCAGAGTAGTAAAATAGGATTATAAACACCAGCCATTCTTCTGGGCTGTATCAGCAAACAGAATCAGCATCACTAATACTTCTTATTGGCAACACATGTATCAATACTGACCAGCCAGGCAGCAGATGCAAATGCTTTGTGACATGAACACAGTGGAAAGAGATACTATTTCCTCTAGAAGGTGAAGGAACAATAGCTGTTTGTAGGGACTAGCTGTTTGCTGGTCCTCTAAAAAAAAAAAGTGATCCCTCTCCCCTCTACATTAACCCAAAGGGAACATAGGTTTTCTTTTGTTAATGGGTCTCTTGATGGGCTTTGTCCTCCTGAGTGTGAGCTCTTTCAGTCAGAATTCATCAAAGATGCATCGGTGATGAGGCCATGCCAGCCACTAACAACTTCCTTGTTGCCACCCGTGCTGGCGCAGGATGGGGCTGGAACAATGAGATCTAATGATGGAAGTCTGGGAGCTATCATTTCAAATCAGGCCATTACTTATACTGCCCTTGTCGAAATCAAGCCTGGCTCCTTCTCCCTTTCAGACTATCAGGCTCAGCTCCTCAGCTCCCCCTGAGGCCTCAGTGAACCCAGAGCAGAGAGAGGGAGAAAGAGAGAGAGAGAGAGAGAGAGAGAGAGAGAGAGAGAGAAAGACAGAGAGAAAGACAGAGAGAAAGACAGAGAGAAAGACAGAGAGAAAGACAGAGAGAGAGAGAGAGAGAGAGCTTCTGAGCTCTGTGATGGATGCCAGATGCCAACATGGCATGACCACAGCCAAGAAAACACCCTCCTTGTTACCCTTTGGGCCATGATCTGTTATAGGCCAGGCTTGCAAATAACCTTGTACTCTTGGCTGGAACAGACAGGCTTCTGTTCTGGCCAGTGTGGAACCCTCCTAAGGGAAGATTCCCCCATCCGGGTATTCCCCCTGAGTATGCTAAGGGAAATCTCAGACCTGTCCTGGTTTCTATCCCAGACCTGTCTTAGTTTCTAATTCATCATTACATTCACTATTATGAGTGGTTTGATCAGGCTTCAACACACAGCTGCACAGACACATAGGTGAGCCTTGTTGGGAACTGCCCATGCGATCCAAAGATGTGAGGCAAATCATATCAACTTGTTGCTTTAAGCTTGAAGTTTTGGGGTAGGCTACTACACAGTAATGGAGTTTGAAAATGAGACTACTGTAGTTTGAGAAAAGCCTATCATTTTAACATGGTGCTATGGTTTGAACCCAAAGCCTCATGCATGCCACACGTGCTCTACCACTAGGCTACTTTCCCAGCCCTGGAGAGAGAGAGAGAGAGAGAGAGAGAGAGAGAGAGAGAGAGAGACTGACTTAAACACTACTATCATTTAAGGAGTCAGTCTTTGTTGTTCTCATGTGGCTTGGACCCAGAACCTCATGAAGGTAATGTGAAGCGTCCCCTCTCCAATCTCCAGAACTATAGTTTTTAGGCTGCATAAGCACAAGGTCAGAAAAGCAGCCTAGGTCTGGGGGCAGAGTTATAGGTTAGAACCACTTGAGCAGGGTACAAACAAGATGGTGAGCAGCATCCTAGAAGAAGTAGGATGAAGGCAGAAATGAAGTAAGGAGAGCTTGGAAGGCATGAAAAGCAACATGGAAGCTTTTCAGAAGAGGAATAGAGAACCTGGTAGATGATAGGAAGAGTAGTGTGAGAAATTCTGCAAAAGTCTGAAGAGAGGTGTAGATGAGAGAGGAAGATTGACAGTAGTCAATGATGATACTAAAATTTCAGCCCTGGGAAGCATCATACAGTGACAAAAAATGGGGGAGAAGCAAGAAGAGTTGATGATTTCACACTTGAGAAGCCCACAGACTATTTAGGCAGGGAAGTTCAGCATTGGAAAAGTTGGAAAAATACTTGGGATTATTTTCACAGAGATGGTGGCTGGAGGCATAACTCAGAGCAATAGAAGATGCAGACGGATAGATGTTTAATGAAGAATCTGGACACCTATATGCTAGACGTATTAGTTATCTGTTTCTGTGGGACAAATGATCTCAAAACATAGTCTCTTAAAACCCAGGAGACTGAAAGCTGGTGTCGTGCACCATCGTTTTAGTTGGGTGGTTTTGTTAGTGCTCTCTCCTTAAGGCTGACACCAGAAATGCTAGCCAGGGCTAGTGTCATCTGAAGACTTAACAGGAGCTGGAAGATGTGTTTCCAAAATGGTTCCCTTCATGACTGATAACTGAGGCTACCACCACACCACACCAATTGTATCTTGGGTGTTTGAGTTTCCTTCTGACATGCCAGGTAGCTTCCTTCAGTGTGAATGATCCAAGGCAGAGATGCCACATCTGGCAGCAAGGCAGATGCCATGTACCCTTTATGACCTAGATTCATAACTCACGTACTGTAGTTACTTCTGTTGTATTCTATTAGTCACACAGATTAAGCCTGATAACCTGAGAGAGTATTAGGCATGGATACCAGTACTGGGAAGTGCATATCCTTGGGGTCACCTTGGAAATTGACAACCATACTAGGGGTGGAGGAAGAAATCAAGTAAAACAAGACTGCCACACAGGAAGAGATTTGGCTCTCATACCTATTGGATCATCTGGGACTCTTAATGGGCATTTGATCTCCTTCAGTATTTCCTGCCTCTAGAACGTGTGCCTTTCTAGAGAAGAGAAGGCTGCTTTCTCTAATTACCTGATTGCCAAATCTTTCATGCTGTGCCATGAACTGTGCCAAGAACTCTCCAAAGTTGACATCATCTTACCAATTAAATGGAAGGAGACTGGAGTGTGAAAACTAGATGGCAGTATAGGAGGTCTGTGTTTGCATACTCCAGGGAATACAGCAAAATGAAACCATAGTAGGGGACAGTATGCACATTCTAAAACCTATGTAAACACAGGTGGGAAGAGGTGTGAAAATTGTTCAAACAGATATTGTAAAGCTAAAGAAATCAGTAGCTGAATTAATGCAGGGATGCAACAAAAGGATGGTGGAAGTCAGAGGTTTCATCAGTATGCTAGAGTCAACCAATGAAAATGAACTAAAATAAACATCAAAGAGATTTATGGAAAAAGTTTATGAGAAACAACATTTCTATCATAAAAAGTCTTCAAAAAGAGGAGAGAGAGGTGGGGTAGAACTTTTATTTGAAGGAATAATAGTCAAGAACTTCCCCAAATTTAGAAAGAAGACAAACGTTCAGAAACAGACCCAAGAAGCTCAATGAATTCCATACAGGGTCACAGAAAGGCATATTATCATTAAAGATGACAAAGTTATAGCTTAAAAATATTGAGACTGAAATTACTCAGTCCAGGTTCTCACAGTCAGTTCACCACAGGGCTGGAATATCAAGTCAACTATGGTCAACTCTGATCCCTCACTATTAACTGGTGACACCATGCATCATCCTCTGTCAGAAACTTTGGACAAAAATGGTTCCAAATGAGCAACAAGAGAAACAACCCCCAGTAAATACAAGTGGCAGAAAGGGAAGGGGCTGATTCCACTGAATACCTCTCCCACACTGCAAAGTTGGAGACCAGGCAAAGATCGGGAAATCCAGGCCAACTTACCATCCTTCAGATTCTCTTTGCTCTCAGGAGACAGCTCAACAAACTTCAGCAGTGGGGATCTTGACCTCTGTATTGTGGGAAGAGTGGGGTCACTAAACAGGATGGTGTCCTTGCCCCCTGCCAAGGAGAAGAAGATGAGCGCTTGATGGAGTAGTTCAACCCCACACAGTGAACTGGCTGTCTCTGTGAACAAGACACCTTCTTAAATCTAGGTCAGGCTATGGAAGGGTAACCACCAGGACCAGCTGTCCTAGAGTCCTCATTTAACTCAACTGAATTATTTGATTGAATAATTATTTTTTTATAAGGCAGGCTGTAGTAGGACCCTGATGTCATCACAGCTAAGCTTTCACTAAGAGCATGCAGCCCCATACACACCGGTCCTTTTTCTCCGTGGTACATAAACATTTTACAGAGCTAGAAAGCATCTGAGGTAAAGAGAGGGGAGACAGGAAAACCATTACAACTGTTTCTGAGGCCACAGCAAGCTATGGGGGTGAAGGACAGAGGAGGAGGTTTGGAAACATGGGGTGATCACGGAATTATCAGCACACACACCCAGGTGGACATAACGAGTGTTATGGGCAGAGCAGAACCAAAACAGGTGGACAGAGTGTGATAGGTCTAGCAGGCATGGCTTGAACCTAAACTTTGGTTAATGAGGATTTAAGATTCTTTGGATGGGAAATAATGTGTCATGGATGAAAGCCCCAGGGTGCATACTCCTCCCAGATGCTTTGACATTAGTTGCTTTTGAGCAAGACCTGTTCTAAAGTCAAGTCAGGGCTGGTAAAATAGCTCACTTGGGTAGTGCACTGCTTAGCCCAGTACATGACCCAGACTCCAGCCCAGCCCTCACTGCACTGCAGCAAGATTTGGTACTGTGGCTTCTCTCTCTCTCTCTCTCTCTCCTCAATCAATCAAGTTAAGTCACTAAGTATCTCTGAGGCTCTCAGATCACAGGCTGGAAAGTGCTGTCATTATACTACAGGTTTGGCAGAGCTGAGGATGGTATTTATATAAAGATGCTCCTGGGGCCAGGTGGTGGCACATCAGGTTGAGCAAAAATGCTAATCTGCACAAAGACCAGGGTTCATCCCCCTACTCCCCACCCGCAGGGGGGAGACTTCATAAGTGGTGAATCAGTGTTGAGGGTGACTCTCCCTCCCCTCTCAATTTCTATCTGCCCTATCAAAAATAAGTAAGTAAATAAATATTTTTTTTAAAAAATGACCACTATGAGTAGTGGGTTTGTCACATAGGCACTGGGTCCCAGCAATAAACCCAGTGGCAAAAGAAAATAAATAAAGATATTCTGTTAGAGAATGCTCCATTAGAGAAGAGAACTGGGGCTGGGGTGGTGGTGGTGGTGGTGGTGGTGGTGGTGGTGGAGGTGGTGCACCTAGTTGAGTGCACATGTTACAGTGAACAAGGACCCAGGTTCAAGCCCCGGGTCCCCACCAGCAGGGGCAACGCTTTAAGAGTGGTAAAGCACTGTTGCAGGTTTCTCTCTGTCTCTTTTCCTCTCTACCATCCATTTCCTTCTTGATTTCTGGCCGTCTCTATCTAATAAATAAAGATAAAGATAATAATAATGATAATAATAATAATAACAATAGAATAAGGCCTGTACCACTGAGTCTTCCCTTTCTTTGTTAACTCTGTCTTTCCATCAGGCCGGCATCTTATTCACTGGGTTTCTGTGACAGTAGTAGAGAAATAAGTGAAAAGTGGCTGTCACATTGTCCAGAGCCTACGTGACTTGGTCTGCACAAGTGCTTGTTGCTGCCTTGGGCAGATGGGGTGTGTCAGAGACACAGCACCCGGGACACTCTGCCCTCTGAGGGTCATCCCTGAACAGTTGCAATCTGGTAGGAGCCCACTCTGGGATCTCCACCAGCACAGCTGGGAAGAATAGAGTCCTCTGTGTGGCTACAGTTTGGAGAGGTTCCTCCAAAGAGAACTGCTCTTGTGTAGCTTGGGGTAGGGGTTTAAATGCTCTTACCAGGAAGATGATGACACTGGGTCTCAATTTGTGCCATCAAAATGGAACTGCATGGACCTCAAGGAGCTTCAACAGCAGATGGCCAGAGAAAGGCTTCTTTGATTTCTCTTCCCCCATGCAATGGTTTCTGCCCTCAAGCCAGGGACAGAACTGCATTTCTTGACCCATTTTTTTTTTTTTCTCTAAAAGGTGAGTTGGAAGCTCTCTAGTCATAGAGGGGGTCGGGCGGTAGCACAGTGGGTTAAGCGCATGTGGTGCAAAACCAGTATAAGGATCCCAGTTCGAGCCCCCGGCTCTCCATTTGCAGGGGGTGTCTCCCTTTACAAGCGGTAAAACAGGTCTGCAGGTGTCTGTCTTTCTCTCCCCCTCTCTGTCTTCCCCTCCTCTCTCCATTTCTCTCTGTCCTATCCAGCAACAACAACATCAATAATAGCTACAACAATAAAAACAAGGGCAACAAAAAGGAATATATATATATATATATATATATATATATATATAGAGAGAGAGAGAGAGAGAGAGAGAGAGAGGGAGGGAGTCAGAAACACAAGCACTCAGCTTGTGTTGTCCCCACCCCCCCCCACACCAAATCCCTCCACCCCCCACCCCCCACCCCCACACACACACTGTGACCCAACCAGCCTTCTAAGGCCCCTCAGTCCTGGTGGACAGAGTCAGAATTTTGGCTCAAGTGGGGATGGAAGAGCTGGGTGGTGGTGGTGGTGGTGGTGCACCTGGTTGAGCACACAAGTCATCGAGCATCAAGACCTGGGTTCAAGTCCCTGGTCCTCAGCTGCAGGGGAGAAGCCTCTTGAGTAGTGAAGCAGGTCTGCAAGTGTCTCTCTCTCTCCCCTCTCTATCCTCCTTCTCTCTCGTTATCTGCTTATCAACAACAACAACAAAAGAAGAAGGATGGGGGGGAGGAGGAGAAAAAGAAAGAAGAGAAAGAAAAGAAAAAAAGCCACCAGGAGCAGTGGGTTTGTCATGCAGCAAACACCAGCAGCATGCCTGGCGGCAATAATTACATAGACTGGATATGGCCACATCTAAGTGGCTAAGGCGGCTGGCTATAGGGACCCTCTGCCCTTCTTGTCATAAGGAATTCATTCTCAAAGGTGTAGTATCCTAGTGATCCCATCCACCATTGGACACCATTCATTAATAACTCCTCAAAAAAAAAAAAATCTGAGTACTTTTGACTTTAACCCCAGCCCCAAGAATCTAGACAAACAGCATGTGGAGAAAAGGAAATATTGGGTTTTCTGAAAAGTCATGATGTATTTTTCTAAGCAAAAATGTGTCATGACTTTTCTGACAAATCAAAGATAACATTCACGTTCAGTTAAGGTACAGAGACACTAAACACCCCCCTCCCCAATTCCTGTGATGACCTTATCACAAAATGCCAACATTCATTCACTCCTCCCCATAAAAGCTGAAGGACTGTTTTTAAGCTCAAGTTTCAACTAAAATGAGCTCTGACCTGACGCTCTATGTTCCCAGAACTTTATTCCTGGCCTTAGAATGGCAGGGTAAGGAGTGAGGGCCAGAGGCACCCACAAGCAAAAGTCCACAGAGGCCCCTCATTTCAAATGGTGTTGGGATTGCTAGAAGTTTCTCTGGGAACATCTAACACAAGTCTCATCTCCCCTTCTTTGAAATTGACTGAGTCCTTTCACAGCACCCATGTTCATCCCTGGGTATTTACTGAGAGCCGAGGGGAGTGAATTGAAATGTCAAACTCAGAGGACTGGACTCTACCCTGTTCTAGCCTTCCCTCAGAAACCCCCCATTCTCCCTGTGAAGGGCTGAGGGACTTTGGGGATGGGGGGGTGAGGGTCACTCCTTCTGTAATGTGAGCGTTTAACCAGGTACACCACTGTCTGGCCCGTAGGGTCACTCCTTCTGGAGGGTATGACAAGGGAGCAGGCTGGACATCATAGCCACAGAGCTTTTCCTAGTACTAGGGTACCTCCTATGTGATGCCAGGGCTTGGGCATAGGCTCCACACATGATACCAAGTGATTTATGTCTCTGGTTCTAAAGACAAACTTTAATATTGCAAAGGAATTATTCTGGCTTCTGAATTCCTCATCTCTTACCCAACCTGCTTTGCGAACTCAGCCCTAATTGATTTGTTCTGCCACATTCTCTCTTCTCTGATTGGAGATTCTCACTTCATGGGGGGCAAGGAAACCGAGATCTGAGCACTCAAGTTCCACCATCGGGGTCCATAGCCTCAGTTTCCTTTAAGTAAAATGAAGCAATTACACTCAGCTGGAAAAGGGGGAGAAGGTTTTCTCTCTCCCATCAGCTCTGAGGAGGAAGTGGTTTGCTGAAAAGCCGGAACCTGGAAGACTGTTATAGACCAGCAAGCCAGAGTGAGGTGGTTGATTGATTGACTGACTGATTAGCAATGCCTGCCACTGGCATGGGAATGGGTATGACACATCAAGTACTTGCCCTATCTGAGTGATTTTCTCTGAACTCTCTTTTCAGGTCTGGCTGCTTGAATTCCTAGTACATCATCCCATCACACACAAAGATCTTTATTACTCGGTTGGCACTAAGTTAAGCACCACTTGGTGCTTGTTCCTGTTCATTTATTTATTTATTTATTTATTATTGGATAGAGACAGAAATTGAGAGGGGAGGTAGAGAGGGAGAGAGACAGAGAGACACCTGCAGCACTGCTTCACCACTTGTGAAGCTTTCCCCCTGCAGGTGGGGATCAAGGGCTTGAACCTAGGTCCTTGTGCACTATAATGTGTGCACTTGACTAGGTGCGCTACCTCCTGGCCCCCTTCCCTGGCTGCTTTAAGCGCTGCATGCCGCATGCGAGAGACTTCTCTAGCATGGCCAGTATGGTAGTGAAGTCACATAATTGATGCTCAACAAGGCCCCAGTCTGCTGAATGACTGAGTTATTGGAAGAGGCTCTAATTCTATCTAGGTATTGGCAAACAAGGTGGCCTAGGAGGCCAGTGAAATAGCTCATGTGGTTAGTACGCTGCTTTGCCATGTGTGCAACCCAGGATCAAAGCCAGCCGCCCACTGCTGTGAAGGCAGCTTTACTGCCTCGTCTTTTACTCTACGCCTCTCTGTCTCTATTTAAATAAAAAGTAATAATAAAGTGAGTGAGCTAGCAATTCACCAAAACCATTGAGACTCGGGCCTTGCTAACTGGTAAGAGCATGATAATTTGGCTCTGATTTAGAGTGGAGGGGAAAGGGAGTGGAAGAAGGGGTGGAAGAGAAGGAAAAGGAAGTCACTGGAAGAAAGAAGGGAAAGAGACAAGTACAGAAGGTAGAGACGGCTGGAGAAAAGAACCTCTTGCCTCTTGTGCTGCTATCCAGTAGGTTAAACAGAGGCCACTACAAGCCAGTAGACAGACTGACTGATGCTGGGAAAGCCCCCACTCCCCCACCCCCCCAAGTCTCACCATGGTGGGAAGGCTGCCACACAGCATGGCTGCTTCCCTACATCACCCTTCCCCACCCCACCAGGGCCAGGCCCGTGCCACCACATGGTCTGAGTGAGACCTGGGGCGGCTGCCACTCTTCTTCCTGCCCTCCCATTTGCAATCCCTGCTGAGGTCAGACAGGAGAACAAACCAACATACCACAGTATGAAATCCTTTCAACCAGG
This sequence comes from Erinaceus europaeus, assembly GCF_950295315.1. Classification (NCBI taxonomy): domain Eukaryota; kingdom Metazoa; phylum Chordata; class Mammalia; order Eulipotyphla; family Erinaceidae; genus Erinaceus; species Erinaceus europaeus. The sequence continues at coordinate 167,779,096 of NC_080164.1, read as the reverse complement.
TCTCTCAAAGCTAACTGTACCATTTTTAACTTTATGATTATTTTTTTTGTAGCAATTGGATGTTCTATTTCAATGGGCTTCTCTGATCAGGAAAGCACACGGAACAGGCAGAAAATGCCTTTCTATTTATTCATTAACATGCAGGGGTGATAGCGGTAGGATGAATCTAATAACCCCAAACACAGATATTTCAAATAGAACATACTCCCATATCCTACTGAAACATTGTAGCTCAGGCCTTCCGGCAGCAAAATGAAAGAGAAAGAAAGAAAGAAACCATTATTATTGCATAACAGTCAATGAAATCTAACCCAGACCAGACAGCAAGAGAGCAGTCTTAGCATTACTCTATCTTTGTACATATGTTGTGGAAATAACACGCTGTGAAATTTCACTAAAGTCATTTGAAGAGGAGGAGGAAAAATGAATACTCCGGTGTGGGCAAAGAAATAGCAATCTGGCTGCACAAATAAATGATGCATTTGCCTGACTGTGTTGAAATTCAAAGCAGGGAGGGAAAGGCCTTCCAAAGAAGAAAAAAGTTTTTACCCCACATCAAAAGGTTCTTGTGCAAAAAAAGATCATGGAATTAACGAGGATGGCACTCGCCACTAATTGGTTCAGTTGGTCCTTTTACAGCCAGTTCAAGGCTCCTCTGCTAAAAAAAAGAAAGAAAGAAAGAAAGAAAGAAAGAAAGAAAGAAAGAAAGAAAGAAAGAAAGGAGGAAGGAAGGAAGGAAGGAAGGAAGGAAAGAAAGAAAGAAAGAAAGAAGTAAGGAAGGAAGGAAGGAAAGAAGGAAGGAAGGAAGGAAGGAAGGAAAGAAAGAAAGAAAGAAAGAAAGAAAGAAAGAAAGAAAGAAAGAAAGAAAGAAAGAAAGAAAAACATTCCAGTTTGGGAGCACACACTGCCAGGCAGCCTGAGGGGGCAGTTCTAATAGATATTAAGAAGACGTGTTGTGGTTGCCATTGACCTCGTGGCAACAATGCTTAGCCCTCACACATTCCAGGGAAGCTGCCCATGTGATGGAAGTGGAGAGGAGCCCAGCTTGTGCAGAAAGGTTAAGTAACTAAAAATAAATGTACAACACTGCTCGAGGGGAAGGAGGAGGTGGTGGGGAATGATAAATACAAGTTTCGGGTGACTGGAAAGAAAATGGGGACTAGCTGACGGGGGTCTCTCAAAGGGGGTATTTTACCAAGACAAACAAGATAAATATAGCTGATTAGCGCAAAATGTCAGTGTTGGCTCACAAGGGTTACAACTGTAGACAAGGAATTCATGGCAGACGCTAATCTCCAACCTATATAATAATCAGGATGGGTGAAAAGAATTTCAGTTCAGACAATTGTGTGGTTTTCTGTTCATTTTAAAATGATTAAACTGAACAAAGCTTGGTGAAATACTGATATTCATTTTTAGGGTAGGTGATGAAATCAAACAGATCTTTATAAGATACTTAAAGGGATTAAAGACAATAACACCATATAATGCTATGCTTCTCAAAGTTAAACAAGATAAACATATTTACATAAATTTTAAAATTTAAGTCAATAAAACTTCACGGTTACACAGCTGAGCATCTGATCCTTTTATTTTCTGCCCTCCAAGAGATGACTTGTAAGTTAAAATAGTTACCAATTTTACACAGTAGTCTTCAAATAAAAGTGCATTTAAAAAGCAGGATCTTAGGGATAAAGACTAGGAAAGCCTCCAAAGGAGGGGATGGGATATGAAACTGTGGTGGTGGGAATTGTACTCCTCTTATCCTAAGAAATAAAAAAATAAATAAAAGGATCTTGATGAAGTAATTTCCTTCACTTCATCTTGGACAGAGTTTGAAGTAATCACCTTAAGTGAGATAAGCCAGAAAGAAAAGGATGAACACTGAATGTTCTCACTCATAGGTAGAACTTAAAAAAGAACAGACAGGGAAAACACAAGATGAAATCTGGGCTGTGTTTGGAGTACTGCATCCAAAGCAAAGGACTCTGGGGAAGGAGGGGAGAAAAGGGAGCTGGGGTTTGTGTGTAGGGGCGTGGGTGGTTTTGGAGTCCTGGTATATGACAGTTGGGGGTGAGAGTGTTTTGCAGACACCTATCATGGGGAAATGAGAAAATATACCCATGCCAACAACTGTACTGTAATGCAGTAACTCTTCAATAAGGGGGGGGGAGGGGAGTAAAATCATCTTTGCAAATTAGGTGGAAGTTTCTAAGAGAGAGAAGACACATAATAGTTATACAAAAGACTTTCATGCCTTAGGCTCTGAGCTCCCAGGCTCAAGGCCCCTACCACCACAAGCCAGAGGAGTCCTCTGATCTTTCTCTCTGTCTTTCCTTTGGACCTCTCTCACTAAAATAAATAAAATGTGTGTTTGTATGAGAAAGAGAGAGAGAGAGAGAGAGAGAGAATGAGAGAGAGAGAGAGAGAGAGAGAGATGAGAGAGAGAGAGAGAGAGAAACTTTCTTAAAGGTCTGCTTACCTGGAAGACTCCACAAGCCAGAAACTTCCAGAGTTCTTAATTTTTTTTCCAGCTCAGCCACCCGGTTCCCTAGGATTCTGGAAAAATGTAGAAAATGGCAGGAGAGAAGTGAATGTTTAGGCTTCTTATTGGTTCATTCACAGGGCTATGGGAAGGTTGCTTTGAGACTGAAGAAAGGGTGGTAGAAGGACATCACTAATAGCGGACTCAGTAGGATCAACCACCTGGCTTGTCTAACTACTCCCCGTGATGTATGCACAATGATGAAATGCTCTAACAGTGCATCTCTGAGAACATATTCCTTCTGTGAAACAATGGTGATTGTATCTGGGAAAACAGCTTTCATCATGAGGACTGTGTGTGTGTGTGTATGTCTATATGTATGTCTATATTAACATGTTGCCATTCCTGTTCCCATGGGAAGTCAAGCAATGAAGCCACTGTTATGGAAACAGCCTAAAGAATGTCTTACTAGGGATTACTAAAGATGACGGGATGCATTGGATCGACCTTCTCGTGGTGCATCCCGTGAGTACCCATTCATTGGGGAAACTGACGATCCTTCCTAGCCGACTGAATCCACATGGATCCCAGTCACTTTCAAAGCCAGCAACAAGCAGCTCCTGACAGCTTTCAACCTGACGCTGTTGACTGGCTACGGAAGAAGGGCAAACGCTAGAAGAAAAAGAACTAAAGATGACTGATTTTGAACACCTTCAGTGAATGAGAGTTGTGGAGACATCCCAGTCTCAACAATTTGACAAGTGAATCTTCTCGGTAACGTTGCTTGAAGTCAATACAATTTTAAGATCTGCCTTCTTTCTGGTGGGGGGGTGGGGAGGGGAGCAGGCGGAGGCACATTTAGTTGAAGACACATGCTGCAATGTGCAAGGAACCGGCTCAAAGCGTGGTCCCATCTGCATGGGGGAAGCTTCACAAGCAGTGAAGCAATTCTGCAGGTCTCTTTCTTCCTTCCTACCTCGCCTTCCCTCTGAATTTCTCTGTCTCTATCCAGTAAACAAATTAATTTAAGAGACCTGTCTTCTTAGAACTGAGGGACGATATTCTAGATGTGGAGAATAAGACACTGTAGATGACAGGTGTTCAGTAACAGTATTTGATTAGATGAATGTTTTCCTTTTTCCCTTGGCTTGTAATTATCTACAGAGAGATTTTTAAAAACAGGCATTTCAAAAGAATTTACTGAAATTGCAGAATCATTAGAATAATTATATTACTTTTCAAGGTGACCATTCTGACTCACTGTGATATATAATCATGCTGGAATGTGAGTTTGAAAAAGATCCTGATATTTACTTAGAAACTTAACATTGAGAGGTTGAGCAGAGATGTGTCCATAGGTCACACACATTACCATGTGTGAGGACGTGGGTTCAAGACCCAATCCCCACCAGGAAGGGGGGGACCTTTACAAGAAGGGGGAGCAATGCTGTAGGTATCCACGCTGTCTCTCCCTCTCTCTCTTTACCCCTTCTCATTTCTCCCCGACTCTATCAAATTAAAGAAAAAACAGCAGAGAAAGCTATAAATATTTATTTAAAGACAGAGAAAGCCTAACATCTATATGCATGAGAAGACATAAATGTGGGTGCCTAGTCCCCCTTTTTCATGCTACCCCAAATTAAATATAGTCAGAAAATTATTTGATAGTCATCTAAAACTTCAATCGCTTCCCATCGGTCTAGAAATTGAAGAACCCATCTTTGCATTAGTGGGGAGATTTGCTTGGCACTGCTCTGCTAAAATGATGTGGAAATCACCTTAGTAGCAAAGTTTCAATTCCTTTCAGCTGGAGAAATCAGGACGTCAGAATTGTTCTCCGACCTCTCTGTATATATGCCAGAGATAGCTGCTCACACCCACGTACACACAGAGACATGAATATGGATACAGCTCCACATATACATGCTCTGAATTCACCCTCCCTTTACCTGAATTGACTTGTCACATCTTAATTAATATTCCCTCTGAGTTTCCCAGAAAACACTCTGATGTTACTATCTGTGGCCTTCCCTATCCAGCTACTCACAGCTCCCCTTCTTTACGGCTTAACTCTTATGTTCTGCATGGCCTCTATCAGTTTCAGTTACTTTCCACGCTCACTCAATTTGTGGGGTCCATTCTGCTTTTGTCTCCATGACCTTTACATAAACACTGTTCTTCCGAATCTCCCTTTCAAGATTTCAGCTCCAGCCTCCTGGTCCAGAAATACCTTTACACCCACTGCTGGGGTTGAGATGTAATCACAGTGGTGCCCCAAGCTGATGCCTTTTTTTTTTTTTTTTTTTTGATATACTAGCTTAAGGTTTATTTGCTTATTGTTTATTGGATAAAGACAGAGAAATCGAGAGGGAAGGGGGGGGAGAGACACCTGCAGCACTACTTCACCTTTCTTTATTTCTTCTTTATTTCCCTTTTCCTATCTTCCTTTCTTTCCCCTTTTTTAAAATTTCTTTATTGGGGAATTAATGTTTTACATTCCATACTAAATATAATAGTTTGTACATGCATAACATTTCTCAGTTTTCCATATAACAATACCACCCCCCACTAGGTCCTCTGTCATCCTTCTTGGACCTGTATTCCCCACCCCCGACCCACCCCAGAGTCTTTCACTTTGGTGCAATACACCAGTTCCAGTTCAGGTTCTACTTGTGTTTCCTCTTCTGATCTTGTTTTTCAGCTTCTGCCTGAGAGTGAAATATTCATCCTTCTGTTTCTGACTTACTTCACTTAACATGAATTTTTCAAGGTCCATCCAAGATCAGCTGAAAACGGTGAAGTCACCATTTTTTATAGCTGAGTAGTATTCCATTGTGTATATAGACTACAAGTTGCTCAGCCACTCATCTGTTATTGGACACCTTGGTTGCTTCCAGGTTTTGACTATTACAAATTGTGCTGCCAAGAACATATGTGTACACAGATATTTTTGGAAAGGTGTGTTGGGTTCCTTAGGATATATCCCCAGGAGAGGAACTGCAGGATCATAGGGTAGGTCCATTTCTAGCCTTCTGAGAGTTCTCCAGACTGTTCTCCACAGAGGCTGGACCAATTTACCTTCCCACCAGCAGTACAGGAGGGTTCCTTTGACCCCACAACCTGGTCTCCAGCATTTGCTGCTGTTACCTTTTCTGTTGTGTGACATTCTCACAGGAGTGAAGTGGTATCTCATGGTTGTCTTTATTTGCATTTCTCTGACAATCAAAGACTTAGAGAATTTTTTTTCACGTGTTTCTCGGCCTTTTGGATCTCTTCTGTGGTGAATATTCTATCCATGTCCTCCCCTCATTTTTGGATGGGGTTATTTGTTTTCTTGTTGTTGAGTTTGGCAAGCTCTTTATATATTCTGGTTATCAGCCTCTTGTCTGATGTATGATGCCTGTTTTTTGAGTGAGGTCAGATCATCTGTGTGTGGCCACCTCCCGGAGACAAAAGATAAATTGGAACTCTCCTGTGTGCTGAAGGATGCCACGGGACACCACTAGGGCATCACTGAATGTGTAGCAGAGGAGAGATCTAGCAGTGAGATGCCTGGGCTTTCTGATGGTTCTGGATGACATGACCGTGTTTCCCCGAAATGGACATGGGTGAATGTACCTGTGTTGCCAGCAATCTTCTTTCAGGATCCCTCCCTCAATTTGCCCAGGGGTGTCGGCTTTCCTCTTTGGGTCGACTACACATGTACATCGAGACAATCAGGGCCTGCCGGTGGCATTCCCAGTTAAGCACACACATCACCATGCAAAGGGTTCAAGCCCCTGTGGAGGAGGAAGCTTGATAAGCTATGAAGCAGTGTTGCAGCTCTTTCTCTGTCAGTCTTCCCCTCCACTCTCAATGTCTCTCTGTCCTGTCAAATAAAACACACACACACACACACACACACACACACACACACACACACACACGGCTGCAGGGAGCAATAGATTCTTGTGCAAGGGCCCCAGTAATAATATTGGTGGCAATAAAAGAAGAAAGAATGGGGGCTGGGTGGTGACACATTGAGTTGAATGCATAAGGACTTGGGTTCAAGACCCCAGTCCCCACCTGCTGGGGAAAGTTTCATAAGCGGGTGAAGCAGTGCTGCAAGTGTTTCTCTTCTCTCCCACCTTATCTCCCTTTCTCCTCTCAATTTCTATGAAATAAAAGTAATAAAAGAGAGACAATCTTTTATATTTTAGTCAACTTTTTATTTATTTATTTATTTTCCCTTTTGTTGACCTTGTTTTTTATTGTTGTTGTTATTGATGTTGTCATTGTTAGACAGGACAGAGAAATGGAGAGAGGAGGGAAAGACAAAGGGGGAAAGAAAGAGAGACACCTGCAGACCTGCATCACCACCTATGAAGCAACTTCCCTGCAGGTGGGAAGCCGAGGGCTCAAACCGGGATCCTTACGCCAGTCCTTGTGCTTTGTGCCATCTGTGCTCAACCCGCTGCACTGCCGCCCGACCCCCAAGAGAGACGATCTTACTGCCAATTACAATAGCAATCTTTGTGGACACAAAAGCAAGCCTAACCTTTCCTGAAATGAGTATGAGGCAGAAGCCTCTTGGAACCCTATCCATTTTGCACAATCTTAGCAGACCTGACAAAACTCCTGCCTTTGCACTGCATTCCTAGCCTCCTGTCACACATGTGGACTCCTGAGGAACAGGGAAGTTAAGCAACTTGCCCACGGACATACAGTTTATCTTCAAGAACTGTGCTCTTTACGCACACTCTATTCTTGCTACTGAGAAATGGGCACAGAGGTCAGTTAACTTGACCAAACATACTCGTAGGGCTCATCTAGTGATGGGTTTGAATCTGTCTTTATTTGTCTCTGGAGGACATGCTTTGCACTGAGGCTTTGCACTTAAGGCCATAGTGGTGTCTTAAGTCAAGCCTTCTTGTGGCCCCGGAGGTGGTGCAGTAGATAAAGGGTTGGACTCTCAATCCTGAGTTGGATTCCTAGCATCTCGTATGCCAAAGTGATGCTCTGGTTCTCCTCCCTCCCCATAAATGAATAAAGAAACCAAGCCGCCTGTGTTCCTCACACTTTGAGCTCCTTGAATACCATGCACAGCGATATCTGGACACACCCGCACAGCTGGAGAATCAGATGTGGTGTCCAGTGAAGCAGCACTGAACAAATATCTCTGTTAATGCCTTGCCACCTGTTTATAAGACAGGTGAACCCCATTCTTTCTTCAGCAAGAACCAGACACTCTTTGGCAACCAACACCCCAAACGAAAGGCCTAGCAATTAAACATGTTCTCAAAACGGAAAGTTTAGTCATCCAGTCTTCAAGATGGCTTCCTGTGGATCTTGTAAAGGAGGCAGGAAGGACGGGGGTGGGTACATGTCAGGCCCTGGGAAACCAGTAGGGGGCGCACATGCCTGCAGAACAAAATACCTTCAGCCCCATTTGTAACACTCCACCTCCGAGGAAGCCTTTTATTCTATGATTTTAGTTACAAAAGGCTAAATCACAGGGGAGAGCAGCATGTAGACCAAATTTGCAGTCTATTCTTAGCCCCCACTCCACTTAATTAGTTTCTTTACATGCCCCCAAAGAAGACACTTATTGGAAGTCTGCATTTTAAGACTTTCTAAGTATGAAAAATGACACATTAGGCACTTTATGTACCAATAGGAAGCAATCTCCAAGATCCAGTGTTACGGCAGGGGTGGGGGGTGCAAAGTGCAGAATAATGAAAAAATACGCGTGTATGTGTGAATACTAGGGGTTGTTTGTGAAAAATGTGGGTCCTTCCCAGGGGGGCATGAGAGCCTATGAAATCTAGGAACTCAAGTGGGTGCTGAAACCTGCCAGGTGCTGGGGGTGCCAGGGATCCAGGGTGGCAGAGCCCAAGTTCAGCAGGCGGTAGGCATGTTGTGACAGGTCAGAACTGGAGCTGGCAGGTGAGTGGGGGGGTCCTGGTTGTTGGCAGAGGGGAAGGAATAGACTGGGGGTTGAGGACCTATGGGGCAACTTTCCAAGGAAGAGGGGATGGTCTGATGGGTAGAAAATGAAGGGGCCGGGTAAGGACAGGGAGACCCACAGCCATCACCCAGGAAGTACACTCTGAGTAAATGAACACATGAAACCAGAAACATAATGATCACTTGGTTGTGAAAGTTAAGAGAAGAGAGCCTGGTGGTGCCACACCCAGTTGAACACGCATGCTACCAAGTACAAGGGATTCGGGTTCAAGTCCCAGCTCCCCAGCTGCAGGGGAGAAGCTTCATGAGAAAAAGGGGGTGCTATAGATGTCTTTACCCATCTCTCTACCTCTCTCTTCTCTCTCAATTTTTCTTTGCCCTACCAAATTAAATTTTTAAAAAGTATGTTTGTTGGGGTGGGGGGGGGTTTACAGGCATAAATAAGTAAATATAATAATAATGGTCAAGGCAACAGAACCAAAGGGTTAGGAGATGATTCCATCACCCATTCATCAAATAATCATGAGCACACACAGTAGGCTGGCACTGCCCTGGTCACTGGGAGAGGACAGTGGTCACAGGCACCTTAAACTTAAATGGCAGGCAGCTTTGCTGAACCCCAGATATTAGGCTGGGGGTGGGGTGGGTAATGGTGGTAGAGTCTTTCAAACAATCTTCAAATTATGCCTTAAATGGCTGCAGGCATTCACCTTCTGGATCAACAATGATCTTAATTAATTAATTTTAAAAAACCACTTGAGTTGCTAGCATTGCTTTCCCACTCACACCAGTGGATTCACAGAGAACCTTCTATAAAAGTCTTGGGGGTGTCATTCTGTCTTTTTTTTTTTTAAAAGGTACATTCTAAGAAGAGAACCATCTGAAGCTGAAAGACACAAATATTTTCAAGTGTCTTTAAGGAAGGGCAGATCCAGACTGAAGACTGGAATTTGAGCAGCTGGAAGGAGAACAAAGGGAATGTGGAGGGGGGAGGGGGGAGGGGGGAGGGGGGAGACAGGACTTCTGAGAAGCATCTGCAGAGAACAAGAGGGAAAGACAGAGGCAGGGTGTGAGGGTCCCCCATGCGGGGTCAGAAGTGAAGACCCCAAAGAAGGTGTGGAGTTGGAGGGAAGGGAAAGAAGAGAAGAAACAGGGAATGAGACTGGAGTTAGCTGAGGGAAATCCAGAAGATGGGGTTCAAAATGGGAGTTTGGATGAGGGGAAGGGATAAGAGAAACAGACTCGGGAAGAGGGGCTGCTGGTTGTTGGCTTTGAAAGAAGATGGCCACCGGGCATTTGGGAAGGAGTTTTCGGTGGGATGAAGATCAAGATGGTCTTTTTTTTCTTTTTTCCTTGTGATTTGCTAAAATCCAGAACCTGGACATTTCTTCAGGTGCCCCTTCCCACCCAGCAACCTTTCTAGACAAAGCAACCTCTCCAAGTCTTTTTTTTTTTTTAATTGGCACCAGGGTTATCGCTAGGGCTCGGTCCCTGTATGACAAATCTCCCGTTCTTGGTGGTCACTTTTTCCTTTCTATTTTTATTCTATAGGACAGAGAAAAAAATTGAGAGAAGAGAGGACAGAGAAAGATAGACACCTGCAGCAGCTCTTCACTGCTCCTAAAGAGTCCTCCCTGCAGGTGGGGGCACGAGTGGGGGCTTGAACCCATGCCCTTCCACATGGTATGTGTGTGCTCAACCAGGTGTGCCACTGCCAGCCCCAATCCAAATCATTTGAACACAGACTTCCTCCTTCCCAGCTCACTTTGAGGGTGTGCAGGTGAAGAGATAATGGTGTCCAAAGACTTGAGGGGGCCAGGAGATTCATGGGGTGCTACAAGGTTGAGAAATAGCTTTGGGGTCCTGGGTGAAGGGGAAGAAACTAAAGCTGGAAGAAGGGGGAGTTAGACACTCCCCCCCCCCCCAAAAAAAGAGGGCACAGTGGCTGTGAACCAACAGCGAATTGTGATGGTTCTGGAGGGGGAGAGCACAGAAGATGCTGGGTTTAGGAGAGCAGCCCATTCTGGGGCTCAGGAAGAAGTTATATCAGGAAAGGAGGCACTGAGCTTCCCTGCTGAGAGAATATTAGGATGTAGAACATCCCAGAAGGTTCCAAAGTGCCCTGATGGGAGCTTTCTGGGAGCCAGGGAGAGCCACAAGGGTTCCTGAGGGACACTGCTGACTGCAGGGGCTCTGTCTGAATAAAATAGACCAGCTACCTATTCTGGGCTGATCCCCACTCCAGCGGCTTCCTCCCTTGAGATGTGTCTGCATTTCCGCGTCTGGCTGTTTCATTCCTCAGTGAAGATTTCCTTTAAAAGAATTTTTAAAACTTCTTCTGTCAATAAATTACCCTTGTCATCCCCTGCGATTGCCTGCCTGCCTCCCTCCACTGCGCTCACCCGAGCTCAGATATATCTTCATCTCCTGCACTCCCCTTCCCAGGGTCTTCTTCCCCCCCCCCTTTTATTTTTACAGTCCCCTCAATCATTTTCTCATTGCCTCTCTCTGCCTGCCTCCACCTCGCCAGCCCCACCCCCAGCCCACCCCCTTCCCTGTTCCTCCCCTTCCTGCCTGAAGCTGATTCTTCCTGAGCCTGCACACACCTCTTCCTGGTTGTGATGCTTGGTGTTTGGGGGTGCAGGACGAAAACATGGGGGACCCCCCCTTGCTAAGAACTGACTGTGAACTTGGAGCTGGTAATGTGGGAGATGTGTCTGGGAGATGTAACTTTCCCCCACCTCCTTTCTTTTTATTTGATAGGACAGAGAAATTGAGAGGGGGAGAGGGAGAGGTACTTTGACACCCCCCACAGGTGGGGATGAGAAGGGGTTGAACCTGGATCCTTTCAGATGGTAACACGTGCACTAAACCAGGTGTGCCACCACCTGGCATCCCCTCCCCTTTGCAACCTTTATTGCTTTAACTGTTTATTTGCCACCTCTCAATACTTCACTTATATGTATATATTTATTATTGACTAGAGACAGGCATTGAGAAGGGAGGAGGGAATTAGTAAGGGAGAGAGATAACTGCAGCCCTGATTTACCACTCAGGAAGCTTTCCCCCATGCAGGTGGAGACCAGGGACTTGAACCCAGGTCCTGTGCATTGTCATATGAGTATTTAACCGGGTACATTACTACCTGGTCCCTGAATACTTCCAATGTCTGTGGAATGTCTCTACTACCTTAACTAGCTTAGCCTGATTTGTCTGACACAAAGCCAATGATACTGTTTGCATAGCTGGTCCTTTCTGCCATCTTTGTTTTTCAGTGGCTGACTTGAAGAGCCTCACCTGTTGGCCCCCCATGACTACTGAAGCTGGGGTGCTCTTGTCATGGGGAGACTCACTAAGGCATCCTGTCGGTTTAATTGCACCCAGGATGAGTGGTCCTGAAGGAGACCTAGAGGACAGGTAGAGGAAGCTTCCCAGGCAATGATGCCACCAACAAGACCCAGACAGTATGTGTTACTCCCAGGAGTGACTCCAAGTTAGGGCTCCACACTGGACTTTAGCTGGTAGCCAAGATGCTGTCCTAGTGGGGAAGCACAGTTCTGGCTGAGTGAGAGAGTCCCTCCTCATGACCTGGAGTCCCACTTGCTTGCTACTCACTGCTGGTGGTCTGAGCCCACTCTTCTGTCCTACCCGCTCCCCACCCAAGGGTCCCACCACCTACTTGTTGGTCTGCCTCTGGTGCTGGATGACCATATTTTTCTCATGGATTGTTTCCAAAAGGGCTGTTGCCAGAGACTTCAGGTCAGAAATGGACTGGGGTGTGGCTGGGAGGCTGCAGCCGTGCTCCTCGGAGAGCAGGTCCTGAACTAGGAAGGAGATAAGATTGGCCACTCAGTCTCTTATCTATCTATTTGTCTGTCTGCCTATCTATCTATCTATCTATCTATCTATCTATCTATCTATCTATCTATCTGTTTTTATTGCCACCAGGGTTACCACTGGGGCTCGGTGCATGCATGACAAATCCATTGCTCTTGGTGACTTTCTTCCTTCCTTCCTTTCTTTCTTTCTTTCTTTCTTCCCTTCCTTCCCTCTCTTTCCTCCTATTATTTTTTTTTAAAAAATTTTATTGGATAGAGACAGCCATAAATTAAGAGGGGAGGAGATGATAGAGAAGGAGAGAGAGAAAGAGACACCTGCAACACTGCTTCACCATTTTGCAAAGCTTTTCTCCTGCAGGTAGAGACCAGGGGCTCAAACTCAGATCCTTGTGCACTGTAATATATGCACTCAACCAGGTGCACCATCACCTAGCCCCTCTCCCTCCCCCTCCTTTCTTCATTAGGGCAGAAAGTTATCGAGAGGGGAAAGATAACGAGAGAAAGAGAGATACTTGTAGACCTGCTTCACCACTCGTGAAGCTTCCTCCTTGCAGGTGGGGAGCAAGGATTCAAACCTGGGTCACTGAGCATGGCCACATATGCACCACTATCAGGCCTCTGGCCACTTAGTCTTAAACTCTTCTTCAGAACATCTGAAGGAAAGCCAGTGTTCGAGCTTTCTGAACATGGCCCCACAGCTGGGATTGATTCCCAGTTTCCAAATGCTTCTACATCTTATTGACAAGTTCAGCTTAAACTCAAAAGGAAAATGAACTAAAAGGCTTAAACAGAAAGGTGGAAGTACTCGGGGAGTTTCATCATGATTTTGAAACGATGACGATTTTGTGTATGTGTCCGGTATTTTGCACTTTTAAATTACTTTCATACCAGGCCCAGGCAGTGGCACACCTGGTTGAATGCACATATTACCATAGGCAAGGGCCTGGGTTCAAGTCCTCAGTCCCCACCTGCAGGGAGGAAACTTCAGGAGTGGTGAGGCAGTGTTGCAGGCATCTATCTATCTATCTATCTATCTATCTATCTATCTATCTATCTATCTTCTCACTTTCCTCTCAATTTATTTCTGTTCAAAAGGAAGAAAAAGGGGGGGCCTGTCAGGAGCAGTGAGTTTGTTGTGCAGATACTGAGCCCCTGTGATTCTCTTGGTGACAAAATAAACAAATATTTTCATACCAAGTAACCCATTTTACACTGAGAGTTACATATGAGTTACAGTTGTACTGAGACAAATGAAAACAGTTTGGAAAGTAGGTTAATTCTAGCAATGTTTGTGGATTTAAAGCACTAGTGGAAGGTCACAGGGACATGACATGACAATGGCACAGACACATTGGTGACAATAACTCTAGTCCCGTGCCCCTTGCTTGGTATCAGGTTTCCTACAGCAGCGTGGGTCTCCCTTCACTGAGTGGCAAGATGATTCAGATTAAACTACAAAGTCTATTTGTGTATGCACATTTCTGAGAAGACGAGATAAACTAAGACATAACACACACACACACACACACACACACACACACACACACACAGAGGCAACGACCACCTGTACTCCAACTTGACAGAAGAAAAAGCATTATAACTCTGTCACTATAGGGGCTGGGAGATAGCTCATAGCTCACACAGTTACCGAGAAAAAGGGCCCAGGTTTAAGCTCCCAACACCACATGAGAAGTCCAGTCCCTGCACCAGGGAAAGCTTTGTGGGTGGCAGAATAGTGCTGTGGTCTCTCTCTTTCTCTAATCTCTAGATATGGAGAACGAGAGAGTGAAAAAGTGATGGGTGAGGGGAGCATTGCACTCCTCTGGCCTCTGGAGTGGCAGAATCAGACAGGCTCAAAAGTCTGGCAGGCAAAAAAAGACAAAAAAGACAAAAAAAAAAAAAAACCAAAAAAACCTCTAAATGTTTTTAAACACCCTTTGCTAAATGCTTATATACAAATGCATCCATTTTTCTTCAAAAATGAGTAAAAGTTCTGCTTCCTTTCCCAAACTTGAGTGTAACAGCTGCTAAGTACCCCAAGTATAGATATATAATTATGTGTATGATCACTATGGGACAATTAAGTTGCTTGTGATTTTTTTTTTTTTCAAAAAAAATTATAGTTAATGTAAGAGGAACTTTGTTGACATTAACTGTCTGCATCTATCTGCCATTATTTCTTGCTGGCTCACAGAGGATCAGTTTAAGGTTTCTCAGAATGAGTTGTCCTTTGCTTATCTAGAAAGACTAGTTCCGGTTACTATCTGTGTCTGGACAAGGCTACACCCTGATTGGAAGCCTGTGTGTAGCTTTGGCTCAAAGCCCATGTTTACCCTAACCCTTTACATCTGATGTGAGTGATGTGCTACACCTGATGTCAGCTGACAGCATGAAGGCCGTTTGTGAAAATAATAAAGGAGAACTAGCAAGCAGGAGCTAACTAGCAGTCCCGTCCCGAGGCCTCTCTCTCACTTACTTTTCTATTCCACCTTTGACAGTTTTGCATACTAAAGAAAATCGCTCCTCTGGATCCACCTCAGCCCTCCAAACCTGCCCCTTGGCCTGACAATCTCCCACTGATGGTTAAGTGTGGCTGGTGTCCCCCAATCAGTGATCATCAGGCACCTCAACATTCAAGCCTAGGGCTGGGGAGCCAGCTCCAGGTGTTAGAGCATAGGATTGCATGTCTGTGGCTCAAGAGGTCCCAGCTAGAATCCAGAGCTGAGTAGTGCCCTGTTCTCTCCCTGCCCCACCTCTCCCTCTCTCTCCCTCTCTCTCTCCCTCTCCCTCTCCCTCTCCCTGTCCCTCTCCTTCTCTCCCTCCCCCTATGAAAATAAATCTTAAAAAAGCATTTAAAGATGTCCAGCTATCAAGGATAGCCAGAACAAAACTTAGGCTACTTCACGTTTTTACAGAGCACTGTAGTTTTCTTTTAAGATACAGTTCAAGGGTATCTTTTTCTCATTGAGAAGGGAAAAATGCGGCTGCTTGGGAGAAGTGTCTTGGTTACTAGCTAGGCTGGAGATTCAGCAGTTTTTCTCGTTCTCAGGCCACCCTGGCTCCCAGGAAGCCAGGTGAGCAGGCCCGGCAGGCTCTACCCCAGCCTGCTGCTCAGAATTGAATTCCCAGATATGAAGTGTCAGAGGCAAAAGCCTCACTATTCATTCCCCTGGACTGTTCTGGAAGGTCATTATTTTTCATTGACATCAACAAGGAGCAGGAACAAAATTGCAATCAATAAAAAGCTTGAAAAAGGCACGTGTTTCAGGGGTGGGGTGGGGTGAATTCAGCAGCTGTGAGCCTTTCTCATTCTGATGAGAAAGAGCAGGAAGAGAGGAACTCTAAGAGGCTGAAGCAGACACCAGGGGACTTGAAACTGCGGAGAAGGGGAGGGAAAGCAGGCTTGAAAGAGCAAGGTGTTGGGGAAAGATAGAGACTCCAGGCAGGAACAAAACCTGGCGGTTCTCAAAGCAGGGTTCCAGAAGCTGCGTGAGTCACCTTGGGGATTTTTCTCAGAAATGCATATACTTTGGGGTGGGGAGAAGTGTTTCATAGGATTTTGGTGGTGGGTTTGCATATAGAATTGTGCCCCTGTGATAATCCTGCAAACCACTATTAAATCACTAATAAACTAGATCTGGGGAGACAGCAGCATGGTTTTACAAGAAAAAAAGAACTTTATGCTTGAGGCTCTAAGGTTCTGAGTTCAGTCCCTGGCACCACCACAAGCCTTAGTTGAACAATGCTCTCATTTCTCTCTATTAAAAATGAATAACTAAAATATTTTTAAAAATAAACAATGAGGGTGTTTTTTTAGAAATGAAAAAAAAAGAGCAATGCATATTCCCTTGGTTCTAACCTACACCTTTTATTTTTTTTATTAAAGTTATTTTTATTTTTGTTTTCACCAGTGCTTCACTGCTCTGGTCTAACTTTCAGACAGATAGATAGGCAGCCAGACAGACAAACAAGCAGACACCACAGTTTTGAAACTTCCTCCAATTCAGTGATGGTTGGACTCGAACAAGGGTCACCAATATGGCAAAGCAGCGCACTATCTGACTGAGCTATTTTGCCAGCCCCCCACCCCACCCCACCCCCAGATCTTTTAAACTGGAAGCCCTCAAGTCGAGCCCAGCATTCTGTTGAGCCCAGGCCCTCCGGCCACCTTTAATGCTGGCAGGAAGAATATGGGAAGCACCATTTTAAAGGGCCCCTTCTGTTTCCAGTTAGGTGCGATGTGGATTCACAGTGCCCATGTTCTGTATGCTTTGACTTATGAGACAGAGAGACACAGAGAGTAAAAGAAACCACGGCACCAAAGCTTTGTCCAAGGGGTGAGGAGCTGGGCTCAAATCTAGGCGGCACACATGATAAAGCACTGCACTAGCCAAGCGAGCTATTTCACCAGCCTCTGTTCTGTGCTCCTCAGTAGTCCTTCCCCTACCCCTGCCCCTACACCTACCCCCACGTCTCTCAGGAATTAGTCTTACCTTGCTTTGCAGACAGGACTCCTGTCAGGGCGCCGCTGCTGGATTTGCCCTGGCCTTTTGAGTTTCTCCTTCTCTCGAGGGCATTCTGGGGCAACAGGGAGAGGAGATAACCACCAGTTATCAGAGAATACCAAGTTATAGTGCTGTAAAGGAGCTGTGGCTTAATCCCAGATGCTGTTAGAATTCTGACTCTCTTCTTATGGAGCTGGTTAATGAGAAAATACATATTATTTATTTATCCGTGTACTGGATATGTCAATAGAGAGGGACTGAGATGGAAGAAGGAGAGACACCTGCAGTACTGCTCCGCCAATTGTGAACATCCCTCCCCTGCAGGTGGGGCCGGGAGACTTGAACCCAAGTCCCTGCATATTATGGTAGCATGTATGCTCAACCACATGTGCTACTACTAGCCAGCTCCTAGACTTGGTCAAATTTGTTTTTGAGGTGGTGATGGCAAAATGACCAAGACTTCAGTCCCCAAGTGAAAAAAAAAAATGAAAGAAAAAAGAAGAAGAAGCACTTTGCTGCCTATGTATCAAGTTTAGTCAGCCTGGCAAAAGAACTCAGACTACAGTGCAGTCCCCACACAGGGAAACTCCTACTACAGGGAGCAGCCAGCAGGTTTAATTCATCGTACCAATGCCAAACGGCTGCTGGTGGCATTTGGAAGGATTGTGGCTAGGCTGGACAAAAGAGCTCTGGTCAATCAGTGAGCACAAGATTAATGGGGGGGGGAGAGGTGGGTCAGTGGGGTGAGTATATTATTTGCAAGTATACAGCCACTGGGTTCAACCCCCAGCTTTGCAAGTGATGCTCTAGTTCCTGTCTCTCTCACACACAAATAAAATAAAAAATAAACCTTTTTTTTTAAAAGAAAAAATGATTAAAAAGTGCCATCTGTACCATTCATTGCTAAATGTCACTCTCAGGACAGACACCCACATTAAAATAAATAACATACTTTATAGCAAGTTCCTGTACTTAGAAGGAGTAAATGTTGCTAGTTTCACTCATACGTGCATTTTCAAAATGACACATCAGTTAATGCAGCTTTGAAAACTCTATCTTTCTTGGGCTGCAGGTGTCTGTGCAGCTTGGTGTAGGCTAAGCATGACTCCCAGGATGGAGAGGAGGAACTGCGTGGAGACATGGAAGGGGAAAATGAAGCCCGTGAGAAGACTCTTCCCGACCCAGCATCGTGACTGCTGGAAAGCTTCACCCCTCAGGAAGAGAAATCAATCTATTTCCAAAGCAGAGAGACCCAGGAGATTTTTCTAATTATAACACTTAGAACGAACATCTGTAGCGATAGATATCATCAAACTAATGGTGCTGGAATCAGACTCTGAGCAGTGGGGAGAGCTGAAGCAGTCTGTCCTTTGGTGTGACGTGAACATTATCATTTAGATTGTGGCTTCCCTGAGCTCTGTGTCTTCACGGCTCAGACACCATTTTCTCCTGAGTGCTGATGAGACGGAAAGTGGAACCCTACTGCATAGGGACCAAGCAGGCTGTATGCTGACCACATCCATGGCTTGGGGACTGCTTTCTGTCCTGTCCAGATATCGGTCAGAGACAGGCGGAGTGCTGGCAATAGTTGCTTGGATTTTGTTTGCTCTCTCTCTCCTTCCCCCGCCCTCTCTCTCCTCTCTCTGTGTTTGACTGCATTCCTGCTGCCTATGCCAGTGAGTGCTCTTACTGGATTCTATCTGGGGGGGTGGGGGGGTGGGAGGCACAAAAATATCTCTGACACATAAAGGGGGGATGAAAATAGAGTCAATTTCCACGCACAGCGGTGAATCACCCCCACCCCCCTTCCGTTCTCCTCGTAGATCTTGCTACCTTGTATTTGGCTATGTTGGATTTCAGGAGGTTGACCTCTTCATGAAGTTGCTTTAGTCTCTCTTGAAGGTACCTGAAAAACAATCGAGATGGTTAGGAAGTGTTTGGTAGTAAGAGATAAAAACAGAAAGAGAAGGAGAAAAGAAAAAGGAAAAGGAAAAAAAAAACATACACTTGAATTTGGGGGTTAAGAAGGAAAGTAAGCCAAGAGGTACTCATACATATAACACCTTCTCATCTTCATGACCTTGTCTGAAACGGAGGCGCTCAAGGTCAAATACACCCAACTCACAACGACCCCACTTTAGAACAGCCCTCTGCAGAAATTCCCCTTGGGGACAGCAACACAGTGTTCACATAATTCTCATTAAGATGATTCCACTGGGAGGTGAGGCGGGGAGAGGCGACACCAGACATAACAGTAAGTCAGACACATCCACACGTGGAAACCTGCCTCAGGGAGAAGAGAGAGCTCAGGGAATTTCTCAGTTTATTTTCTTCTTTTCTCCTCTCCTTGATGGCAATAACAAGTGGCTGGCATTGCCTCCTGCTCCCTCTCACTCCACAGGCGAGGGAGCGGGGCAGAGAGAGTGAGACAGGGGCACATGTATGGGCATGGAGGTGCTGACAGGGCATGGGTGATGGCATGGCGTGGGGGCTGACTTTCCGTTGACTGTCTAGATAATGGGTTAAATGTTTTAGGGGCTGGAGAGAGAGCTCACTGAGCAGGACACAAGCTTACCACATGGGCAGCCCAAGTCTAAACCCCAGCACCAGCACTGGGTGGTGGTAGCATGCCCAGTAAAATACACACATTATTACCATGTGTGAGGACCCAGGTTCAAGCCCCCTGTCCCCACCTGCAGAGGGGAAGCGTCACAAGTGGTGAAGTAGTACAGCTGGTGTGTCTTTTCTCTCTCTTCTCCAATCTCTGTCTTGCAGACTTTATTGAAAGAAAGAAAGAAAGAAAGGAAGGAAGGAAGGAAGAAAGGAAGAAAGAAAGAAAGGCTGCTGATAAACTGATGGAGCCTTATAGGCACCAAGGCTCAGCAATAACCTTGGTGGCCAAATGAATAAACAGGGCTGGGGAGCTGGCATAATGGTTATGGAAAGTGACTTCCATGCCTACTCTGAGGCCCCAAGTTCCATGCCCAGGACCACCATAAACCAGAACTGAGAAGGGTTCTAGTTAAAAAAAATCTGTCAGTCAGTCAGTCAGTCAATCAACAAAATAAGCCCCAGCACCACATGGGAGGAATGCTGGCACCAGAGGATGTTCTGCTTCCAGCTGAGGGCAAGCAGCTACTGCTCTGCCTTCCTGCATCAGCTCTCTCCCTGAAAATATGCGTCCTTCCCAGGGGTCACTGACGGCCCAGGCTTTTCATATTCTCTCCCCATGGAAATCAGAACTTCGTCCAAGTTGTGTGGTGAGGCTGCAGGCCTCCTCCCCCCCTCACCTGTTCTCCATACACAGCGCATCCACGTCGATGATGCGGTTCTCGTGGCCACCCAGGATGTGGTTGAGCTCCTGGTTCAGTCTCTCCACCTTGTCCTGGTAGGAAGAGCGTTCTTCTTTCACATCCTGCAGCTCGTCCACAGAGGCCTGCAGGTCATGCTCCAGAGACTCGATCTGGAACCAGAGGACAGGACGCCACTCATTTCACCACAAGTCTCAACTTTATGAGCCTCCTGCTGGCTTGGCTGCCGTCCCAGCCCTCACTGGCTTGACCCACCTGCCTTCAGCCCAGGAGAGAAGCCCAGAGCAAAGGGAGCAAAGAGGCGACTTTCTGCCCAGCCCTGGGCCCAGTGTGCTGGGAGAGAAGCAGCAGCAGCGGCTCAGAAAGCCAGAGGCCAACCCTTCCCGGCCCTCAGCAGCCAGAGGCTGGGGAAGGAAAGGCAGTTTGCACTGCACTAAGGAGTCCTTGAACCCCCCCC